>NC_080669.1:71713422-72015073 GCF_027579445.1 Ammospiza nelsoni | reverse complement strand
AAATGCAAAACTAAGTGATTATTGGAAGCATCAGCCTGACTTACAGAGTTAATGAGGAAAGCTTTGTAAGTGGCAGGGAGAGATGTTTTTTTTTATCAGATGTTTAGGGAGCTGCTCACGCAAACTGCCGCATTAATTTCCTGCCTACATTTCATCTGAAAACTAATACAATTCAAAACTCTTGGTGAAAAACAATCCATGAACTCTGTATACATACCCATAACATACAGTGAGTTTGTAAAGTAGATTCCTAAAATTTGAAACTGTTGAAGTGAGATCTTTCTGTGGCTTGATAACACATTTGCAGACAAATTATCCGTAACAGACTAAAAATAAAATATTTGGCTTATTTCAAATAGCAAACTTTCCTGCTGGAGCCCCTAAAAATAGTTAAGATGAAGTCACATTAAAATTATCTCTTTTTTTCTGAAGCCAATAAGAAAACATCTATTTGTAATAATGGGGGTAATACTCATAATTCAGTCATCAATAATAATTTGAGGACATGAAAACAAGAGCCAAAGGCTCCTGCAAGGAGAGATTTTATCTGAAGAATCTCTTCTTACATTTGCCTCTGTCATAACTTCAGAAACTTAAATTGAAGGGATCAGACATATTCTTATAAGTGCTTTGAAAACAGCACTTAATAGTTTAATAATTGCTTTTAAACTGCAACAGAGAATACCATGTCTTTATACAAAAAAACAATAAAAGGTTTATGCCTGTTACTGAATGACAGCACTCACTTGAAGTCTCTCTTTTAAGGACATTTTGCATTTTTGGGCCTCAAGATAGTAATATCTCTTCTTCCTCTTGCACTTGACTTGCAGTTTCCCTGATCTTATGTGAGCAAATGTGACACAGTGTGTCAAAACTATCTATGAAAAGTATCCATGGGGTAATTATTACTAAATGTATCAGCAGTGAAACTTGTAACATTTGTTGAATAATATGTAGTTTTAAAGCTACATGTGTAACAGCTAGATGTTTTTTTCCTCCTGACTATTATGTTCCTTTTAGGGTTATTTAGTATACTTTTTCCAGAGCCGCTGCACTGTGGAAGTTTCTAGCTGCATCAGAGCTGTACAGCCTCTGACTGTCAGCAACAATGTATTACTCCAGGTTATTCCCAGTAAGTAGAAGGAACAGGATTGATGCCACAACTGTAAAACAAACTGGTCTACCTTATGGGTCCACCTTGGAGATGGACTGTGTGGGCTTCATCAGACACAAGGGAAGATGGTAGATCAGCTTCTCAGAAAGACCAACCCTGTTGCACCCACACTACCCAAACCATGTCATGCAAACCCAATAAAAAATACGCTTATGAGGTGAATGTGAAGTGAAATAAAGCCATGGGTCTTGGGGGGAAAAGATTAAAAAGTGCTACAATATTTTTATAGTATTAGAGAAATGCAGAATAATCCCAAAGCTTCCGTATCCAAGGAAAAATAAGACCCATAAAGAAGACAACTTCTATTCTTTTAAGCAACAGCAGATTTACTATTACCTACATGACAAAGATTTTAAAAGTCTCTCTGGAAATGGCTAATATCTCATTCTCCACAGAAAATAACTCTTCAGTAGCAGCTTACTCTTTCTAACATTAAGTTAGTGATGGAACCTTCCAGAATGAAGCAAGGTTGTACCTGCATTACTCAGAGAAAAGTCATAATGCAATTGTTATGTTATAAAACTGATCTTATGCTTTTAAAAGATCACAAGGAATTTGCCTAGAAAATAGCTAGAAAGACTGAAGCTGTATTGCTATAATCTTTCCATTTTAGGAAATTTAAGCCATCCCAAGGTTTAAGCCATCCCAAAACTATGCAGGGACCAGAACCTCAGAGCTATGGTTTCCACTGTGGTTCAGCAGGACGTTTTTATTTCCTGTGCTTGAGGTGCATTTGGGTATTAGTAATTCTGGCATTATGAACTCTCCCTTCAAGAAAGAATTGCATTTTGGATCACCACACCTAACTAGTTGCTTCTTTCTCATCCTCATCTCATGACTGCACCTAAGGTCTACGGAGACCAAGTACAGGTACTGGCTGGCCATGTTACTTCAAAAAATTGCATTAGCAGCTTGTGAACACCCCTACACCCCCCTCACAAAAGAACCAAAACAAAGCAAAAAAAAAAAAACACCAAAGAGTCCTCCCCCAAGTGAAATGAAACTCAAAAATAAAACAAAAAAATCAAAACAAAAATGAACAAAACAATAACAACAATATCACCTGTTCCATGCTGGAGCACTTACCCAGGACACTCAGAATGAGTCCTGTTGGGCATTCTTGTCCCTTGCCACTAAAGTGTGCCATTAATGAGAACAGAGTATGTGGTTCTAAAGGAAGGGTAATGCACATGCTTTAGTCTTTAAATGGAGAGAAGGGCCTCTGTCAAATATCTGACAGTGCCAAGCAGGGTTGTTCAGCCAAGTTTGTCCAAAATGCCATTTAGAGGCAGAGAGTGGAGGGAAGGTAGGAAGAAGGGGAAGAAGGTGTGCCAGGAAGCAACTTGTGAGTATGGAAGTACAGAAGTTCACACAGCCTGTACTTGCCTTTAAAAGACTGATTTGGATTAAGAATCCCACTCATAGAACTGAACACTAGACCTTCACAGTGACAAAACACAGCTATCACTACTTTACCTTTGTAATTTGATACACTTTTTAGTGAGCTTTTGTTTGGGTTTTATGTTTGGGTTTTTTTGAGGAGTTCAGGTGCTTTCACCATTAGTGACTCTGTTGAGTATAGATCTTTTCTTCACAGTGCTACTGCTTTAGTAGCTCTGAGTTTTGTTAGTCTGCACCTGGGGAATGTGTTGTGGCTCAACCCGAGCCAGCAGTCAAGCCCCAGCTAGTGCTTACTCACTGCCCCACCTGCAGGACAGGGGAGAGAATCAAAGGGGGAAAGGCTAGAGAACTCTTTCGTGGGCTGAGATACAGGCAGTTTGATGGGAAAGCAAAACTCACACATACAAGCAAAGCCAAGTAAGGAATTAATTGATTGCTTTGCACAGGCAGGCAGGCGTTCAGCCATCTCCAGAGAGCAGGGCCCCATGACACATGATGGTGACTTGGGAAGAAGAACACCATCACTCCAAATGTCCCCCCTTTCTCCTTCTTCCCTCCACTTTATATACTGAGGATGATGATCTGGAATGTCCCTTTTGTCAGTTTGGGTCACCTGTTCTGGCTCTGTTTCGTCCAATTCTCCCTTGCACTCCTACCCTACCATTGTGGCAGCACAAAGAGCAGAAAAGGCCTTGGCTGTGTGTAACCTGTGCTCAGAAATAACAACCATCTCTGTACAATGAACCCTCTGTTCAGCACAGGCCCAAAACAGCCCCATGACAGCCAGAGTAAAGAAAATTAACTCTACCCCAGGTAGAGGGTAACTCTACCTGGTTACCCCATCCTGCCTAACTAGGACAGAATGTTGTGCTCCTTCTCGAAGGTAAATTATGTTAGAAGGGAGCTTGATTTACTGACCTTGAGTAAACTATACTGGTAGTTAAGTAGGCCTTCCTAATTGCTTTGACATCAAGATAGCCCTGTGGGCTTCATGTTTGACATACTTCAATGAAGAATTGGGTTCGAGTTTATATTTATATTTATATTTATATTTATATTTATATTTATATTTATATTTATATTTATATTTATATTTATATTTATATTTATATTTATATTACTACTTTGCTGTCTCGTTGTTCCCAAAGAGAAGGTTCCCAAAACTGTGTGACAGTTGTTGCTCCAGAGTATAATGCATACATAAATCATCTAAAGTAGATGCATGAAGTCACAGTGACTCCTTTTTTTATTGTTTTCCCCACTTAGTAAATGCGGAAGGAAGAAAGCGGAGCTGAAAAAACCCTGTGTTTGCAAATTGGAACATTTGTTTGTCAGTGCCAAAATACAAGCTTTGTGTTGCTGCTTTTACCGACGTCCTCACGCTTCTCCCTCGAATAAGCTACCTTGCAACACCAGGTGTCACTGTAACAAAGTGAAAAAGTTTGCTCGCAAGTTAGCTTGGCACTGCTCGGTGGTGCGCCAGGCTGGGCATCTCGGGGAGCCTTGTTTCCATTCCTCTTATCTGTTATCTCACAGGGATGTTATCTCACAGGGATGCGGCCCGCCTCGGTCTGCGCGCTGAGCTGCGACCCAGACCATCCACACTTCCAGCAAGCTTTGAGGGGAGGAGCTCGGGACCAAGGGCAGACACCTGAGCCGGAAATCCTGCTTTTAATGTGGCGTTTGTTTGTAGGGAAAGCTTAAAAGGGTATACTTCCCAGCCTGGCAGCCTGGTTAACCCACATGCAACTGCAGTAGCACAAGTAGGCAAGTGCTGAGTTTCCAAAAGTCAGAGCTGGCGACCTCATACTGTATGTTGGCCTCTTATAATGTGAATATTTAATTAATTAGAACATACACATGCAAATAAAAATAAAATCCACACCAACCAACCAAACAAGTGAACACTGCATAAACACAATAAATTACACAAATCAAAGGATTACACATAGTAAGATTAAGCTCAGCTCATTAATTTCCCCAGAAATCTTGGAGAACCTGGTGTAGAGTTGTTGAGAGAGAAAGAAACCTAAAAATGAAAACGTACTGCCAGCACATCACATTTAACCAAAAACTCTCATTTTCCACAGCAGCTTCTCAGGAGCAACCCTGAGTTGCTCATTGAGAGGACATGAAGGTGTGCGTCAGAACCAACACAATTTTTCATTTTCTCTTTAGTTAGGGGGAAAAAAAAAGTGTAGGTAGAAAAGGAAAAGAGTTAGTCTGCCTTCCTGTTATGAATTCCTTCTCAAAAATCACCTGCTCATTCACCATGGTGGGCTAGCCATAACTGAGACCCAAATGCTCACACTGTTGCTTCTTAGCTTTGTTCTCTGCAGCATGGGAAAAGGTAGAAGAAATCTAAGGAGAGTTGTGAGATAATTACAACTTGAGACCCAACCCTAATCCTGATCATAATCCTGAAAGTAAAATATAAAGTAAACAATGGGTGTTGGGGCACTGCAAATCAAAAAGAGAAATATACTTTCCACTTCTAGGAGCTGTTGAGTTGCTACCAGAAGAGCAGGGCTTTCCCATGAGTAACATTTGTGGGCTGCTGTAGAAAGTCAGCTCCATGTCAGCCAGACCCAATACATTTGTGCACTGCATGTGCTTTCTGAATTGTTTCAGTGTCACAGCAAACTCAGCTGTGAGCACTAAAACCATAAATTATTGTAAAACATTCAGTGCTGACCTTTGCTGACACACACTGAACAAATTTGTAAGAAGCTAGATCAGCATACACCTGGGGATCCATACATACCAATATAATAAAATGTTTGCCTCTCACTAAAATAAGTTACAATGTTCACTATGGAGTATAATGCATGATAAGCAGTTCTTTCCTTGAAAGAAAGATCTGAATCTGTACTTTAAAAAGAATTAATGTCTTCTTCATCAGTCAGCAACTGAAGACTGTCAACAAAGTATACAAAAAAGTGCTAAATATTTAGGATACGGTTATTTGGAATCACTTGAGTTTGAGAGCAGCAGCAGCATTTGAATTTGTGGTTTGTCTTTTTCTCTTTTGGAGGTTCCTCAATCCCTTCACTTCTTGAGTGTGTGTGTATGTGTGTGTGTGTGTGTGTCCTGGAGAAGAGTGGTCATGAGAGGGACAAAGTACAATCATAAGTGCTTGGGAATAGAGACCTGAAAACTATTTATGGGCCACTCCTCCTCAGAGGTTTTCAGAGCTCCTTCTTATTTCTTCCACAATTAATTTCAGACTTTGACTGGTGATCTCTAGCAGACAATTATGTGCATGAGACCATTCAAATCCATGCCAACATGTTGCTTTATTTAGTATTAAGGTCTACATTACAATAGAGCAGCTTTACAGAACAGTACTGCACCAGGTATTTTTCTGAAGTACTGGAGGACTTTCTGAGTCATAGCAAGTTGTTAATTTATCTCAGGTGTCCTGGTTTTTTGGCTGGATTGATGTCAGTTTTCTTCCTAGTAGTTGGTACAGTGCAGTAGTATGGATTTACATTTTTGTAAGAAAGAAGAAGAGTTTAAAGGGTTTAACACCAGTAACTAAGCTCCAAACAACCACTGGCTCATTCTGCTCTTCCCACTTCTCCTCTTTCCTCCTCACTTTCTGGTGGGATAAGGGAGAAAATCAGAGTAAAAAAGAAAGAGTGTGGGTAGAGATAAAGACAGTGTAAAACATACAGCAAAAAGGTGAAGAGAAAGGTAAAGCAAAAGACAAGAAAACCAAGGAATTAGTTTACTGCTTCCCATGGGCAGGCAGGTGTTTATTCCTCTCCAGCAGACCCCATTACAGTTGATGGTGACTTGGAAGACAAGTGCCACCACTCCAAAGGTCCCTCACTTCCTCTTTCTGCCTCCCCTTCATATACCTAGCATGCTGTCTGGTGGTGTGGAATGTCCTTTGGTCAGTGGGGCTCAGCCCTCCTGCCAGTGTCCTTTCCCCAGCCCCTCTCTGGCTGTGTGGGCTGAGAAGCAGAAAAGAGCCTGGTCCTGTGTAAGCACTGCATCAAATCCAGACTGTACAGAAGTCAGTGGGAATCTCAGTACTAAACCTAATGATGTCTGGATCAGGCATTTTCCAATCTCTACTGTGCTAAAGGTGACTTTGAATATGAAGCCTTCTGCATTGCAGGCACGCAGATCAGATCTTGCTCCTGCTGAGAAGACCTTGCGGTTCACATGGAGTCTCACTATAATGAGATGATTCACAAGCATATCCACAGATGCTTGTTTATCCAAATTGGTCACACAGAAGCTGTTTTGAAAAGCTGTTATAGCAGTGTTTATTTCTGATGTGAATTTCTCTTGCTGGAAAGGCCATTGTACCTAAGGAGGTCTTAAGTCTCAGATAAGGTAGATTTGGGGGTAAAATTTTTTTCAGCCCAACAAATAGGTGTAATTTCTGTTTATCCCAAAAGTGAATTTTCTGACCCAAATCTTGGGAGCTGAAGGATTCATCTTCCAATGGTCTAAGACAAGTGGACACAGAGGAGTTGGATAAGACAGCTACCATGAGTTCTTCTGTTTTTCTAGATTTTTCTCAGGTAGAGCTAAAGATTTCAAACATCCCTTCTCTGCTAACTTGACTGTGTTTTTGACTCTCGGGGTATTTTGTGCATTAAAAACAAAATAGATGAAATTTAACAGCATCTGTTGAATCTTCCCTAAATTTCCCCATAATTTTTGTTGCAAACTTAAATGATTTCTATGGTAACAGCAGAAGAGTGTTTCTAAATTTATAGCATCACATTGTGGGTGGGCATCAGTGCTCTTCTCTGCTGAAAGATATTTGCAATTGAACCATTATAGGCAAAGTCTAAGATTTGCTTAAAACAAATTAGGTATTTTTATTGTTTTACTTTTTAGGCAAAAAGTTCATTTTTGTTCACAATTCAGCTATGAATCACTTGCCTTGGCTGAAATAAATGTGGTGACTGGATTAGCTGCACCAGCAGTATTCCGGGTCAAGAACTCTTCCTTTACATAATCTTAATCATAAAAGTGTCAAAATCAAATGTCTGGTCACAGACATATGTCTGGTCATAACTGATGGCTTAACCATGGTTTACAGTGTGAGCATTTATAATTAAAGACCAAATCAACAGCATGAAATGAAAACACAGTTGAAAGCTATCGCTTTCACAATACTGTTCTCATTTAGTAACAGTACTAATATTGAATTAAATTAGGTAAAATTAGTATTTGTTATCACAGAAAAAGTCTAGAGGTTCTTGACACCTAATCTAAGTAGGCATATCCCTAGTGCTTTTTGAAATGGATAAGGTAGTGACTAGGTCTCTATTAAAAGCTGAAAGTAGCTTTGTTCTGAGGAATATCTCAATTTGATCTACAGTGTTTCCTGAATTGCAAAAGGCTCTGCAGTAAAAGGCACAGGCCATCATGTAAGTAAATCATACATGGAACAAAGTGAAGAGCATGGATATGCAACAAAATATGTTTTGTAAAGAGAAGTAATATAATGTTTTAGGAGTTGGAGGTTACATTGGAAAAAATCTTTATGAAAGCTCTTTCTGTTGTACATGAAGTAACATCAAAACCTTAAATTATTTGGGTTGGAAAGACCTTAAAATCATCTAGTTGCAACCCCTCTAGCATGGGCAGGGACACCTTCCTCTCCCAGAACTACCAGCTCTTTTCCCTCCTAATTAGGAGTGAGTGGATGAGAGTTTAACCAAATGGACAAGAAAAGAGAAATCTTGTCCTTTTTTAGCCAGTAGATAGAAATTAATAAACAGAAATACTGTTTTCAACAACATTTTCCTAATCATATTTTTCAGACACTGCCTTCCTTACTAGCAATTTATTTCCTGATGCAAAAACAGCTACAAGATCAAAAACATCAATGCAGAAGGTCTAGAAAATATTCCATGTACGGTAAAACACTTGCTTTAAGAGCTTAAATAGTCCTTGTGGCCTTGTGCTGGCAAACAACTGGAGTCTTAATTCACCTTCTGAAAAATATCAAATCTATTTTTGTGCAATCTTGAAAAAAGACCCAACAAACCCACTTTGACTCTGACTTGGTCAGTTAATTTTTTACAACTGCTATTTGCAGAGTGCAGTAATTAATCACTCTGACTAATGTCCATGGTATTTCACATCAAATGCAGGCCTGTTTCTTTGAACAGTTTTTACTGAAGTGGGTCCAACTCAGAACACAATGTAGTTTCAATAAGGCAGGTCAGTTTAAAGATATAAATTATATATTCCCTCCCTGTTTCTGGCTTAGAAGCAAGTAACCATGGTGACTGGAAAAGCTTAACTTCTGCACATATTCTGAGATTGTCACCTTTCACAGCTTTATTCCCTTCTTAAACCCCCAAAAAGAATTACCTTGCCAAAATAACTTCATTACTTCATAAAGTGATGCCAATAGAAAAGCTTCTTGCCATTCAGCCTAACTCCAAACTGCTGTTCTTGTACCACACAGCAGGTAATCTCTAATCTCATATGTGCATGCAGGTCTGATTACAAAGTGGAAAAAAAAAAAAGCTGACCAAACAAGTCCAAAGGACACTCTCCATATGAAAGATAAGACTCAAAAACACCTCTGTGCCCAGGGAGCCCGGTCTGTGCTGACTCCTTGACACAGGAAATTTACTGTTGTGCCCTGTGCCGCTCACACGGGTGGCGCAGGGTCAGGTTTGTACCCCGCCTGAGAAGCCTCTCCAGGATCACCACTGTGCTGGGAAGTCCAGCTTGGAAAGCCCAGGAGTGTTACCAGGCTACCTCAGGGGTGAAGAGATAGACGAGAATCTTGACTCCATGATCAGAAGGCTGGATTTATTAATTTATGATATATAATCCATTATGACTATGCTAATAGGAATAGAGAGAAAGGTTCAGAAGCTGCTAAGCTAAGAATAGAAAAAAGGAATGAATCAACAAAGGAGCTCTCTCTGATTCTCTCAGAGAGAGCTTGGTCTTTGATTGGCCCTTAATTGTAAACATGGAACATGGACCAATCACAGGTGCACCTGTTGCATTCCACAGCAGCAGATAACCATTGTTTACATTCTTCTTCTGAGGCCTCAGCTTCCCAGAAGGGGGAAAAATCCTAAAGAAAGGATTTTCCACAAAAGATGTCTGTGACACAGGAGGGAGTCAGTGCCCAGGGGGAGACAGAATGGGGGCTGCTGGTGGTGAAGGGAGTCCCTTGTCTTGCCCTATCCAGCCTTAACACTGCCGCCACCAAGCACCCGAGCAGGCCCTGCCCAGCAAGGGGCACCACCTCCCTTCATCTGGGGCTGCACGGCGGTTCCTGACCAGTGAGCCATCATCCTCACACTAACAACTACTCCCCCAAAAGCTGTTCTTCTGTAGGAACAGCAGAACACATGTGCAGCAGCCACACATATCAAAAGACAGACTGATGTCAGAAGCTGCAGATTTTGTAAGGTTTGTTAGGTACTGTTGTATAAAAACAGTACAACTAAGACAGTGATATCCAGTGTGCAACTGTTAGAAGGAATCAGACAGCAGTCACCTAACAGGTAACATCCTTCTAGAAAATCACTAACACAAGTCTGGAAGGACCACAATAGACTGGTTTTGATCTACAAAAGGAGGAAATAATATTTTGGGCCAAACCTACCAATTTTTTTTCTCTTTTCTTTTATCACAGCGGTCCTGAGCCTGGCCATCCTGACCTCAGAGACCTAAAGCCAGTCAGCCCTGTGAACCAAGAGCCAGAAAGGTGTATCAGACATGTGGTATGATAT
This sequence comes from Ammospiza nelsoni, assembly GCF_027579445.1. NCBI lineage: Eukaryota > Metazoa > Chordata > Aves > Passeriformes > Passerellidae > Ammospiza > Ammospiza nelsoni. Next base: position 72,004,762 of record NC_080669.1, on the reverse strand, counting down.
ACATAAGGCCTGACTAATGATGATTAATTTTTAGTTGCTAAGCATTTGCCTATTCTTTGAACATAAGTAAATACAGTTAAAATGGAAGTTTTGAGGTTAGCCCACTCCCATCACAGCAATCCGCAGATGCCTAACAAAAACAGCTGCAACACCACCAAAATGCACTGCTGTTTATGTCTTCACAATGGCCTTTATGCTTTAATACACTAGGGACACAAGACAGACACTACTCAGGGGACACCTGAGGCACAAATTTTTCTCACAAATAATGTCTTTTACAAGCACATGTTAGCTGCCCTGATAAATCAATTTTACAGTGTTATGCATGCTAATATTCAAATCCTTCACAGACCTCAGAGAATGTAAATGCTATTGTGAGAACAATGGCTACATTATCACAATTTGGCCTTGCAGATGACTTTCAAAAACTCTAGTTTCAAAAACTGGTTTTAGCAGAACAGATAAGCTGTTCATGAAGTCTAACTGTACCATTTTCAGGTTAATTAGACTGTATCTATATCTCAGCCTTGTATGGTAAACTACCCGATTTAGTAGGACAAGCTTTTTCTGACTGTGCTTTCAAAGACTAGAAAAGATCAAAATTTCCTTTACCACAGAGAGTAGGCTGCTGATGTCTGGTGATTTTTCCCTCTCACCACTGTCAGTCACCTTGGCATGGACCACACCACCACCACCATAGCACAGCCTTCAGCAAAGGCTCTGGGCCCTTCTGCACCCCTGCAGCAGACAGCACCCTGTCCCTCTGGGCTGGCTGCTTTCCCTACGGCCTGGCAGCTCTTGCAGCATTGTACCCAAAATCCTGCTTGTGGGATGGAGGGATCATAGCTTATGTACAAGTAAAGTTAGAAGTGTATTGTTAGGATGATGGAAATCCTAAAAGACTAACTCATGAATCTTTAATCGTCTGCTGGATATGAGGGATGGTAACCTGGCTGTGGGATCTGATATGCCACTGATTGCACGGATTGATCTGACTGATCTCCCTCTCTTCCTAACATTCCATATGTGTTCCTCTTAATGATGTGTGCTTGGTTAACCAGAAGAGCCTCCCCAACAGACCATTGTTCATTGGTCAAAGGGGTGTGGTAGCTGTGCTCCACTGCTGGAAGCTCCAAGTAAGCTCAAAGTCCATTTGTAGATAATGTAGGGTAATCAAGTGCCCAGTGTGTGAAGACACATCCAAATGAGAAGCTGCATGCACCAGTTTGCCAGTGGCTTTTTTAAAAAATAAAATTTTTTTAGGGCAATGAGGCTGGGGAAGGGTCTAGAGAGTAAGTCATATGAGGAGTGGCTGAGAGAGCTGAGGTTGTTTAGTCTGGAGAAAAGGCTGTTCAGAGGGACCTCATCACTCTCTACAGCTACATGAAACGAGGTTGTAGCCTGGTGGGGTTGGTCTCTTCTCCCAGGCATTGGACAACAGAACAAGAGGAAATAGCCTCAAGTTGAACCAGGGAAGGCTCAGGCTGGGCAACAGGAAGAATTTTTTTACTAAAGGGGTTGTCAAGCTCTGAACAGGCTGCTCAGTGAAAGTGTTTGAGAAATGACTGGACATGGCACTTACTGCTGTGGTCTAGTTGACATGGTGGTGTTCACTCAAGGCTGGGCTCAGTGATCTTGAAGGTCTTTTCTAATCTTAATAATTATATGATTTTGTGATTTAGATCTAATCATTACAGAATATGATCTAATAAAATTTCAGTCAAATCCCTTCTATATGGCAAAGTCTTGGTAATATTAAAATTAAAATTGAAGTACCCTCATTCTATACTTTTTATCCCCCCTTTCCTAGAGTTCATCTTCCCACTGCTCCCCTGCATCTTGAAGTCAACAGATTTGGGCCCCTAGAAAGGGCAGTGTCAGAAGCTGTCAGCCTCATGAATCATTCAGGAGGAAAAAGATACTGATATCACTGGTTTCTTCTTTCTCTCTCCAGCACCCACTTGAGGCCACTTGTACACGTTTCTTTTACATCTTCCTTTTTCTTCAGTGGTATGTAGCATCATACTACATCCAAATGTACTATGTATGGGGCTCTCTACATATGGCACATTTATTGGTTCTCTTGGTTATCTTTTATTCCAGTTCTGGCCAGCTCTGGGTCTGCATTTCTTTAACTGATCACAGAAGGGTTGTTTATAGATGCAGAGTCTTTCTCCAGTGCCAATCTTGTTCCCCACTTTCTGCCACCCCTGCCTGTACTCCTCTGCACCATACTGTGCATCTCTGCTTCTCAAGGCCTCTGCTATTGCACCAGACCTGGGTTTCTCTGCCTTATGCCATTGTGTCAGAGGTATAACTATCCCATTCTTCATAGAATGGCTGTTTGTTACTGTTATCTGTAAAAAAAAAGAGTGGTTTGTACTATACACAAGTAAAACAGATTCATCACCAGCTCTTGCTCAATTAGAGGACTCGCTTTCACAGCTGAGACAATAAAAAGGAAGCTATAGATCAACAAAAATTCAGCCAGAACAAGAGTGACAAGCTTCAGCCCCAAGGTCTTGCAAATTCAGTAATAAGAGTAAGTGTGACAGGTCTGAGCCCCTGTTCGTTGCTATGAGGCACTGTGGAAATCAGAAAAGATACCATTACTGCCATTTCTACCCTGAAAAAGCCAACTACCAAGTGCTTTAGGACCATGCTTATTCCTGAAATGCTTGACAGTAAGGACGGAGGGAGATGTCACTTCTCAAAGGTATTTAATGGAATAAGAATTTGTAAAAAAGATATATGAAGCTGTTAGAGAGAGTTCAAAGGAGGACCATGAAGATGGCGAAGGGCCTTGAGGGGAAGCCTTGTAAGGAGTGGCTGAGATACCTTGGTCAATTCAGCTTCTAGAGAAGGAGACTGAGGGGAGACTTCATCACTGCCTTCACCATCTTCATGAGAGGAAGCAGAGGGGCAGACACTGATCTCTCCTCTGCAGCGACCAGTGACCCAAGAGACTGGGATGAAGTTGTGTCAGGAAAGGTTTAGGCTGGATGTTAGGAAAAGTTCTTCACCCAGAGGGTGGCTGGGCACTGGAACAGGCTCTGCAGTGAAGGGATCACAGCAGCAAGTCTGAGAGAGCTGAAGAAGCATTTGGCCAGGACTCCAAGGCTCCTGGTGTGGTTTCTTGGAATGGTGCTGTGCAGGGCCAAGAACTGGACGCAACGATCCTTGTGTGTCCTTTCCAACTGAGCATAGTTTGTGATTCTGTCACCTAGATGAAGTCACCTGTCACCTAACGCACCCTCAGCGAGTTTGCTGATGGTCCCACACTGGGGGCAGTGGCTGCTCCACCTGAGGGCTGTGCTGGCCTTCAGCAGGACCTTCTCGGGCTGCAGATTGGGTGGAGGGAACCCCGATGAGGTTAAACAACGGCAAGTGTAGGGTGCTGCCCCTGGTGAGGAATAACCCCAAGCACCAGCACAGGTCAGGGGCTGACCTGCTGGAGAGCAGCTCTGCAGAGAAGACCAGGGGGTCTTTGTGGATAACAAACCTGTTGAACACAAAGACAATACTTTTTCCATATATGGGAAGGTGATCACAGAAAGTTAAGGGGTTGCTCTATCTCTATCCAGTGCTGTAGCCTCATCCTAGATGGATCACCAAATTCATCAGGCATGATTTCCCCTTTGTAAAGGCATATTGCCTGTTACCAACCTCCTCTTTGTTTTCCATGTGCCTTAGCAAAGTTTCCAGCAGAATTCGTTTAAAGGTCTTGTCTGGCACTAAAGTGAGACTGATTGATCTTTAGTTCCCTGTGTCTTTTTTACTATTTTAAAAAATACATGGTGTATTGCCTTTTTTCCAGTCATCAGGGACTTCACCTGACTGCCATGATTTTTCAAAATTTATGGACAGTGGCTTAGCCACTTCATCTGCCATCTCCCTCAGGACCTATGGAGGAATCTCATTGGGTTCCAGGGACTTGTACACACTCAGATTCCTTAGCTAGTCTTGAAATGGATCCTCTCCTATGGTGGACCTAGGGATTTTATTCTCCTGATTCCTAAATTTTCTGTTCTGGACTTGGGAGACGTGGCCGGAGAACATTAGAGAACAGACCTAGGACTTCAAGTGCAAAAACTTTGCCTTTTTCAGAGAACTTATAGGTGGGATCTCATAGGAGATGTCTCTGAAATGGAAAGAATTCCAGCAAAGCTTTTTGGCCTTCAGGAACAACATTCTCCATGGGCAAGAATGGTCCATCCACCATATCAGGAGGCCAGCTTGATGAAGCAAGCAAGTTGTGACACATCTTCAACAAAAAAATGCAAACACAGGTCGGGGACAGGGGGAGGATGCAGAGAAGGAATAAATAAAGACTGCCAAGGCATGTAGAGGCAGAATAAGGGAAGCCAAAATTCTACCAGCTTGCAAGAAGTGTCAGGGGCAGTGGATGTTTTTACTACTACATTAGTCACAGGAGGCTGACCATTGTAGTTTGGGGTAGGTGATTCAGCAGCAGCAGGCATGGGTAAGGCAGGTCCTCACCACCCTGCTTGTTGTCACCACCAAAGTGTGCCAGGCCTCTGCCCTCAGTGAAGGAGTATTACCGCACCTGAGTGGGCGCGGCTGGTGAGAGAGAGACAGTTAATCTTGTTTCTTGAGTCAGAAGGCTGAATTTATTAATATATGATATAATACATTATAGTTATACTAAAAAGAATATAGAGAGAGGTTTGCAGAGCAGCTAGCTAAGCTAGGAAGAGATAGAAAAGAATCTATAACAAAGTTGTGTCCAGGGACTCAGTCCCCTATCTTGCACTGATGATTGGCCCTTAATTATAAATATAGAAAATGAGCCAATCAAGGTGAATCCTATTGCATTCCACAGCAGCTGATAATAATTGTTTACCTTCTCTTCGGGGGCCTCTGGCCTCCCGAAGATGCAGAAATCTGAAAGAAAGGATTTCTGTGGAGAAATGTCTGCGACAAAGGAGGAGAGGAGCTCCCTGCAAGCTTAATGGTCAGGTCAGGGCTCATGCAGGAGCACTTGGCACCCACACACGTCCTGGGACCTGGCCTGCTGCGCCCAGGGTGCTGAGGGAGATAGATGTTGTCCTTGTACAACCAGTTTCCATCAGCTCTCCCAGGCTGTAGATACCAGGGAGAGCCCCAATAAATGCAGAAAGTGAAGTGTCAGAGCTGCCTTCCAAAATGGGCAAAAGCCACCTGGCCATCTGGTGGGGTAAAATCAATTTGCCTGCTGGCTGGCCATCAGTCTGGGGTAAAATCAAGGAGGGAGACATCCTGGAGCCTGCATCTGGGCATCTGAGAGAGAAGATAGTGATGGGGAGCAGTCAAGGAGAATTTTCCAAGGCTATTTGCTGCTGCTGGAGAAAGATTCTCTGCAGTAAAACTCTTAATCCAAAGAATTTACATTTGCAGAAATAAATGAGCATGAATAAACATTCAGCTGAACTAAACACACATTGAGCTACATGATGTTTACCTCAGCTGTGAAATGATTGCTTTTTTAGAGGTTGGAAAGTGGGAGCCCGCGCTAAATTCTTGTAACTCACAAGACTAGATGGAAGATCATCTGACATTGTATTTATTCAACAGGAAAATGATTATACTTTTGCTGCATTTTATCCTTTTGTGTGGTGGCTGTATTGTGTGGGATGTTGAAATATGTACATAATGAACAAATTCTTAGGGATATAATCTGCAGAACGTCACTTCTGCTGCTTTCTATCCCTCAATATGTTTTCCTGAATACAATGAATGATCATTTTATGGAGTAGCCAATATGTACCATTCTAGTAGCAGCCGTAGCCACTCTCGTTTCTAAATAGATTCAGAAAATAAAATGCAATTTGCTTTCCCTTATTTCTCCTATTGCACAAGAGCTGAAAATACATGATTCAATAAAACACATTTGTTTGATAAGAGAAAGATCCAAAAGGAAAGACCTGTAATAATATTTTAGAGTCCTGAATATGCATTCATCCTTGAGTGTTCACTGAGTTTTCAGGATGACAGACTGGAAATATGATGCCTGATTTTCAACTAGTGGGAGTCAGCTCAGCTCCATTAAGGACCTATCTATGATGCAAGGTGGCTTCTGACTGTCAGGCTCAGTATAAATACAACACTTAGAATCTTGAAAGAGAAATTCAGTTTGGATATGAAATTTATGTATTTTTATGAGCTGATATGAGACATGAGAGAAGGACTTCCCCATTATTAAAAACAGAAATAAAATTTAATCACACACTTCCCAAATAGTTCACTCATAAATAAAATAAAGAAACCCACACTGGAAATGATGTTATTCTGAAGCAGAATAGTATGGGGACATACAGGATACATTCAGTAATTCTACAGAGCTTCCCTAATGCAGAAAGCAGCAACTAATCTTTCAAGACCTGTCTTTCAAATATAAAACTAAACAATTTCTCAAATATCTCCCAAAGCACCTGTAGAAGTAAGGTTAGAAATAATGAAGAAACAGCTTTACTCAGTGTCCCAAGACATAAAGAAGGGAATAATACAAAGGAAAAATTCCCTTCACTCTCATTAAGAAAAATGGACTAATTTTTTCCAGAATAAAACCGTCAGCTTGTTTATTGGGCCCCTCTTTATTATGCTGTTCACAGTACTCGTCACAAATCTTACAAATGCAGTCTTACTCTCCCCTTACTACTGCAGCTGCAGTGATGTGTAATTTGAGTTCATAGCAGATGGAAGTCTTATTGCAACCTCCTCTTATGGAACTTCCAGTGGGAAATAAGGAAATCAGTTTGATGTGTTATTGTTTAGGAATGGCATTCTCCAGTACGGTGCTCCCACCAAAACCATGCACTGCTCGCTCCCTCCTCCCCGCTCCAGTGCGTGTGCTGGACAGGGGAGCTGGGGGCACAAAAGGCAAAGACCACAGGTTGAGATAAGAACTATTTACTGGAAAAACAATAAGACAAGAAAATGAACAGGAACGGCCACAGTATTAATGACAGAATGTACAAAGGAGGGTGATTCACATGTAAAATGCCCACCTACAACTGTGACCAGGAGGGAGCCCTCTTCCCTGGAAGAGACTCCCTTCCCCTACTCCTGGTAATGAATTGAGGTAGTATAGAATGACTTCTGGGTTCTGGCCATGCTCCTCCTGGCTACTGCAAATAATGAACGCTGTCCTGGCTGGAACCAGAATAGATGTGAAATAAGTTAATACATTTTTATTTTCTCCCTTCCTTTCTTGTCCTTCTGTTACTGAATTCCCAGATTCTTCATCCAAATTCTTCCAACCACAGTCTGTTGTAACTGGGGCCTTTGAAATGGCTTAGAGAACAGGTATATAACCTGAAGCTAGATCTTGACATGGTAGAAATAGCTGCAGCCATTATAATTATGAAAGAACAACTTATTACCTGTAAGAACAATCTGAAAGAACAACTACTTGTGGAGGCCACCTCATAACAAGAGACAGGCTGACCTCAGTTTTGTCTCCTCACACTGTCCTCGAGATCTCTTCTTGAGGTAAAATTAACTTCCAAATTTTCAAGTAGAAATCTCACAAGCCCTTTAAGAAGATACTTTGAGGGCATAAGTTTCAGGGCTAGTATAATAAGCTGTTTCGCATCCTCCACATTGAAGCCGCCTCTCTGAAATTTTTTGTACCTCAGTTAGAGATCTGTTAAGCAGAAAGTGATGAAAAATCTCTTTTTTGGCAAGTACTGTGGTACTGTGCAAGCAAGTACCCGATGGAGATTGGACAGTCACAACAAAAAGAGCTGCTGCTAAGTGGAACATAAAAATTCCGAAGCTTAAGTCAGAAAAAAGGGAGAAAAGCAGGCCCAGAAGCAATGATTAACTTGCACATACAAGATTATCTGTAGCCCTTGTGAAATAGATATTGTCTTAGCAGGCATGCTTTCACTGCAAAGGCATATAATATGTAACCAGTCTTAAAAAAACCCTCAAGACTATCTTTAATCAGGTGCATCTGAGCATGATTTAAAAGAATGAGTTATGAACAAAGTGGGTGTTTGCATGTGGGAAGTGAATGAAGTTATTCGGCAGTGAGGAGTTAACGAATTCTGGTGGGTGCTGCTATTTTTGTTTAAGGCACACTGAGTTGCTTTTAGTATTAATACAACCTTCAACTAATCAGTTGCTTAGTCTTCAACCATTATGGGGTATTAGAAAAGGTATCTTCTCCCAAAACTAGTTCAATTAAATTGCCCGGAAAATGAGCTACAATCTGGCTTTTCTGATCAACTCCTTCACTGTACAAATTTGTTGTACAATATAAACATTCCTTCCCCCTAGAGAGAGAAATGGGGAAATGGGTCCCTACCAGTAATAAAATAAGATTTTAATGTACACAAAATCTTGTATTTCTGCTGTACTATACTGCCAAAAGTATAGACAACTATGTAATATGCAATATGTAATATAAAGTAATGCATGCTTAGATGGAAAATGTATAAAATAAAAATTGTAGAATAAATTAAACATCCAACAAGCCTCTGACCACAGACAACCTGGAGACAGATCACCACACCGAAGTTGCGAAACCCATGGTGGCAGCAGGAATGAATGTCTCGTTAACAAATAAAAAAACGTGGCTGGTGCGGAGATGGGTTTCCCCTGGAACCCCCCGGAACACCCAAGGACGATTAGTACTTGATAAGTATCATCAGTCTAGGTAACCAAAGTCGTCAGGAACATACATCTGAATACACGACTTCCCCTGCCATGATCAGCACCCGCCACCACCCAGGAAACAGCGATTGTCCAGCCCTGCACAGTGAAAGGAACTCTCATGCATATGCAGGGTTACAAAAGAAATTGGGGCACCTCTGCCTCAGGCATAGAAAACGGTATAAAAGAGCCCCTCTGGAAATGGCATTTGTGAGCAGAGGGAGATCCGGTGTGATAGAGGTCGGATCCAGGTTCACCCAGCACTGATCCCAGGCTCAATGCTGTCTCTTTGGCTGTGGGTTTTGAGGACCGTATTTTGGTCATGGAAAATAAAATCTTCTGCATTGGGTGGTTCCAGGGGAAGCCCATCTCCATACCAGCCACGTCTTTTACTTTTTAATAAGGCATTCATTCCTGCTGCCACCAGGAGTTTCGCAACTTTGGTGTGGTAATCTGTCTCCAGGGTGTCTGTGGTCAGAGGCTCCTTGGATGTTGAATTTGTTTAACAATTTTTTTATTTTATACATTTTCCATCTAAGCATTAATTGCTTTACATTACATATTACATCTTTCCTCTTCTCTTCTCTTCTCTTCTCTTCTCTTCTCTTCTCTTCTCTTCTCTTCTCTTCTCTTCTCTTCTCTTCTCTTCTCTTCTCTTCTCTTCTCTTCTCTTTTCCCTCAGTGCAGCAGGTGTTCCTACCTGTATTTGCCTTGGAAGCTGTAGGGTTGGCACACGGCAAAACTTGTGCAGAGTCACAGAGTAGAAGTTCTTTTCCTCAAATGATACATCCAGAGCAGAAAGAATAGTTTTGGCTGGTACTTACCTAGTTGTCCAGACATCCATTTCTCTCTTACTTGACAGAGCAATGGGATAAAACTCCTCTTCTCCTAGACAGTGAAGGACTCACTGAGGAACTGTGGTAGGCCCCAGCTGTTTTTCTGTAGCTCTGTGTGGAAGACTGAGAAAAAGGAGCCTATTTGATTTGCATAAATTAACTGCCTTTTAAAAGGCTTAGTCGTGGTGGGGTTTTTTTCCCCTCCCTGTTGTATCTAATAGAAAAAAACCCCAAATTACTGTGTTTTAACACTGATAGTGTGTGAATGAGTGTGTCTTACCAGGGACCAAGATTCTCAAAGCAGACAATCCACTTTGACTGCACTATCTTTCTGTCATGGTGTGCTATTTAAAGCTTCATACTTGCATATCAAAAGAGCCTGTGAGTCACGACAGAACATCTGAATCACAAAAATCCGTGCTTGTGCCACGGATGAAAAAAATAGCTTCACTGTGAATGCTACCAGGCAGCAGACAGTTGAATACCTGTGTGTATGTGAGTAGATGTTGGAAGCAGAACTTCTGCATTCCCAGGAAGCAGCCTGATAGTTGCAAGGGTTGCAGGGTGGACCTGTAAATACTAATAATACCTAGTTTAAATACAGATGGAATTTTCCAGTTCTGGAAGGGATGTCAGAAACCACTTAAGAGACTGATGACATATTCTGCTTCTGCACACAGACTATTCGAGTTAGGAAAGCTGGAGCCTGGAAAAGAGTAGGTAACAACAACAAAAAAAAACGACAACTCCCTGGAAGTGAAGGGAAACTGGAAATCAGACAGCTGAGTGAAGATGAGTGCCAGGAGATGCCCAGAATTCCTAGCCAGCACCACACTAGAGACATAACTGCCAGAGGTGACACAGCAGGAGCCTGTGAGACATTCTGGCTGACAATGCTGGGTCAGCAGTGACCTCCCTGCTGCAGTCTGAGGCTGACAACTGGGAGCCTAATGCTGAGGGAAGCAAGGGTGTAAGTGCATAGCGAAGTTGCCAGATCCTTGATGAGCTGTCATTCAATATGTCTCATCTGGGAAACCTTGACTAGTTGCTTCATATTTTTAATTTAATGATTTTTAAAGAATTTCAGAGCAAAGATTTTCTAATGTGTGCCAGGTGATGTACACAGATACTTTGGATTAGAGATACCACCGCTCTTTCCCACAAGGATTAGAAGAAACAGTGAAAAGAAAAAAAGCACAGGACGTATTTACTTTAATGATTTTGAGTGCTTTTATGTCTTAAATAAGATTTTTCTGCTTTAGTGGAGTGATAAAATTCCAAAAAACCTAAAATTTTAAAAAATTTCACATTGAATAATCTGTTTTATCAGAAATAGCACAAGATGGGATACCATACAAAGTCTGGTTTTGACCATCTCATTAACTCCTATGAGAATGACAGACCTCTAGCCACTATTCATGAGAAAGTATATTATGGTATCTCCACTAGAATTGTGGAGATACTGATGCTGTGCTCCACATTTGTCTTACTAGCCATTAAAAAAAATACAAATTTTCACTCTAACACTGCAAAATACACAGATAGGAAGAGTAGCAAATAATAGAATCCACTTCTGTGGTCTGGACATCTTGACTGCTTTGTCTCAAGCAAATTGTGCATACATAGACAGACACAAATATAAGGTGTATGCTCATGAGTGACCAATGTATATTGTATTCATTCTGCAGCTAGATAAGACATTGGATTTATTGTGGTCTATAAGGCAATATGGCCTGTTGGTGCAACAGTACAAACAAAATGGCAAACATGCAGGTTTTAGCTGCATAAATAGGGACATTACATAACCTCTGCTTTTGGCTTTACCATGATTGTTTCTAGCATATGGCATTCAGTTCTCAACATCCATGACAGACACTGAAATCAGACAGAATCAGAAAAAGACATAGGGAACATTTAAGCTGGGAAAATAGGCTGTAACATGAAGGACCAAAACCACAATCCATTTATCTTGTCAAACAGAGAGTGAAGGGATCTTCTTGATACTAGTGAAAGCACAACTTTCATAGAGAGTTTTCCTACTCAGTATAAAAATATTTTTGTTTGGGAAACCAATGTGAACAAATTCAAATTATAAATAAATTATAAATTATAAATAAAATATCCCTTTATTTTTTTTTTTTTTTGGCCAGGAGAGGTAGTTATCAATGAAAATAATTTCCCACATCCTATTGAAGACCATAATGAATACTCTACTACTGGCGAATTATTAATCAAGGTCTTCCTAGAGATATTTGAATAAACATACAAAGCCTCAGGTGTTGCTAGTGGTATGTATTACATAGATCATCGGACTATACGATCACAGTTGTCTCTTATTTATACAAAATTTAGCTACATATATGAATGAAGGGAGCAGCCATGGAACACACCACAGTTTAACAGCCTTGCATTTACTGTCTCAGCTTAAAACTTGAATGGAAAAGGACACCTTTTCATGCCACTAATGTGAAAAACTAAAAAGCACATTTTAAAAAATTGGAAAATTTGCTGAAAGTTTTAAGAAAAGAAAAGTTAAAGAAAACTTGTATAAACCATAACAATCCTTGAATACTGCAAGACAACAAAACATGTCTGAGAACAAATTAGAATGTGATGGTATTCATCCATTCACTTAGGCTGAGGCCAACTACATGATATTCAATAAGGTCAAGTGCTGGGTGCTGCCTCTGGGTCAGAAGAGGGCTATAGGCTGGGGCACTGTTATGGGCTGGGGCAGGCTGTGGCTGGAAAGCTGATGGCAGGAGAGGACCTGAGGATGCTGTTTGACAGTGGCTGATAATGAGACAGTGTGTGCCCAGTGGCCAGAAAGGCAGTGGCATCCTGGTGTGAATCAGCAATAGTGCGGCCAGCAGGACCAGGGCAGTGATTGTCCCCCTGTGCTCAGCACTGGTGAGGCCACACCTCAAGTTCAATGTCCATTTCTGGGATCCTCACTACAAGAAAGACACTGAGGTGCTGGAGCATGTCCAGAGAAGGGCAATTGTTGCGGTGTGATGTCATAGCTTGCCTCAGTTTCCCGGTCCTTCCCCAGGTGCCAATCATCTCTGCTTGGCTCCACCCTTGCCCCCTGCTGAGTGCTGTCTGTCTGTCTTGGCATTTCCAGAAGGGCGTTGAGTGATTGGCAGAGATCAAAAGATGCCTTCATCCCTGGAGGACATTGGGCCATCCAGGTGCCATTTGTCCCCTGAGACTTCCCCCCTACCTGGTTGGTGGGATCCCTACCCCTTCCCTCCCTCTCTCCCTGGGGTTAAAAGGAACAGCAAAGACCCGGTTCAGGGAGTTCTGTTGGAAATGTTGCTGGGTTCAGAGGCCTGTGGGCCAGGAATAAAGCTCTGGATCAAAACCCTCTGTAATATATGGTAAGGATAATTCATGCTATTAAAGAATGTATGTTATAAAAGATTGTAAAAATCCAAACACATGTCTCTGACCACCTCGGCCTGAGAGCAGCTGTCTATTCTGATTACAGTGAATTCCCGGACACAGCTAAGATAATGATTGATGCTTAAGTGTAAGAATAGAAGCTTCCAGGGCGATGATCACCGGTGTCTGGAGTCCTAGGGAACCACCTAAAAGCAATTATCGCCTTGCCTATTGCATCAATCAAGACAGTCAGCAGCGCCAAACTTATACATGTGAATACATGACTTCCCCAGAGCCCATCAACACTGACTGCAGATCTGGAACTGGCTTTTGTCCAGCTCTGCACATTGAAAAGGACAATGAGAATGTGAAGGGTTACAAAAGACATTTGGACACCTTTGCCTTGGGCACAATAAACTGTACAAAACCTCGCTGCAAGAAGTGGCATTTGTGATCAGGGGAGACTCTGACACGTTAGGGGTCGGGTCCAGGTTCACCCAGCACCGATCCCAGACTCGATGCTGTCTCTTTGCCTGTGGTGGTTTCAGAGAGTGAAATTCGATTGTGTAGAAAGATAAATAAATATTTTTGAAATTTTTGATAATTTTGTTCAGGATTGATCATTTATAACAATCTGGTGAAACCTGATGTGATTTGAATTTGGGATTTGGAGACCCCTTCCTGGTCAGAAGACACCCCGCTGATTTCAGCAGTCTGACAGGACTGGGAATTAGTGAGACCAATCGAACATCACCGAACTGAAACTGGAGCCACAGCCAAAAAGGGATAAAAACGGGCCCAGTTCTCAGAAACTCAGCAAGATCCAGGGGGGATCTCTGAGGCCGAGGTGCTTTTTCCACTCAGAAATCGACGTGCATGAAGAATCCACGCAGGGAAGGAACCATGAGTATCGCGTGGTTGGGTGGGGTGTGACCGACCGTGTGTGTGAGACGTGATTCTGTCACAAAGTGAGTGTGGACCCCACGATTGCATTCCCACTATCTCGCAAGGGATGTGGTTGGTCAAGGGGGAAGCAGATGCTTTTTCTTAACACACGTGGGACCCAGGACTCATAGGGAGTTCAGGGGGGAATCAGTCATGTCTGCCTTCTGCCCATCTGCCTTCTGAACTGGAGAGAACAGGTAAGAAGACCGGAGATCAGTTGAAAAGTCTGTGGAATGGTTCTCTGCGTGACTGAGTAAGACTGGCAGCATTTTGCAAACTCAGGAAATCAAGATCGGACAAGGATTTGGGACACACATCAAGCATCCCAGGTGGAGGAGACAGGTGAGAAAATTTGTGGGTGGGATTTTTGGAAAAATGGGGTTGGGATAAAGGAGGTTCCAGAAAAAATCCCAAGGAAGGTTCTGCTAGAAATTCCAAGGGAAAGTCCATTGGGATGGATGCTAGAACAGTGGGACTACAGCCCTAGGAGAGCGGGGAGGTCCAAGGAGAAAATGGTCCATTTTTGCATGGAAAATGGGAGGCAAGGAGATATGTCGTCTGGCCAGTGTTTGGCACGTTTGAGGCATGGACTTGCGAGTCCCTTTACAATCATGTATTTGATCGCCGCCCGCAGGATTTTGAGAAAATTGAGTAGGTTGAGATGTGGAGGTACGCCTGTACAAGTTTATACCCAGTATAAGCCCTCCGATGAGCGGCTAACAAGGGAAAGGAATGGGAACCCTTGGACAATCTTCCACCTCCCTACCTTGTTCCTCCGCCCCAGCCCAGTCCAGTCAAGGCACCGCCGGTGCCCGCATTGCCTCTCAGGGCGGTGATCCCACTGGGACAGGTCTCGGCACTGCCGCTCCCACCGGAGCAGGCTGCAGCACCTTCCCTCCCACGTGAACAAGCGGCAGCACCTCTGCTCCCATGTGAGCAGCCGCTGCTGCTGACCCTCCCCAAAACTGAAGAAAAACAGGTAACTTTCCCCAAAGTCAGCTCTCCCCTGGCCCATCAAACGAGGAGGCGAACGAGGAAAGCAACCATGGGAGACAGTGGGGATGAGGAAGAGAAGCCTGGCATCTTTCCTTTACAGGAAGCGCCGACAGCTCTGGGAGTTATTGGCTTTGTACACGTGCCAATCAATACTGGAGATGTGAGGGCATTAAAGAAAGAGATGGGAAAATTGATGGACAATCCTTTGGGGGTGGCGGAAAGGCTAGATGAATTTCTAGGGACCAGCACCTACACCTACGAGGATCTCAACGTGATCCTGAGGTCGCTGCTCAACAATGAGGAGAGGGAGATGATCAGACAAGCCGCAATCAAGGATTGGGAATGGAGAAATGCCAATGGGGAAAGCGGGGACCAGAGGTGGCCAAACCAGAAACCGTCCTGGAGTGCCCAGACAAAGGAGGGGAGGCAGAAAACTATAAACTTAAGGAACATGATAATTCAGGGTATCAGAGAAGCGGTACCCAAGGGGCAGAACATGAGTAAGGTACTCAGAGAATGCCAGGGAAAGGATGAGACACCCACGGAGTGGTTGGAGAGGCTCCAAAAGAGCCTGAGAATGTATCTGGGGACAGATCCTGATTCTCCGATTGGGGTGGTTTTGTTGAAAACTCAGTTTGTGGCAAAATCTTGGGAAGACATTTGGAAAAAGTTAGAAAAGATAGACAGATGGCAGGACAAGGGATTGCAGGAATTGCTCTGAGAAGCCCAGGTCTATATGAGAAGAGATGAAGAAAAACAGAAGATTCAAGCTAAGGTATTGGTAGCTGCAGTAAGGGAAGCACAGAAACAGGAGCAGGTCAGAGACATGGTGAAAGCAGCGCCAGCAAAGAAGCAGAATCCTTCCTAAGGAAAAGGACTGAACAACCAAAAAGAAGGATTTCAAGCGCTACTACTGCAAGCAAAAGGGACACATCCGAAGGAATCGTCTCAACAAAACCAAGGACCAAGCAATGTTTCAAGAAGATTAGGGGTGTCAGAGGCTTTTCAGTTTGGGGTCCGGAACACCAAGGGAGCCCTTGATAAAATTAAGAATAGGACCCCGCAGACAAGACATGTGGTTTTTAGTAGACTTGGGGGGCGGAACGAACAGTGGTGCAGCAGCTACTGCAAGGGTGTTCTCTGAGCGATGACTCAATGATGGTAATTAGGGCAAAAGGGGAACCCTTCGAGGTTCCGATCATAAAAGATGTAGAAATAGAAACAGAAAACAAAATATGCACTGGAAACATATTATTGATAAGGGATGCAGATTTTAATTTACTAGGGTGGGACTTGATGGTAGCTCTAGAGGTTGGCTTGGCAGTGGAAAATTCCCGGCTCAGGGTGAGGATGTATAAACTCACCATCCAGGATGAGGAGAAAATAGATCCGAAGGTTTGGTATGTCCAAGGGGAAGCTGGGAGGCTGGACATAGAGACATTTCGTGTCGAAGTTGAGAGACCAGAGGACCCCATTCGGGTCAAACAGTACCTCATCTCCATGGAGGGGAGGAAGGGATTGAAACCAGTGATTGATGAATTTATAAAAAAAGGAATGTTGGAGCTGTGCACGTCCCAGCGCAACACCCCAATTCTGGCTGTGAAAAGACGGATGGTAGCTATAGGCTAGTGCAAGATTTAAGGGCTGTGAATCAGAGAACTAAGACTTTGTTCCCCACAATCTCAAATCCTTATACCTTGCTTCCGTTTCTTCCGAGGACATGTGCGTGATTGATTTGAAGGATGCTTTCTGGACCTGTCCTTTACCAGAGGGCAGAAGAGATTATTTTGCAAGACCTGGGGACGAACAGAAAGCAGCAGCTCAGATGGACATTGTTGCCTCAGGGCTTTGTTGATTCCCCAAATTTATTCGGGCAAGCACTTGAGCAGGTGCTGAGTCACTTTGTACCAACGGAGGGGACAAAATTGCTACAATACGTAGATGATTTGTTGGTTGCAGGTCCAAGGGAGGAGGTTGTGAGGGTGAGCACCATTGAACTTTTGAACTTTTTAGGGGAAAAGGGGTTGAAGGTGTCGAAGTTGAAGTTGTAATTCACAGAGCCCGAGGTCAGGTTCTTGGGACATTGGTTAACCAAGGGAAAAAAGAAATTGGATGCAGAGAGGGTGGCAGGGATTATTGCTTTACCAGCCCCAGAAACAAAAAGGGAGGTCAGGCTGCTTTTGGGGTTGTGGGGATATTGCTGGCAGTGAATTGAAGGGTATACAGCAAAAAGATGAAATTTCTATACGAGAAACTCACCACAGACTGAGTCAAATGGATGGAAAAGGATGAAGAGGAATTCAGAGGAGTCGAGGAAGCACTCACAGCAGCAACTGTGCTGAGCCTCCCTGATGTATAGCAACCATTCCAGTTGTTTGTGGATGTGAGCAATCACACAGCACATGGGGTGCTGACGCAGGACTGGGCAGGGGTCAGGAAACCAGTGGGTTACTTGTCAAGGCTTTTGGACCCTGTAAGCAGGGGCTGGAACAGGTGGCTGTCACTGTAGCATTGCTGGTGGAGGAAGCTAAGAAAGTAACCTTCGGGGCACCTCTGTAGTATTTGCACCACAAAATGTGCCGGGCATACTACAACAGTAAGCAGATAAGTGTTTGGGGAAGCTTCAGAGGAACTGGTTCACGACTGCGTGGAAGTGGTTGAGTTGCAGATGAAGATCAGAGAGGATTTGGAGGAAGAAGAATTAGATGAAGGAGAAAAATGGTTTGTAGATGGGTCGAGCAGAGTGATTGAAGGGAAATGAAAATTGGGGTACGCAGCTGTGGACAGATGATCGGGAAAAGTGATTGAAGCAGGTCCCCTGAGCGCGGGTTGGTCGGCACAGGCTTGCAAACTGTACCCACTTCTGAGAGCCTTGAAAGAACTGAAAGGGAAAAAGGGAACAATTTTTACAGATTCTAGGTATGCCTTTGGGGTGGTTCACATCTTTGGGAAAATCTGGGAAGAAAGGGGGTTGATCAACACCAGGGGAAAGGGACTGATGCACAGGGAATTGATCTGGCAAATCTTAGAAGCTCTAAGGGGGCCGGAGGAAATTGTGGTGGTCCACGTGAAGGGACACCAGGCAGGGATTAAGTTCCAAACCTGGGGAAACATTTTGGCAGACCAGGAAGCCAAGACCATGGCACTAATGATGGTAAGTAAACCAGAGATTGAAGGGATCGAGGTCCCAGATGACCCTCCTCAACTCTCCCAAAAGGAGATTGAAAGATATGAGAAGACTGGGGGAAAACTGGAGGAAGTAAGTGGAAATTGCCAGATGGGAGGGAACTAATCTCCAAAGGTTTTCCCATGAGGATTTTGCGGAAACTGCACCAGCAAACACACTGGGAGGCACAGGCCCTGGCAGAACAATTTTTAAAATTTTTTGGGTGCAGGGGAATTTACGAATTGGCCAAACAAGAGGTACAAGGATGCCTGAGTTAACAAGAACTAAGGCAAGACAAGCCATCCTGGGGAGTCATCCCATTGCGTACTGACAATTTGAAAGGATTCAAGTCAATTTCATGGAGTTGCCCAAAGTGTGGAGGTTCAAATTTGTGCTGGTGATCATGGACAAATCGACCCATTGGGTAGAGGCTTTCCCCAGTCCATGGGCAATGGCTCAGACAGTGTCCAGAAAATTACTGGAGGAAATTGTACCCCAATATGGAGTGGTGAATTACATTGATTTGGACCAAGGAACATATTTTATGTCAAAGATTATTAAGCAGATGGCTGAGGCACTAGGGATTCGGTGGGAATACCACACTCCGTGGCATCCCCAGAGCTCAGGATGGGTGGAAAGGATGGATCAGACTTTGAAAGCGCAGTTATCTAAACTAATTTTAGAAACTCGGATGTCTTGGCTGAAATGCCTACCTTTAGCCTTGCTTAATATCAGGATGATGCCACAATCAGGGACAGGGCTCTCACTGTTTGAAATGCTATATGGGATGCCATATAGGGATGGGATGCCAGTGGGACACCCCAGGATTGAGGACAGCCAGATTCAACCATATTTAGTTACGAACAACAAAAATTTACAGGAACTTAGGAAAAAAGGGATAGTATCTCAGAGTGCTCCTCTGGGATTTGCTATCCACAAAATCCAACTGGGTGACAGAGTGCTTGTGAAAGTGTGGAAAGATGTACCTCTCTCCTCACTGGGAAGGTCCCTTTCTTGTGCTCCTGACAACAGACACAGCCATTCGGATGGCGGAGAAAGGCTGGGCACACGTGTCTAGGGTGAAGAAAGTTGAACATCAGGAGGAAGCCCGAATGGAGGGTCACTTCTTCCCTGTGACTTGAAAATCAAACTCCAACATCCTTGTAAACGATGGATGGCAAGTGGGTAAGTTGTATTCTGTCTGACGGTGTATGCTATCCATTTTTACATTTCAAATGTGAATATTGTCAGGATGTTTTTGTTGTACACTGCAGAAGGGGACAGAGGCCAAAGGGATTGTGCACTCAGTGTCTGGAAGAGGAGCTCGAGCTGGTGAATCCATTGTGTTATGGCAATGCGAGGCTGGGGATGTGCATGATGAATGGGAAAATGTATTGGATGGGAAGAAATGTCAAATTTGACAGCAAATTCACCTTAAGCAGGGAACCAATCATATTGGATATGGCACAGGCAAATGATGATAGGGTATGCATGCAATATGACAGGGTTGTTTGCTTTGCAAAGAATAAAGACGGTGAGGATCCTGAAGGAAGAATTAGGGAAATCACTCAGTAATTGAAGAAAAGGGAGTCAGAATTGAGGAAGAAAATAATTGAGATTGAAAACAAGAGAGATTGAAAACTCTGGGAGAAGAGTATGAATTACTTGAGAAAAAATAAGCTGATGGGAAATTACCTTCCCTGGATCAAAACTTATTTATTGATTTAATGCAAGGTATTGCAACTGAACTGGGATTGCCAAATTGCTGGATTTGCGGGGGGCTGAAGTCAGCAGAAAAATGGCCATGGAAAGGGGAAGTTTTGGGTCCAGAACAGCTTCAGAAATGGGACAATCCAAGGGTCTTAAAATTGGCACAGAGGCCTGAGGGGTGGATTTTGGACCAGAAGGTGATTGGAACCGTTTGCATCAGTCAGGAAGGAAAGCAATATACTGAAATGGTGGGATACACTCAGTGTATGTACTCTGTGTAACTACCCTGATGGTAAATTCGAACAATAAAGGCAAGGTCTGGCAACCGGAACCCTCTATGGGGTACTGGAGCTGGAAAAATGAGACCAATTGCGAATAGAACTGAAAGATAGGATTTTGCTGCATCAAAAATCCTGGACCCAACCCTTACCAATCCTTGGAGGGCCTGAGAGAATACTGGGAAGACCCAGGGAAAATGAACATTAGATGGAAAGCCTCAGAAGGCATTTATTGGATTTGTGGGAAAAAGGCATACAGTGAGTTACCCCCGAGGTGGAAGGGGTCATGCACTCTGGGCATGATCCAGCCGGTGTCCTTTACTCTCCCTTGAACGAAAAGTAACCTGCTAGGGGCTCCTTTATACAAGACCCTGAGGAGGGAGACAAGAAGCCTGAAAAAGACGATACCTGTCATAAGTGACAAGAAAACTTGGGAGGAGGAAGAGTGGCCGGCTGCGAGAATAATTGACTAATATGGACCAGCCACATGGGCTCAAGATGTAAGCCATGGCTATAGAACTCTGATTTATTTACTGAACCAGCTGATTAGGCTGCGAGCAGTGGTAGAAATTGTATCAAACCACACCTCAGAAGCCCTGGATTTACTTAGTCAGCAGCACACCCAGGTACAGGCATGTGTGTACCAAAATTGAATAGCTTATACTATTTGGCTGGCTCAAGAAGGGTTGTTCAATGAATCAGAAGGTTGTATTGAAAGTGATGATTATGGGGAGACCATAAGAGGTTGGGCAGCTGAGATGAAGAAAGTGGTCCATGTCCCAGTTCAAAAATGGAATTCGATTTTGAAATCATCATGGTGGAACAGATTGCTTAATGGGGCCTGGTGGAACAAAATAATATTCTTTGCGCTGTGTTCAGTAGCCGGAATCCTATTCCTTCCATGTTTAATCCCTCGTTTTATTAGACTGATTCATTCCATGGTACAGGGGATGCAGATAGCAATAGTGCCTGTGGACCCGGAATTGGCTTCCGGAGGTAACACATCTAAAATCATGAGCCTGGGAGAGAGGAAGCATGCGAGCAATGCTGAACTATTGGTGAAGTTTGAGAAACAAGTCAAAACGAGTGTAAACAATACTGACTATCAGGGGATTCCACAAGGAGAGCATAGGATGATTTAATAAAGTTTTGTTCTCTTTGTGAAAGACCCTTAAAGGTGGAGGGTAGAAGTAGAAACAAATAGACTTCAGCAATTTGGGTTATAAAGGGAGCATGAATTAAATTGGTGATATTATAGGGGAGGTATTGTAACATATGGTAGGGATAATTCATGCTATTAAAGAATATATGTTATAAAAGACTGTAAAAATACAAACAGATGTCTCTGACCACCCCTGGCCCAAGAGCAGATATCTATTCAGATTCCAATGGATTCCTGGACACAGATAAGAGAACAATTGATGCTTTAGTTGTAAGAATGGATGCTTCCAGGGCGATGATCACCGGTATCTCGAGTTGTTGGGAACCTGCTGATTGCATCTATCAAGATAGTCAGCGATGCCAGAATTATACATGTGAATACATGGCTGCCCCGGAGCTCATCAACACTGACTGCACACCTGGAGCCAATCTTTGTCCAGCTCTGCACATTGAAAAGAACAACAATGAATGTGAAGGGTTACAAAAGAAATTTGGACAACTTTGCCTGGGGCACAATAAACTGTATAAAACCTCACTGCAAGAAGTGGTGTTCATGAATGAGAGAGGGCATCGATCCTGGACTCAATGCTGTCTCTTCAGCTGTGGTGTTTTCGCAGACCGAAATTCGGTCATACAGAAAGATAAATAAATATTTTCAAAATTTTTGATAATTTGGCTCACGATTGATCATTTATAACACCTCCAGCAGAACCCTACTCCTTTACCTTCACCTCACCTTGAAGCTTCTCCACCAGAGGTAAACCTGAGCTCCTGAAAGCCTGGAGTTGTCCCAAGTGCCCAGCTGCAGCATCCAGCCAGCCAAAGGTGTCTGTGAGGTGAAACCACCACAGCTGCCGCCTTTGGTCAAGCAGCAAGGGCTGGACAAGCCAGGCACGTCCCATCCAGTTATATTGGTATTTTATTCCAACAGGCAATGGAGCTGGGAAAGGGTCTGGAGCACAGGTTTGATGAGGCGTGGCTAAGGGAGCTGGGGGTGTGCAGTCTGGAGAGGATCAGGGAAGACCTTATCACCACCTACAATGGCCTGGAAGGAGGCTGGTTCTTCTCCCAGGCTATCCCAGCAACAGGACAAGAGGGCAGAGCCTCAGGCTGCACCATGGGAGGTTCAGGTTGAACATTAGGAAGAATTTCTTAATGGAAATGGTTGCTAAACATTGGAACAGCCTGCCCAGGGAGATGGTAGAGACATCATCCCCAGAGGTGTTCAAGTAACAACTGGATGTGGTATTCAGTGCTGTGGTCTAGTGGTGAGCAGTCAAAGGTTGGACTCAATGATCTTAGAGGCATTTTCCAGCCTAAAAGATTCTCTGTGTGATATGCAGGAGAAAGACTACAGCATAAAGAGGAGTCACGTAAAAACAGAACTGAAAAAGTGCTGTTAGTTACAATCTGGTCAATAAATCGAGGTGAGGAAGTAAAGAACGCCAAGCATGATGAAACAATGTTCTTGGACAACCCTTGACTAAAAAGGACAAGTGATCCAATGCTTCTTAATTCATTAATTCATGACCTCTGCAACATTTCTTTGTGTCGTGGTGTTCTGCTCTGTGGTATGTTGTCTATCTATATGTTCATAATGCTCCAGTCAGTAAAGTTTGTCCAGAGCTTTTGCAGATGCATTTCCAGCAGAACAATTTCACCTCAACATTGCTTTTCGCAGTAGCTCTGTGATTATTTTGTGAATTCTGTCAGGATTCTCTTCAGGAGGTGTCAACAAGAGTATGGGTATGTGACTCAGTATGTGTTCCTCATGTCAACTTGAGGTTCAAGAAGAACATTCCATAAAATTGTGAACACTGTCATTACCTTTGGGAAAAAAAAAAAAAAGATATCTTCAGATGAAGAAAGATACTTAGAATCACAAAATGGTTTAGGCTTTCTTGACATTTAAACCCTTCTAGACCAAACCCTCTACCACAGGCAAGGACACTTTCTACTAGTCCAGGTTATTTAAAACTGCTGAACTTCATGAGGTTCACATTGAGGTCTCAGTCCTCAAGCCTGTCAAGGTCCCTCTCAACGGCATCCTGTCTCTTCAGCACATCAGCTGCACAGCTCCCCTTAGTGTCATCTCCAAGCTTGCTGAGAATGCACTCAATAGAAATCTATGCTTCTGTCATTAGTAAAGATGGGATTTTACCATTGCAAATACAGATCCCTGAGGGACACCTCTTGTTAGGGATCTCCTTCGGATATGAGGCATTAAAATCAAATCCTTGGATACAGCCATCCAGCCAGTTTCTTATTCACCCAGTAGTCCATCAACGAAGCACATTTCTAATTTATCAACAAGGATGTTGTGTGAGACAGTGCCTTCAATGGATTAAGGCTCTCACCTTACCTATTGTCATGATTCAGTGTTGACCTGTGGTGGTGTTCACAGGGGTCCCAGGAAGAGGGAAGAGATGAGGATCTGATTCCATGTTTCTGCAGGCTTGATTTATTATTTTATGATATATGTATATATATATATATATTATATTTAAACTATACTAAAAAAAACAGAAAAAAGGATTTAGTCAGAAGGCTAGCAAGGAAAGGAAAGGAATGGAATAAATAACAAAAACTTGTGTCTGACCAAGAATCTGAAACAGCTGGACTGTGATTGGCCAATAATTAGAAACAACCGCATGACACCAATCACAGATCCACCTACTGCATTCCACAGCAGCAGATAATTTTTGTTTACATTTTGTTCCTGAGGCCTCTCAGCTTCTCAGGAGAAAAAATCCCAAGGAAAGGATTTTTCATAAAACATGTCTGTGACATTGACCTGCTGGAGGGTAGGAAGGCCCCTCAGAGAGATCCAGACAGGCTGAGATCAATGGCATGAGGCGCAACAAGGCCAGGCGCAGGGTGTCACACTTCAGTCACAACAATCCTATGCAGCCCTACAGGCTGGGGACAGGGAAAAGCCCTGGGAATAATGGTCAACAGGCAGCTGAGTGTGAGCCAGAGTGTGCCCAGGTGGCCAGGAAGGCCAGTGTCATCCTGGTGTGTATCAATGTGGTGGTGAACAGGACTAGGGAAGCGATTTCCTCCTGTGCTTGATGCAGATGAGGCTGCATCTCAAATCCTGTGTTCAGTTCTGAGCCACTCAATTAAGGAAGGATTTGAGGTGTTGGAGCAGCTCCAGAGAAAGGCAATCAAATGGGTGAAGGTTATGGAGCACAAGTCCTGTGAGAAGCAGCTGAGGGAGCTGGGGGTATTTAGTCTGGCTGAAAGGACGCTGAAGGGAGACCTTATCATTCTCAACTCCTACCTGAAAGGAGGTTGTGGCAGGATGGGAGTCAGCCTCCTCTCACAGGCAGCCAGCAACACGACCAGAAGACATAGTCTTAAGCTGTGCCAGGGAAAGTTTAGATTGGACATTAGGAAGAGTTTCTTCACAGAAGGGGCGATTGGCCATTGGAATGAGCTGTCCAGGGAGGTGGTGGAATCACCATTCCTGGAGGTGCTTAAGGAAGGAGTGGGCATGGCACTGAGCTCTATGGTCTGTTTGACGTGGAA
Organism: Ammospiza nelsoni; assembly: GCF_027579445.1. Classification (NCBI taxonomy): domain Eukaryota; kingdom Metazoa; phylum Chordata; class Aves; order Passeriformes; family Passerellidae; genus Ammospiza; species Ammospiza nelsoni. The sequence goes on along the minus strand of NC_080669.1, from coordinate 71,980,097 downwards.
GTGTTTGGCCACAGGCTGGACTCCGATATTTTTCAACGTAGGTGACTCTGTGAATCTGTGATAGAAGCTTGATTTGATGCTGTCTGTTGTGGCTCTAAAATTGCATACCCAAGTTGTGCTTACCAACAAATGATTTGATGCTAACTGATGGTCATCAAATGCTCCACTTATCCTTACCTAATGTGCCTGCACCTGATACCACATACCTTACCTGTCCATGTGTCTACACCTAATACATGATTCCTACATGAATAAGTTTACAGATTGCATGTGAAACCAGATTTCTGTAGAAACATCTCAGATTTCCTAGTCTTTACTAAGAGAAAACTGCAAGTATAAACAGAAAACTACTGGTGGACCTTGCAAATATATTTCAGAAGGAGATTTTTTTATGGCTTCATGTATGCAGTTGTCAGCAGCTCCCTTCGACCAAGAGGGAAAACATGGCAAACACACACAACTGGTGCTCACAAGCAGACACTGCATTACTTGAAATGTAGATACAAGACAAATCTACAACCAAAAAGACAAACACAACTTGGAAAGCGAATATGCATTTGCAGCTCAGTCTGCTGAAATTGCCATCATAAACACATCTATTGGATGTCTAGATGACACTTACTTGTACTATGTTCAGCTTACATGATTGAGTGCTGAAGAGTCAGGAAGGCAGAAAAAACAGTGGTTTTATGAAAAAGACACTATCAAAAATCCTCTGAAATACAGAACAAAATGTGGACAAAAACAAGGACTGAGGAAATGAATACAGAGAAGATCAGAGAATACAGAGAAGATCCAAATCTGCAATTTTCCAGCGGTAGGCAATCATGTTTTTCATGTTCACGTGGTCTTTACAGAGTGTATCAACCAGCAGCCATAATGCTTCAAACTAGGTAAACAGCATCCCATGAAGCCCTGTTAGGAAAGGGTGAGGCTGGGAGGTGTTAGTGAAAGGATCAACACTATGATCAACTTTTAAGTGAAGACTCCACTTTTTTCTCGCTTGTCAGATGTATTTGCCTTTTGGGGAAGTGAAGGGATTTATATCAACTTTTCAGACTGATCTTGGATGAATATATGCTTCTACAAAATGTTGCTTCTTTTCTCTCATATTTCCTCCTTCCTTCCATTCTCTGTCCTTTCTTAAGAGGAGCTACTGGGAAGTTCAAAATATTGTATACCTCAAATTAGAGACCAACATTTTAGATGGCTTCAAAATCTAGTTTTGGATGCAAAGTGGGAAGTTTCTGTCAAGAAGTCATTGAAATAAATTCCTGTTGAATTTCAGAACATGGTAATGTATAAAATTATGTACCTGTGAATAAGTAAGTTAGTTAGTTCAGTGTAAATGCATCACTATGACAAATGGAATTCAAAAAGTGTTTGGTTATTTTTTAGATTCTCACAGTTTATATACTATCTTCTGTAATGAAGTGATGGACTAATAACACTGTGATGTTATTTTTGTATTTCTAATAGACTTTCTTCAACCTGATCACAAAACTTTTCATTATGATTTTGCTGCTTTACTGAACACTGGCACACTTGAAGAGATCCTTCAAACAGCTTAGAAGTACAACTGATGGTCAAGACATTGCAATTATTAAGTGGTTTTACAGGAGTAGGCTTGGATGCACAGACTATTAATTACATGCTTGAATTAGATTATTCATCATGGTTCAGAGTTCACAATTCACTCAAAAAGAAAGTTAATTCCAGCTTTGGTGAAATTTACTCTTTGGTAAAGTAGGAAAAGTGTTCATGTGTGGACAGCAATAATAGCAGAAGTAAATTGTAACATCTCATTTTAATTCCTTACCACAATTTATTTGTGACTACATGTCTAAAATGTTTTATCTTCTGTTAGCAATACAAAGCTAGATAAATCACCACTGATAGTATGTTGGAGATTATTATTTGGTTTTACTGGTTTTAAGCATGAAAATGAGACTAACAGCAAAGTCTTCTTTGAACAGTTACCTACAATGATCTGTGACATTGCCATGACCAGAGGTGAGCTGATCCCATTCAATAATGTGTGTTGGCTCCACCACACAATGTAATTCCATGGATAAAGTTTCTCAGTGAAAGTTCTCAGGCAATATCAGCAAGTCATGTCCATATTTTTCCCCATAAACCTCTGTTAACAGCAGCAGACACCCAAATTCTATTGTATTCTCTTTAAACACAATCAGAGATAAAGTCCACCAAGTACATTGATTCATCCTTTGCGTCTTGTGGAAAATACAATTAATTTGTCAACAAAATATTTTGACATATTTCACCTATTCATGCTTGTACTTCTTATGAGAGATGAGTTTTGCTGATATTTGTGTAGCATTTGCTGTCTCTCCTCAAGCACTTTTCTGGCTTAGTTAATACAATTCCTGTTATGAACAAGCCTTGGCAGTAAAACAGAAAAAATTCATGAGCGTAAGAACTAACATCAGCCAATCTGTGCTTCAGTTAATTATGTATCTGTGAGCAAGCAGAATGTGCCATTTCTACATTCTAATGATGGGATATTTTATGACAGTACTATGCCAGTACTGGCCTCTTTAGGAGATAGGAAACACCAGAAAGTAACTCCAACATCCCCTGGCAGTGTCTGAGCCTTGCCTTCCCAAGGCTTTATTGACTTGTGTATCAAAGGCTGAAAGATACATCTGGGAGCTGCAGAGTGAAACCTCTTGGTAGCAAATGACAAAGTGGTTGTTTTTATTGCAATTTCTTCATATTCTTTTGGAGTGTGGTAATTTTCACTCTTATATGGAGTTGGAAAAGTTAAGTAATGTAACATATCCTGATTATACAATTTTTTTTTGTGGGAAAATAAGGTGGATGAAGTAGCCTGTGCTGGATTAAAACCTAGCTCCCAACTTAATTTCTCACTTGAGAGCAGGTATTTATCATGCGTCACTACTTTGGGGTGTTTTTTTTTGTCTGGTTTTTTATTGGTTTTTTTTTGTTTGGTTTTTTATTTTTAGTAATCCCAAGGACTGAGTAGCTGCATAATCAGCTCTTCCTTATCCAGGAAAAAAATAAATTATTGGCAGATAAATCAGCTGTATTTTTTTTTCCTCTCCTCTTACCTAGTTGCTATGTTACAAATAACAGACAAGGTCCATTTTGATCATAAATGCTGTAATAACATCCTTGCCAGATCAGGATAACTCTTGTATCCTAGCACTCAGGCTGCACAGGCACTGACCTCAGCAGGCTCGTGACAGAGGAGTTTCTTGTTGGTGGCAAGTACCCCATCAACTACTTCTGAAAGTAGCGGGAAGAAGCAGGCTTCTTTTTCTTACATTTCTCAGAAGTTGCAGGATCAGCTTAGGTGCTCTGAGACTGTGAATCAACTAATTGAATTCATCCTTGGCACAGTGTGACGAGTGAAGAAAAGATCAGAAAGTGAAAGTGTTAAGGAGAATAAAGGCACTATTTTTATGTTAAAATCTGTCCTTGTGCTCTTAGAAATACATTGACTGATTATTCTTCTAATCCTGAATATGTTTGGCATCAGGACTCACTTAAAGACTAATTTCAATAATTGTCTAGAATTCAATAATTTAGAAGACATAGAGAGTCTGATAGGATACTGAATAACGAGACAGACTTTTTTCTTTTTTTAAGCAGTATTAGATCAAAGCACACAGTCTTAATTATTAAAAGGATTAACACATATATGATAATATTAAATTCTACTAAAAGAACTCCTATTGCATGATTTATAAGAAGGTAAATGTCTCTATCCAGACCATGAGCTATTCCGGGGAAGGAGGAAAAAAACCCACCAAACTACTCCTTAAATTAATTACTATGTAACAGTCACAATAGAGCATTATACTTCTATTCCAGATGGTGAAGTGCCTAGCCCAGTTTATCCCAGAATAAACTAAACATACTTCACTCTTACAACATTTTTGAGCAGTGGCTCAATTTTTCATAGTTGGCCAAGGTCTCACCTTCACTCATGTAAGTATCTAGGGCATGCATATGTAACTGGTTAAAAAAAAAATCTGTGAGGAGAGAAGGATGTCAACCATTCTTCCACCAGCAGTTTTCCACAGCTCCTATGCTTTCCCATGTGACAGCTGGAAAAAGCAGAAGAGACCTCCTTTGACAGTTCTTTTGACAAGGAACTTGTATAACTTCAGAGTGTTTGGAACACACTAAAGCCAAAAAAAAAAAAAAAAAGAAAAGAAAGAAAAATAATAAAATAAAATATCACAAGCAGTGTTTGTTATTAACATTTCTCCATAAAAGTGCTAATGAAACAGACTGTCCATGTTTTTGGTTTTCTTCTCTTGTATAAATACTATCTGGATTACATCTCACTCAAATCACTGCACTTCTCTTTTTAAGGATGTTGAAGGCAATCCCTGAGGTATTTAATGGAAAACTAGGTTGGAGCAGACAGACATTCTCAGGTGCAGCCCCCTTCCCCACCACACAACCAAAAGGTTCCTCAGGAGCACTGAGCTCTGCTGAATATTATTTTGAACAGCCGAGTGAATGAGTTTGGTGGCAGCACCTCCTTGGTTTACCTCTCCAGGACGCTGTCCTAGGACAGCTGTGTGCTCCACTTAATGCAAATCAGGCTAAACCAGCTTTTGGCACCAAATCCCGAGCTCTTGTGCTGCCTGCTGCTCCCATTCTTCACGGGAGGAGCGAGTGAATTTACCGCTGCAGGGCTTGGTCCCTTCGCCCGGTTTCCCATTTCCACTCCCCTTATTACTCAGTTTTGCTACTCAGTAGCAAAACCAGCCTTTCTCCCGCTCTATCTTTCCGGCCGCAAAAGACAATTTTCCTTGCCGGGAGTAATGGCTTGGAAAACAGTTCATTTCAGCTGCAGCCTTGACGACCACAACCGCAAACACCCTGAGAAACAACTTTGGGAAAGGGGTTTTTGCAAATCCTAAGTGAGAAGACTTCTGGTGCTATTTTTGACAAATTTATTACTCTGCATTTCAAAGAAACAGAAAGTGTTATTTTGTTTTAAATAGACTAAATTGCATGAAAGATATTTATGCCAGTTTCTTCTCCAATCTAGAAGACTGATCTTCTAGATTAATCTGCAAGTCTTGTGATTTGTTTTGTGTGCTATTTTCTTGTGTCAAAGATGCTAGAAACACAATAGAAAGCTGTAATATGTCTTAAATAACAATTTTATGTCATTGTTAGTTTTCTTAAACTGCAAGAACTCTTACAAGAATTGCCAGTATAAGTAAAAGTCACTTTCGCATGTCTATTTTTTTTTTGAACGCTCTTTATTGCCTGATTAATCTGATGTCAAAATCCACCTATGAACATCCCACTCAATAAATCCAATATTTTTTAAACTTCGTTCTCATTAGGATAACACATTCTTATGCAAACAAGGCAAAATAGAGGCTGATGACTTGCCCATAGCAGACTAAAATTAAATTTATTCTGCACTTTCCTGCTGTGTTTCTCGTTCTTCCCACCATTAGTCTGGAGATTTTGTAGGAAAGATAATCTGCCATGCCTTTGCATAGTGTCAGCACAATGGGGAGTGCAAAGGTCTTTAATGATAAACCATGTAATGACAAACTTTGCAATGCAGCCCTGAGAACAGTAGTGTCAGTGCCCTTGGTGCCAACCTCATTTGTCACTTGATAAGTTGATGAATAAAGGTCACTTCAAACAGTAATTCAGAGGACATTCATGGTGTTATCCTTGATGCACATAATTCTGCCTTTGTGAAGTCTTAGTCCAACACTCAACAGCGATCCTCCTAGGATGTGTTCATTATGTACTTTGACTTGGGCTGTTGGAGCAGAATAACATTCCAGGGACACATTTCTCTGAGTTAACAAAATTAATTTTTCTCTGCCTTTCATTCTCCTGCGGCTGTTTTTTTCTGTCGACCATCTCCATTGGATGAGGCTGCCTACTTCTGGAAGTTCTGGTACCTCAGATGGCATCTATTGTCTACTCCTACACTCTTCTACTGTCCGATACAGAGGCCGAGGACTGAAGAGACAGTCTGACATTTGAAGGTCTTAAAGGCCTTTTCCAACCTACAAACCCTATTGTAAATTAAACTTGTGCAAGCGGCTACAACGCGCAGGTTGGCTGCAAACATGAATTGCCAGACACTCGTTAAACACTACCAGACACATTGTCGAACCCCTCACCGCTTCCCAGCGAGGAACTGGGACCCCAAAACCCACCGGGCATCTCTCCTGTCGTTCGCGCCTCTCGCTCGGGGGAGAGCACATCCCTGGCATGGGGGCACGGGCGGCGGGAAGGCCGAGGGTCCGGGGGACACCGGGACCCCCGTCCGTCCTTCCGTCCGTCCGCCCGCCCGCCCGGGGAAGGCGGGGGTGCGGCGCGGCCTCCCGCCCTCCTTGCGCCGCAACCACTCCCCGCAAAGAAAGTCACCAGGGGGTGGGGAGATGGTGACAGCTCCAGGAAGCCGGCGGCGGCACCGAGAGACTCCGAGGGAAGGCAGCCCGCGGGGTGGCAGCTCCCAGCCCGCCGCCGCCATGAGCTCCGCGCAGCGCCCGCCGCTCGCCCACGTCTTCAAGGGGACCTTCGTGCACTCGAGCGCCTCGGCGCCCATGGAGATCCTGCACGGACACCTGCTGGGGGTGGACGATAACGGGACCGTGAGTGGGGGCTCGGGCGGGGGTCGGGGCGATGCCGCTGGGGTCCGCCTCGCCGGGCGCGGGCCGGGGTGCGAGAGGCAGGGCCGGCCCGCGGGTCCGGGCACAGACGGCGGAGCATTTTCGCACTGCCGCCCGTCGGGGCGGCCCCGCGGAGAAGGAATTTCGCACTTTGCGGGAGCTGGAGTTAGCCGGGATGGAGCGTCCCCTCGGCACGAGTCTGCAGTTGGCATAAATCTGCTTTTGAGGTGTGCTGAGCGTTCCCGGAACAGCAGCGTTCCTAGATCTGGCATTCTTTCAGATTCTCTGTTTTCTTTCAGTTTCGCAAGCTGGTTTTTGGTTTTGTTTTTTTTTTTTTTTTTTTTTTTTTTTTTTTAAATTCTAAGGGTATCTAAACAGTGATGGTGAAAATAGCTGTCTACCCACTGCACAGCCGTCTAAATGAGGCTTATTTTTTGTCTTCTCGTCACAAAAATTCCCCCTATGGCATATACCCATAAAGATTAAGAAAGATGGTGATGTTGAGCATTTCAGTAGTATGAACCAAGCTTAAAACGAGCATTGCACTTACTGATAATGTAGAAGAGAGTCTGGCAGGGAAGCAATGTCATTTCCTTAACCCTTATCACACTTGAAACTCAGTTTCATAGTGCAGGTTGTGCAAGTAGACCGGTGATTTTTTGTAGGCTCAATAACATATGGTCACCCTATGTCAAATCTAAAAAAGTAGTTTTCTTTCTTGTGGCTAAATAACAGGCTTCAGTGTGTCAGGCTTCAGTAACATTTTAAATATGTGCAAAATGCAGTTTGAGCCCTAACAGTGCATTTTCTCTATTCACACGGGTCCATGAGGGCGTGTTTCCTGACAGCCCTCTTACAGCTGTTGAGGAGTCTGGTGCAAGGTGCATTGAAGTCTGTGAGGAGCTGTATTTTGATGAACCGGAGGGAGTAAAGGCTTGCATGGTTATGTATTGGCTGGTGTTCACTAAAACAATAGATCTAAATGTAAAAAGGTTTGGCTGGTGTAACTCAAGTGCACAAGGCATAAATTCATACCCCATCCCACTCTCCTTAATGTCAATTTCTGCAAAAGTGTCTCTACACAGCATCCATATGAAATCAATATTTTTAGTGATTTTCTTGAAAAAGAGGTATATTAGTAAGCTACACCTAGACATCTGTGCTCTTACTTACTCTCTCCTTTTCCTAGGGAACAAGGACTCACAGTATAATGTTTTTCTTGCATAAATTGGCAGAAGTTTTTTTTTTTTTTAATCCATTACAACACTATCTTCCTAAAATAAAATTCCCACCAGAATACAGTGACAAGAACTTTTATTTAATTCTCTTTTTATTACAAATTCTTGACATTTTAATATTCCAGGGGCTGATACAGGGAATATCCCATGTGGTCTCTTTTCTCCCTCTTACTCATAATGTAGCCTCACACAGAGCAACCACTGGAATCACAGAAGAGTTGGCTTTTCAAAAAAGACATAGTGATTAGAAAATTACTTGCCTTTATTTTTTGAATTTACACCAAAACTGCCTGTTTTCCTGCCAAAGATGTAAAATTAACTAAACAGGTGTCCTTCTTTTGCCTCATGTTGCTGACTCCATCATGTAAAAATTTTGCATGGTCTCTGACACTGTGTGTCAGAGCTTGTATGAACAACTGGATTCTGTTTTGCAGTGTGGGTCCCTGCATGTCCTCCAAGGGATGTAAAATGTCATCTCTCTTCTTTAACCCAGATGAATACAAAGTTTTATGAAGAAAATCATTGCCTTTGGATATAAAACCCCAATTTATCATCAAGTTAGCAAAGTAAGGACCATGTTTAACTGAGTGGTTTGCAGAGCAGTGTAGAGTTTCCCTTGAGGAAAAGCAAAGAGAAAGACCAGCATTCCTCAGGGTAAAGAAAACAGACATAGGTGCAAAATATGAGTTGTTATTGAAATGTTGGTGTAATTATCCTAGGTGAGTAGAATATTTAGTAAATAGAAAAAAATACTAAGCTAAAAGCCCTTGTGGAAATTATGAAAAGGGCAAGAGTTGTGGAATAAGGATATTAAGCATAAGTTTTGATTTCAGCCTGTTGCGACAGTGAGTGGACACATGTCAGCTGTACAAGGAGGAAGGTACCATCCATCTGGAATTCACTGCTTCCCTTTTCTCAGCAGGCTGGGCAGTTCCTTTAGCAGCTGGGTGTTGTGAGTGTTCTTGTCTCTCATTTAGCCTCACATTCCAGTTTTGGGAACTAGGCAAACAATAGGCATCACTTAATAACTGTGGGAACAGGGAGGGAGGAGAGCACGTGGGAGGGGAAAGAGGGGCAGACCCTTCTCCTGTTCACCTCTGAATGCCGTAGGCAGGCACTGCTGGATCCAAGCAGACCATGTTCCTTCAGCCAGTATAATTCACTTTCCATTTTCTTGTTAGTAACATCTTTGCACTGTGGTGCTTGAGGGCACTCAGGGCTTGCTACATCAGGGTTGATGCACAGTTCAGTTGACCAGCTATGCTTTAGTTGAAGAGCTTTGGGCATCACTTGGTATACAAAAGGCCTGAATTAGTCACAAATGTTGGGAGAGCTTTACCCCTGATCTTTGGATTCTTTAGCCCCATTACGTGAGTAACACACGAGAACTTATGGAAGTGTTTGGACAATGGGGTTAGCAGCAACTAATTCTGTGTTTTGTGATATACCTTTCCCAAAGTGCCAATTATTTTCCTTGACTTCCTTCTTTAAACTAAAATTCTTAGTCTTGTGCCCTTGTCTCTGTAGTGACTCTGGTGTAGAATTTCTTCTTGCTTCTACAGTGCAGAACTAATTTAAAGAACTGTGCATCCAGTTGGTTACCTTGAATGCGCAAGCAAATACTGGAGGAAATGTTCAAGCACAGCATCTCAAAGGGTTTAAAGCATTCAGCATTAGAAATGCATCCTAAAGCAATGGGGAACAACTCCTGGCTGACTAAGGAATTCCTTTGGGAAGTTTGTTTGATAAAAACGTAGAGGCCTTGTTGATTTGCCCATAGCCTAATTCAACCATAAGAGACCAGGTGTCAGGTTTAGAATTGGTTTCGTCTACCCAGCTTCCTTGAAACATATTTTCTTCATTTTTCCATGATTTAGGTGTTTTATTTTTCTGCACCCTAAGAGTACATAACAGCCACTGCTTTTCCATGGCAACGCCTGTTTCCAGAATTTGTCATCTGGTGTTTCATGTTTTTCTCTCTCTCTTTTTTTCTCTCCCTCTTCATCCTTCTCCCCCCCGCCAGCAGCTCTAACATTGCTCATTCTGCATCCATTTTGACTTCAATATCTGAATAACATGTTCTTTATTGCACATCAGATATTTCAGTAGGTCTGTATTCCAAGCCTTCTGCAGTTAAATTAAGTTGGATGTATTCCTCTTTGCATGGAGGACAATGCTGCTTCTTGTCAACTTGTCAACTATTAATGGAATAGTACAATCTTACAATTTTTGCTAGTGTGGTATTTATTTATATGGCATTATTTTAATATTTTTTCTGACTGAAAATGTAAAACATCTGCTCTTTAAACAATATAAATCATACTAGCCATGATTAGTTTAAAAGACTAGGCAGCCAATAACTTCTTGTCTACAGTTTAGCAGCATTTACAGTTTAGTAGCTTTGCTTATTTTGTCTATGGAAAAACCAGAAAATGGTGAATTTCTATGCAAAAGAAGCATGCACATAAAAATGGCATGCGAATAAGTGCTAAACAATGCTTCTTCCAGTCCTCTTGCTCTTCCTCTTAAGTTTCTTCCTATTGCCATTTTAAAAGTACTAAGTTTTGCCTTTTTTAATGTGGTTTTGTTTTTCTTTTTAACTGCTGCCCTAGCAACTGCAGTCATGAGCGTGACACAGGCCCTCCATGTGAGCATCATCCCAGGAACAGAAGGATACTGGTAGCAGAAAGAGTATTCCCTTGAAATTAAGAGAACCAGCTCTTACACCAAGGGAGTTAGAAGACCATGAATTGGTTTCTGGCAGAGGCTGTGGTTAGAGGCAGGAATTTCTGTAAGTTCAGGTGGGCAGTCTTTGGCCAGGAGAGACTTCCAAGTCCTCTAAATTGTCAAATGTTGAGGAAACTTGGATCCTGCATGGAGCCTGTAGTGGGCATTGCAGTCTCTAGGCTCCACAGTCTCTGTTTCCCGGGCAGCTGTCATGCCTATTAGTGATAGACCAGAGAATCAAAGAGTTGAGAATTCAGCTGCTAAGAGTCATCTTGTAGATTAAAATACCACAGAAGTTAAAAATAAATAGGAAATGTGTTAAAATTCTGACTAGGCAACAGCAACTCATCATCAGTAAAGTGTATGTTCCCTAGGAGTCAAATGGGGTTGAGTTTGGCTCCAGATTGTGGGGTTTTATTTTGCAATAAACAAAGATCTCAGCATCCTTTTAGCCCATTCTGTAAAATGAAAATATTATCCACATTTTCCCCTTCAATTTATTTTCTCATCGTAGGCACTATGGGAAAATAAAAATTAAAAAAGATTAACACAAGCAGAAAATTAGGAAATACTTATCTTGATGTCAGTCAGTCATAGGCACAGGAGGTAATTTGACCCCTCTCATTGTGAATACTGTACCTGCATTCCTGTGAGGCTGTTGTACAACTCCTCACAAGTGACTGTCCTGCTAGCATGGTGTTACCTTACAGGACACTATGGTCTGTGTGGTTCTGCCTGTGTATTACCTGAGAAGGAGTTAACTGTTTTATTACAAGTTACAAGGTGGGTGTGGTTACTCACTGGATTATGAGAAGGTATTTCAAAATCATGCTTGATAGTCAGGAAGAACAAGAATCTCAATGCAAGCCTAACACCTCTGTAGTAAGTGTGTAAAATTGGTTTTAAGATATAACTTGTTTTGCCTTCATATAAAGCTGATGTGGGATGCACATTTGCGGTACTTAACTATGTTTTCTTTTTTTTAGATCGTGTTTGTGGAACAAGCTGATCAGCTAGAGCAACTGGCTAAGACATGGGGGTTCAAAACATCTGACATAAGACAACTGAGTAAACAGTATGTGTTTTATTAAGATTAGCTACAGCAAATGCAGTTTGTTCTTTGAGTGAGGTAAAGCGAGTCTTTATTTTTACAGGGACCACATTAAAACCATATGATGCCCATATATTTAATGGCCAAAATTCCATTTTAGTGCAGTGAGAGCTCTTTACCCAAAGGTGCCTATGTTCTGGATGCAACTCAGACAGTCCACGTTATTTTTGCATTCCTTGGTTTGGGATTGCAGACACGGCTGAATTGTGCTGGCTGATGTATGCTGCACAGAGCAAAATGCCATAATTTTTAATTTTCAGGCAAAATCACTTCCGTGCTCATGAAAGTGAGTGCCATTCTTTCTTGAGATTACATTTTATATGCATTTTGTTAGCAGTGGGCTGTGCCTAACGTGAAAGTCTAGATGTAGTAAATGTAGATAACACTGACACTGCAGATATGAAACTTGTTTGCTAAGACATTGACACGTTGCATAATAAAAATTAGTACAATTAGAAGATTTAAGCCCTCTAAACACAGAGCTTTTGATTTCTCCATACTGCAGCTGGAGCATTTCTTTTTTCTTCATGCAGTGAAATCCTCCAACTTTATTGTGAAGTAAAAAAGTTTTGGACTGTGTGAAAAAGTTTTGAGCTATGCTTTGCATGTAGTAGCACTGTCAAAGACTTGTGGCTTATAATTGAGACCTTCTAGTAATCAACTGTCAAAAATCTTTAATGCTTTGCTGAAAGGCTAATCATACAGTATATATGAATAATCAGATATTTTTTTCACTTGAAATAGCCTGAGGAAAAAGGAAGGTGCTGAGAATGTGAATCGATTGAGGAAGACTTTTCAGCATTTATCGCCTGCAAAAAAACAGAAAAAAGAGGAGCTAAAAAGAGACAAAATTCAGTTCATTCAGTAGCCAGGGAGAAGGAAAGAGGAGTGAGAGAAATGTTATGTAGTAAGGAGTTTCAGCACAAAACAAAATAGCCATAGCAACTTCCTAGTAAAGTTGATATACTCATTCCTGCTATTGCATGAACATTGCATGACAACATATAGTTTTACAGTTACATTGTAAATATGCCTTTCCTGTCAAGATACTGATCACCAGTGTCTGTGTCTGCATTTTTAGACACAGTGTCTGTTCTTCCATTAAGCCTTGAAATTCATTGATTTTACATATCTATATAGACATATAAATAATGTAGAAGAAAACTGGCATACAGAAAGTCACATTTTGTAAATATAATGGTCAGGAAGCTAGAGGCATTCCATATATATTCAAACTAGGAAAAAAGACTGTGTACAAATCTCTTTTTCAGGTGGATTCTGTAGTGGAGTAATTTTAGTTATTGTCAAGTCAGTTCTCCTCTGTTGGTTGGCATTTAGGGTGGGTCAATATTAGAGATAATTAGATTAATCCTGCTCCTATACTGTTTTTTCTCACAGTTAGATATATGTATTTTGTAGTGTAAATGATATTACTCAACATCTTCATACCAAAATATTTGTAGAGGTACAGCAGGAATTAATAGGCTGATGCTGAAAGAGACAGAATAATCTGTATTTGCCATGTATTCTGATGGATTTTAATCAAGTGTACTCTTTAAAACAAAGCTAATTACTATGGAGAATTTTGAGGCATTTTGGATTATTACAGTTTTATTTTCTTTCCTTAGTGAATTCTTCATGCCAGGATTGGTTGATACACATATTCATGCTCCTCAGTATTCATTTACTGGTACAAGAGTAGACCTGCCTCTTTTGCAGTGGTTGACTGCTTACACATTCCCAACAGAAGCCAAATACCAGGATGGTGGTTTTGCAGAAGAAGTGTACACCAGAGTTGTTGTAAGTCCTGCAAATGACATTTACCTGCTTGACAGCATTCATTTTTGTGTAATATAAGCATGTTCTCAGAAGGCTGGCGGAAAGAGTAGAGAAAGTTTTACTGTCATGGAAACCAGATAAAACCAAGATAGCCACTGTTCTAATTGCTAGTCAAGATTGTCTGTTACTAGTTACAGTCTTGTTCTCTTGTTGTTGGCAGTAGAGTTAATTTAATCACAAGGTTAACAATGAACTGTTTATCACCTTTTCTGAATATAATGACATCTACTAATCTACAGCAACTAATCTACTCTCAGAATTAGTACAGCCAGCAGGTGCAGACAACTTCAATGTAGCAACAGCCAAGCATAGTAAAAAAAAAAATTAATTCAGGGAATGTTTTCCTTTCTTCCACAAAAGTCCTCTATTACAAACCCACCATCTGAAAAAAAACACATGAAAAAGAAGATACTTCTGATGGATGACAGATCTGGGATGTTCTGGAGTAGTAAAGAAAGTCATTGCTGCTGCTGAGGTCTTTATAGTGGGAATGTCTTTCACTCCAGGGGCCTTAGAAGGAGTCTCTCAGTGGTATTGTGGGTCGAAGAAAGACTGTGTTTGAGCTAGACTGGTTCTGAGCACTATAAAGTCTTTAAAATCTGCTGGATCTTAACAGCAGCTAGGTCATATTGCAGAGTACTAGTTCTGGCCTATAACTGATATTTATCCTTTAATATGTGGACTGAAATATCTTCAACAGATTAAATTATTTGGCCAGCATAATTTGCCTTGCATTTGTCTATTACCCTGGAAGTGTCTGTTGCCAATATAATAACATAACAAATCTGAAATAAATAGTTATGCTGTTCCCTGCCACACAAATTTTAAAAGAAATTACTTTCTGCCATCTGCCATGATAAAAGCATGCAGGAGCAGCCTGGTCATAAGCACTTTTAAGCCTTCAAGTGCTTGAGACAGAGAGGTGGCCTCGCCTTTGAGCCGTGTGCCCAGCACGCTGTTACCGCGCAGGCTGAGCCACCCCAGCGCAGCAGAGACCTCACCCTGTGGCAAGGTGTGCCACAGAATCATCTGGAAAAGAGCTGCCAGAGAGAGGTGACAGTTAGCTGTGGGAGCCTGAGCACCACAGTTAGGCTCTCCCCACATGAATCAAATAGAACAGGGTTAAGAAAATGTCTTCACATGTGGAAGATACATAATACCACCCTCTGCAGTGTTTGAAGGGGCCAGTTATAACCTTCATCTGTTAGAAACAGAACTAAACTTTCATGGAGCAGATGTCTTTTCATAAGTTTCATTGTGTTTATGAAAAAACAGCCGATTTTTTCAAATCAAAGTCCTGTTTCCAACAAATGCCTTCTATACTCAGCAAAAGAAACAATTTAGGTGAAATTTTCCTCCTTTTAGCTGGAACCTCCTCTTTGTGCTGATGATTTGGAAGCAGAATTTTTTTAGATTTACTTTAACAATATTGTTAGGATTTCAGAAGTACAGAATTCTGAATTTTAAAAGCTAGAAAAGACAAAGGTAACTTGTCTTTGTAATGACATTGCTATTTTGAGACTTTTTTGTAATTTTAAAGATTTTAATTTGAATATTGTAAGGAAAAGACAGAGCTTGGCTTCATGTTTGTCAAATAATTAACTCTACCCTTCCTCTAAACATTGTGTGGAATGTCCCACATTTTGTCTCGTTAAAAGAAATTTAAGAAATTCTCAAATTATTTGGCAGCCAGAACGCAAAAGTATAGCGTAGGTCTGTATGTTGGATAAGTGGTCCACATGGTTTGTATCAGTCCCAAGGATGAGAGAAGCTACAAATTTCATCATGAATCAATGTAACTAAAATACCTGATAATTTACTATTATGTTCCCCAAAAGTAATACAGGGATTTCCTTTGGTATATTAGATAAATAATTAACTCATAGTTTGCGTGGTTTTGCTCAGTTTACTTTTACAGTTAAGTTTGATACTTGGTATTTGAGGGCAACAAAGGTTTTTGATACATGAAAACCTGACTCGTTTTTCCAGCTAGATCAGGTTGCTAAAAGAAAACCACCATGTTCCCCAAAAACCTTCCTTTGCTAACACTACACAAACGGTGCTTCACCATCAAAATTGGAGAGCCTTTCATAACCAGGAAATAAAAAGAAATTACTAGTTGTTTGTATTTCTAAATATAAATTGGAGTATTTCCACTTTGGGGAAAGGAATAATAACTGGTTTCTATGGGTTTAGCTGCTGTAAAAAATTTGTGAGCAGTTTTTTGTATTTAGTAACCCTCAGACTTAAAAAAGCTTTTATGAAATTAAAAATCTATATTTTTACCTTCCCACTTCACTGCAAAATTTCACAATAACTAAATGTTCTTGCGGCATGAAATGAGACTTCCTGTTCTGCATTTTGGCAGCTATGTTGGCTTTTTTCTCAGACAGTTGAAATTGATTTCTTTTTTTAGAGACGAACTCTAAAGAATGGCACGACTACAGCTTGCTACTTTGCAACAATTCACACAGATAGTTCCCTTCTTCTTGCTGAAATTATAGGTAAGTCTAACAGTGAGTTTGAAGGATTATGTGGGTCGTGTTAGTTGAAGGAAACAATGTTTAGGAGTTTAAACTGGCTAGGGATCTGTCTTTCTCCTAATTTGTTTTTTGTTCATTGTACCTGTCACACTGTGTCCCCAGGCCCCACCTGTTACCCATGTTCATTTAAACACCTCTGTCCTGCTTGCTGCTCCTTCTCTCCTCATTCCCAAGTCTGCTGCTGGCTGAGCTTGAATTAGGTCTGCTGGACTTGTTCTTCAGCTGCTTTTTCTAACCTTTTGTTATATGAGGTTTAAAAGAACTGAACGACAGGAGGCCCAGTCGGTGCATTAATTTCCTGATACACTGAGGTTTCATCTGATAATCAATATCAAAAATCTTCACACACCCTCTGAAATCAGAGAAGTGGAAGCTGCATCAGAATCCTTCCCTTCTGTTCATAGTTGCAAATGCCTGCTTGAAAATGTTTTTGTTCTTGCAGGATTTCTCAAGGCTCAGACAGCTCATAAAGCAGAGAAATTTAATAAGAACCTCAAATTTCATCAAAAATGAGCTATTCTGATTTATTTGGAAAATTTTGAAGCCATTGCATTAAACAACTCAAATAGTAAAAGTGGACAAAGCGATCTGATTTTAAAACGCATTTGACAGCCTAGGATATTATATGCATGTTTTACATATGATTTCTGATTTTTTCATCTAGCATGGGTAAATCTCAAGAAAGAGGCCAGAATAGATCTGGAAACTTCTCCCTCTAACTGGCCTGTTAACAATCTTTGCCTGTTAGCAAAAAGAGTGATGGTTTGCTAAGATCTTTATGCCTTCTCTCATCTTCAGGTAGTCATCTACTGCAGCTACTGTACTTTGATGCTTGTGTTTCTCATCCTGTGTGTTACAGCTGTCTTCACAGACTACCATTAAGAATTCTGGTTGTGGTTAAACTATAGTAATCTACTTCTTATTTATGAGTATTAATGTGGAAGACAGCTCCTATTTAATGTTGTTTGTTTCCTTCTTTTTGTCTTTTCTTTTTATCCTTAAAAGTCACATGAATAATCCTAACTTAGAGACAAGGCAGGAGCATAAATTCTGGTCATCCTAAATGGAGCTGGGTGGGGTGGAATTAATTTTTTTATTTCAGTACAAGCTTTGGTAATGGTTTCTGAGAACCAGTGATTCTGAGCTTTATATTCTAATGCATCTCAACAGATAAATTCGGTCAACGAGCATTTGTTGGAAAAGTCTGCATGGATGTGAATAACAGTGTGCCAGAATACAGAGAGATTACTGCTGACTCTGTCCAAGAGACAGAAAGGTAAAATGATAAAATTGACGGCATAACCTTTTAAAGTAAGATTTTTGCTACATCTGAAAAGTGGATGCGAACCTGTCTAAGAGTTTACTGGAGTGAATTTATTAGCAACAGGTTTTTTTGTTCCAACAGTAGCATCCCCTACAGTCCTGGCAGTTCCTGAAAATCCTGGCAGTTCCTGAAAAAGTTGCTGCACAGCCCAAGTATCATCCCTCTGGCTTTTCTAAAGAGAGGGAGAAACCACAGATCTAGGGTTTGAGAGGATATGTCTGTTTTCTTCTGCCTCTTTTCCCTTTCACAGCTCTGTGTGTGGAGGTCCTGGGGCCTGACATACAATGGTGAGGTGGCAGTCAGTTCCTTCATCCCCATTAACTTCTAAGCTATTTCCTTCCATCATTTATGTTAAGACTTTATTCAAGCTGTAGAGCTCAGCTCTCATATACCCCATTTTAAACATTTCTTCTCCATCACAACACCGGTCAAACCACTCCAACATGCAGCTGAGAGAATGAAGGGGAATCAAATGAAGGCAATATTTGTAGTGGAGGGGAGCCAGGACTGGATTATTGCAGCTTACTATCATGTTTCTCTTGTCTTTTGCACCCATGCTCAGAAAACAGTTAAGCAGACACACAGCTCTTCTCATAGGACTATCTATTTACCTACATAAATGTTTCAGATGTCGTGCTGAAAGAGAAAGCCTCTAAGAGTAATATAGATGTCTTTTGGCACTTGTGTGAGGTTGCTCCCTTGTTTTTACAAATCATGCTAAAGGCGTGACAATAAAAGTTAGAAATAGTAATGTATTTCTATAGTGTTTATATTTAAAGAAATGTTTAAAACATGCAGTGTGAGTTACCTTCACTCTTCTAACCTTTGTTTCCCTCTATGTAAATCCCCAGTTTCCATAATACGGTCTGAAAGAAGCAGAACTTCCAATTCTGATAGTTTTAAAAGCTTCAGAAGGATCTAAATAGGTTTCTTTCAAATATCAATCTTCTGCCTCCAATTAATTCCTTTTTGATTGTGTAAAAAGAAATTATTCTGAAGTTTGGGTGAGAGGTTGGTACAAGTACTCCATAGCTGTCTAGGGAATGGGGCTGTGTGCTTCCTGGCATGGAACTGGAGCACTTACCCAAATCACAGCAGTACAACTGCAGAAGGACGAAAAAGCTGCTTCATTAAGAGGGTAACATGTTAGTTGGGTTTTTGTTGCTTGGTTTTTTAAGAATCTAAGAAATGTGATCTGTCACACTGTCAGAAAATGGACTACACTCACTTCAGTTACTTAAAGTCAGCATTCAGAAATATTTATATTGTATGCATGGAAATAAGATACAATTCCAAGTACTTAATATATTAAATTTAAATTCATCAAGAATTTGAATCTATCATTCTTTGTCAAAGAGGATTGAATAAAAACTTGGGGAATTGAACTCTAGATTACCATATATGGTATTATTAGTTATAGTCAGCTGTAAAGATGAGAACCTGTGTTCAAGTCTGTTCTGCTATAGAAGACAGTGATTTGAAGCTGAGCTTCTTTCGTCATAGAGAAGTACATAAGCCAACAAACTATAGCCTATATTTGCAAAACATATTTCATCACATTTCATCAGTTTTGAAACAGCTCACACTGTTCAAAGAATGTGAGAAAGAATGAAAACAACCACATTGAAATTTTGGCTTGTCAACTGGGCATTATATTTCTATTAAACTGTGTATTTTATTGATCAAGTTCTGATCATAAAGCTTCTGATTGAGTGTGATCAGGTTAATTGGTAAGAGGAGAAACAGGCAGATAGTAGTTAATTCACTTGGCATTTTAGCTCTCAAAGTAAGACAATGGTGGGCCCAAACTCCTTTGGTGATTGCAGAAGTCAAACTCAGGTTTCTTGTTTCCATCTGGTGATCTAGTGCAACCTTCAGGGCTGTGAATGTAGCCTCTAGCATAATTTTCTTTTTCCTCTGAAGACATTTGAAAAAATTGATACAATATTGTTGTGATCAAAATTGTACAGTTTGCTTATTATGAACTATAACAAAAAAATTCACAGAGATCCTGTCCAGAAAGCATCTCAAACTGTCTTTCACATGTCACTTACATACACTGAACAAATGGGCTTTGAAAGAATTTCCTCCTTCCAAAGTAGGAGGAAGCTTAATTTGCTCATCTGCATTATCCATAGTGACTACTTAGGGTTTTTTGTAGAGGTCTGAGTGGCATTTTATTTAGCAGAGTAAGTAAATCTTTATTTTCTGGAAGGTAGATAGTCTATACACTAATATTAATATAAGATTTCCAAAAAAATCAAGGCTTCTTTAAGTGAACGAGGACATATGCCTCTACTGCAAGATATAAAATATTGCTGCATCTTTTAAAACTTGGATTTGAAAAGGTTAAAACACTGCAATTTGAATTCATGGACAAACAAATTAAAGTTTGGTTTGTTTTTTCCTTCTTCAATATTGCAGCTGTAGGTTATAATTATGTTTTCAATTCATATAATGTACCATGTGTTTGGTTTTCAGGGAGAACTCAGAATAATTACTACTTGTCTAATGCTAAGCATTGCAATGAAAAAAACATTTGCATGTTCAGAGTCAAATTCAAAACTAGCATAATTGGTGTCACTAAGCTGACTTCATTGTGTTCCCTTTTTTTATTTCATCTGAAAATCTGGCTCAAAATTTTGTAAAACAATTGATCTGTCAGAAATGTTTTACAGGGTATCCAAGTATGTATTTTTTATATTTTTCATAATTAATAACATAGAGGACAGATTTATAGCAACTTTATTTCTACCCTTTTTCAGGTTTGTTAGAGAACTACTGGAAAAGAAAGTAAGTAGTGTTCTTTATTGAATTCACTTCTGTATTCAGAAAATGCTGTGTAAACACATGAAATAATTAATCTTGCTATCCAAATCTGTTGTCTTAGTGACAAATCAATAAATATACATATGTCTGTGTAATAGACAGATATCATCACTCTGAAAAATGTTCTGGTCATGTTGAGAAAAGTACTTGTAACAGTGTAAAATCAGTTTTCTGTTCTCAGAGCAGTGCAATGTTCTGCGTGTTTCTCTACTGAGTTAAAAAACCTTGCTTCCTAGAAAGGATGATTTTCTTGTTAGGAAAGGTGGAGTTCAGTTTAGCACTCTTAGTATAGAGATAGACAGACTAATTGAAGGAATTCTCACCAGCAGAAATCACTATTCTTTTAGTAAAGTTACTAATCCACTATAAAATTAGTGTTTTGTGTCAGTGCGTGTCTTAAAGTGTGTTTCTAATAACCTTCATGCTTCCACTCCAGTGGTAAAGATAAAAGTTTACACTCCAACATTATACAGAGCAGTACTTTTCTGAGTACTTTTCTTATCAGCCTTTGGTTTTCAGTGGCTTCTTTTGACATCCCACCTCAAAATATTCAAGAGCAGCTGCCTGGAGTTTAATGCCTAATCTGAATGTATCACTTGAGTTAGTTGGCTAATTTGCAAAGACCTGAGCTCCTTTTTTCTGGGAGATAATACAAGGAACTGCAGTCCAAGTTATCACTTACTGGCTTGTGCTAAACTCTGGCCTCTGACTGGTGACAGAATTGCAGTCCTGCTGACTGTTTTAGGAAAATTTTAATCTAGAGATGCAAGGTGTAAACCTCTGTAGTTTTTAGTGTCTCCTCCCCTGTTTCCTGTATAGCATATTTGATTATACCACCATTCTTCTTCATATAAGGAGTTCAGGGGTTTGTTGCTGTTATGAGTAAAGAGGATTGAACAAGAAAATGGCTTTGGTTTTATAGAACTTGCAGTTTTGCATAATTTTATCTTCAATGGTCATGGAAGTGTGACTGAAAAAAATCTGGTCATTCAACTGACCTCTCATCATGCATTTAGACTGTTAGCAAATATGAAAAACTATCCAGTGCTGCTGAAGGCTGGCAAAATTTCAGGGACTTGATGAAAGTTCAAATAAAAACACGTTCTTTAATAAAGTTCATTAAAATTATGGTCAGAAACCCCCACTTTCATTCTCTGTTTCTGCAACGAGATGTCTAATGAAAGAAAGGAAATAACTGTACAGCTTAATTTGAGATGGCAAGGATGCAGTAAGCAGTAAGCAATGAAGACAAAATGTAATTGCCGTGTAAATGCTAGTCTTATGGTTGCTGAAATATATATGTAGAATGCAAATGCCATCTTCTATTATTTTCAGTATCCCAGAGTACAGCCTATCATAACCCCCCGCTTTGGCCCCTCCTGCACAGAGGACTTGCTGAATGCCCTTGGGGATTTGGCACAAACCCACGATCTCCATGTGCAGGTAAGCCCTCAGAGCTCTGTGTGCCATTTGAGTGGTGTGGACAGACAGCATGCTGACCATCTAAAGATGCCTTTGATCTCAGCATCCACTCTGTTGTAGGCTTGTTCTCTCTTTCACTTCACAATAACATCGTGTATTATTTTATCTATTATTTTAACATCTTCCTAAAATTGGAAGTGGAGCCATTGTGTCACCACATCACTGAGATGGACAAGGAACAAATGGAGCTATTTCTTTAAGTTCTATGAAAACTTCTTCAGGTCTGATGAAAAAGGAGATGCAAGGACTAGATGGAACCATAGGCTTTACAGGCACTATTTTTTATGAATGTATGTTTAGCACCAGTAGATTGCTCAGAAGGTTGCAATGTCAGGTTCAATGCTGTTTAAAGGACTTGCTCTATGCATTTTCTTATTGCAGAGTCACATAAGTGAGACTGAGGAAGAAGTCAAGCTTGTGGAGAACATGTTTCCTGCCTACCAGAATTACACTGAACTGTATGATAAAAACAAGCTGCTAACCAGCAAGGTAGCCACATTAAAAATTCCCAAATATGACTTAAATTAATCCATGTAGAGAATATGATGGTTTGATATATTTACCTGAAAAATTTGTTTTGTTCTGTGAAGGTCAGTGACATCTGGGGAAAAGTAAATTTGTTTTATGTTCTATGTTGAGTTGCTGGATCTTTAAACAAGTCCTCTGTGTTCCTAAGTATTTTAGAGGAAGTGAAAAAGAAACATATTTTATGCTACCTGATTAATTTTCTAAAGGCTCAAGGAGAATTAGGGCAGTGGGATTAGAAGGAGGCAAGATAAAGCTGGTGTTGTAGGAACTGGTAATTCTTGGACAGTACCTAGTTATCCTTATATTCCAAGGATGTTACCCAGTCTTTCCAGTTTGTCTGAAGGTTTCTTCTGTGGTGTTACGTTAGGACCAGTAACATTTTGTTCCTATGGAGAAGCAACCTTGCCTGTTAAATTCTAAACATCTGCCTCACTTGCAGACAGCTGCACTTTACTGCTCTGACTATCCACAAGTACTCTCACCTCATTTTACCAACTTATTTTACTGAGCTTTGACAGGCACACTAGCCCAAAGAGTTGAAATTCATTGCAGCTTTGTGCTGTTGAGATAAATGTTCTATACCTGCCCACAGTAATTACAGGCTAGAGACCCAGGGCACATCTAATTAGATAGTGGACTGCTCCTGCAAAAGTGAATATGAAGAACCCAACTACAGTCAGCGTACCTAAACCTCAGTCAAGTTCATTTAAAAATTTGAGAGAGAATTTTCAGTCGCACAAGGGGCAGGTGGAAACTGCCAAGGAATTAGCTGCTGAGCTCCCATTTCTGTGTTTGAAATTTTACCCCAGTAAATGACTTGTTCACTGTCCTTTTTGCTGAGAAATCAATATGGACTAAAGAAGTACGTACACAGAATTGACCTTTGCTTTCTTATGTGGTCCTTTGCGTGCTGATGTGGTGTGCAAGTGTTCTAAAGAGCATATTTGTGCTGCAAAAGCACAGGTCCTAATTCTGTGACTTGTATGCACACAAGTGAAAATGGTCATGAAAAATCATGATTACTGATGCCTTCTGGAGTCAGGCCCCTGGATATTTGGGTAAGGATGCTATTAAACACAAGCACAGCAGCAGAACCTCAGATATTGTCTCCCCATACTCTCAAACTAAGACACCAAATCAATTTTTTTTTAAGTGTTTTAAAAGCGGGGTTTTTTTTTGGAGCTGTTGCTGAAATGTTTCTTTCCTTTTAAAAACAGCACAGATTGGCAGGGATATGGTTCAGTAGCTACCATATGTAGGTCCTTATCTGAAGATGAGGCTATTCTCTTTGTGTTTTCAGCTACAGTGAGCTTGATGAGTAGAGATGAGAGGGGTACAGTGCCATTAGGAGATGCTCAGTGGAAGCAGTCTCAGTGCCATGCTCAATTTTATGTGCAGATTGCAAGATCTAACAGAGCTCTTGCTCCTCTCTTTCAGTGGGCATTTGGCATATGAGGTAACGCCAATTAGATTTGAATGGGAATAATTGGTTTATCCACCATTAAATTATCCTATCCTATCCTATGTTTTTCTTGTGAATTTATTTTTAAAGTCAGTTATGTTGGCTAAAAAGTAGAAGTAATTTGTCAGTTGCATAAAAAATTAATTATATTTTACATAAAGAATATTTAATCTCATTCTCTTTCCCTGGTGCAAACCTTTAGAGAGCTAATAGGAAACATGCTAAGAGTACATACATCTTCCATTTTATTGGATGTTTTCCTAGCCCCAGTACTTAATCTCTGTGTTAGCTACAAAATATAAATTGTAAGCTTGCTACAGCACTAGGACAACTGGGAAGTTCTCGCTTTTGTCTTTGGTCATAGCAGTCACTGCAAGAGCAAGTATCCTGTATTCTTATATTTAAAAAATGCAAAAAGGCTGAAGGAATGATATGTCAGGCACATTGAAGTTAATCAGCTTTTCCCTTGTGGGTTTTAAGAGCTTAATTCAAGAAGTGTATTAATTTCACTAAATGGTAACCTATCCTTTTTGGCTATTTAAAGAAGTGCAGCAAACCTCATAGCCACAGAAATAAATGAAATATTGAGTAAATTTGTGATTCTCTTTTTCTTTAGACTGTGATGGCACATGCCTGTCATCTTTCTGAAGAAGAGCTGAAACTTTTTAGTCTTCGTGGAGCTGCAATTTCGCATTGCCCCAATTCTAACTTTTCGTAAGTTAAAAAAAAGAAGGAATGGTGCATAATTAAATAAAGGTGTAGTTTGTGTAGTACCCTGAGTCAGTGCTACCATTACAAAACTATGATATAGAAGGTATATGATACCTCATTACACCATAAATGACATTGGATTGAACATGACTATTCATTATCCACTTCTGCATAGCATGCTCTGGACGAGTTTGTGGTCTTTCAGTTTAGTTATTGCATCTATATCCATATCTATATAAATACTTCTTTTCTAAAAATTTGTTTCTTTTGACTGTTCTCTCAGTAGTAGATGTCAGTGGAATCTCTCTTTTCCCCTGAAGTCTGTTAATGTTTTGGGGAAATGGACTATAAAGTCTTCTTTCTGTTGAACTGACATGAGATACTGCATGGTATCCGGACAGAATTAGTAATTAACCAAATCTTGTACACATTGAAGGAAGGTCTTTGTCATAAAATGGCTCTGCAGCCCTGCTTCTTCTGAACTTTTTCTGCACGTAGCACACAGAACATGTTTCTTCTTCCAATCCAGGATGTGCAGCGGTGTCTTAAATGTGCAAAAGGTTCTCGAACACAATGTGAAAGTTGGTCTTGGCACAGGTTAGTAGTTTGCTCTGAAAGTGTTTTTTTCTGGAAACCATTGGGAGATACATTCACCTGTTCATATTTAAAAGTCAGCATGTCTCCAATTGCTGGTCCTCCTTTGTTTTCTCCACTTGAGTAAGCAAGTGTAGACAATTGAAATTCTAGGGTTGGTCCAAAACTCTTTTAAAACAAATTTAAAAAATTAGTGAAGAGTTTTGTTGCTGTTATGAGCTTAAACAGGGCCTGAACATCAACTTTTCAGGTTTCTGTTTTTGTGTTGTGTTCTGTTCTCCTGACTGTGTGTGAGAGCACCTTTTTTGGGAATTATGCCTTCAGAGACAGTGCTTAGCTGTAGAACTTGTTTGGTTTACCACATATGTCACTTCAGAATTTTGAATTAAAACTTGTAGAAATTTAACATAGAGATTTATACCCAAAGCTTGTTTCTAAGACTCTGATCCCTTCTAGATGTTGCAGGTGGATATTCAGCTTCTATGCTTGATGCTATAAGGAAAACAATGGTGGCATCTAATAGCCTTCAGATCAATAAAGTGAATGAAACAGGACTAACTCTTAAAGAAGCTTTTCAGCTAGCCACTCTGGGAGGAAGCCAAGGTAAGAAGAAAATTCTATCATGTGCACACAAAGAGCTACAGCTCTCTTTGATTATATGTCTTCCTGTCTTCATGGGAGATTCACAGATTTTCTGGTCCAGAGTGAAATCTAACTGGTAGGCAGAGATAATCCTTCAGTTTCTCATACTCACACTAGGCTTTTTAGAGAAGAATACTCTATTAATGCTGAGAGTTTAATAACAAAATCTTAATGGCTTTTCAGGGTTGTACATTTGCTTTGCAAAGATCCTCAGACTTAGTCATAAGGCTGTAAGTGCTTGTCTGTTTATTGTACCAGCTGGAAATTTGTTTTCTCAGCAACTATCACCTAGAAGAAGAACTGAAATTACTGTAAAATCATGCATTCTATTTGTCATGAGTTTCTAATTTTGCTTGTGCTTTTTGAGCTGCCAGTGAGGCAGTTTGTTGCAAATCAAAACATCATGCAAATCACTCCTCACTCAGGGAAGAGGAGAAAAACAGGTTTTCCACCATGGTTGTTCAAAACACAATTGCATTTGCAGAATGCAATCATGTAGTATATAGGTTATCCAGTTTTGGAGAACCAATTTTGCTGTAATCAGTGTGCACATAAAAATAGATACAATTAGAAAAGTTTTAGTATAACTGGTGTGATTTAGCAGAGAGGAAATCCACATGTAAGTGAAAACCTATTATTGTTTCAGTTACCAGAAATGAGCTCACTACCTTCTAAAGCACTGGTCCCAAATCTTCTCATTGTAACCTGCCTGTAGCTGCCAAAAAGCTCCACTGGGAATTATTAATGGAAGCTTAAAAGATGTAGTGAAAATGTCAATCAGGTCTTCTCAGAACTGAGTTTGAATTCCTGGAGAGTGTAATGGGGAAAACAGAGAAGACAGAAGATGAGCAGGGAACAAATAGTGTTCTTTTTCCTGCAATATATATGCTGTTATATATATACTGTTTTATATATATATATATATATATATATATATATATATATATATATATATATATATATATATATATATGCTGTTATATATATACAGAAAGGAAGACTTATAAAAATCCCAAACTCATATGTGGCTTCCCTTCCCAGCTACTCCTGTGTTTTTACTATATTAGGTTTCCTTAGTAAAGTGTTAATCTTTTATATTGATTTTAAGCTGTTTTATCCTTACTGAATCAATTTTAAGGGTAGAATATAAATTATTTCTACAAGCTTCTTGTAGCCTGGATACTGAAAGGAAAAATTTCAGTAGCAGAAATTTAAATGAGTGATTTTTTTTTTAATAGTTTGCTTTGTTAAGACTTCTAAACACTTATCACCCTCTTGTGTTTAATCTAAAAATTGCATTCTGCTCAAAAACCTGAAGGAATATGAGATCATTTTTGTTGAAAGTAGTAGGTAATCAAAATATTTCAGAATTTGTAGGAGTTTAAATGTCTTTAAGATATTGTGATATTCCTGCCACTCACAAACTTCAATGACTTCTTAAAGTAACTTCAAGACTGAATTTCCTTTATCAGTGCAATCTGAAAACAAATAAATTATTTGCAGGTATTATGCTCTTTGATGACTTAATTTCAGAGTATTGGAAAAATAGATTTAATTCACAGGTACTTTCTAGAAATTAAAAGGGCCCTAATTTATTTCTAAAGATGCACAGGGGTTTCTCTTTAGGAATTCTAAGCACTAGCAAGCACCCAGTCCCTGAAGATGAATTTGTAGGTTTTCAGGGCATGTGGACCTGAGAACTTGTGGTTGTAATGAAATTTTGAAAAAAAAAGCTAAATAATAGACCACAAGGCAAGCCATAGAGGTAGGTATGAGACCTTCAGACTGGCCATGATTATTTCTCCACACCATATTATTATTTGTTCCTGCTAATTGCAATTACCACTGGATACCTGTTCTATTATCATATTACTATTGCAATATGTCTATAAAAACTTTCAAAATTGCTTAAACTTTTAAAAAAATGCAGTCTAATACTGCCTTAGCAAGATGAATGTTATTATATGCTTTACTGTTTCTCATTGCCCCATTTGGATTTTGAATGTTTTTTGGAATATAAGCCATTGTTTCTTAAGTGCTAACATATTATTCAAATTGGTTTTGGGTTTTTCCTTGTAATCATTGAAATTTTTGTTTGTCTTATGAATATTTCAAGTTAGTTCCAGGTACTACTACATGGTAGGAGGAGGCTGGTCCTGAAGACTTATTTGTGAGCTTATTTTCTTCCTCAGCTTTAGGACTGGATGGTGTGATTGGAAACTTTGAGGTGGGAAAAGAATTTGATGCACTGCTAATCAACACAAAGGCTTCAGATAGCCCTTTTGACTTGTTCTCTGCTGATGATTTTGAGGTAATCAGAACAGGATTGATGATCAGAACATGAATGGAAGTGATGGGGGAGGTCCATGATACAGAAAAGGTCCCTTGAGAGTGATTCTGGTGGCTGGAATTGGGTGTCCTACACCTGCGTGTTCCTGCATGTCCATGGGGTTTTTGTTCATCAGAATATTGCTGACCCCAGTGACAGTGCCACAACACCATAGCAAAAATGCATGTAATATTTTTAATGCTCATCTTATTAGCCCAAGATGGCAATTACAGTTATGTATTTGCAGTGACAAATGGCAGCTGAGAATAAGCAATTTATTTTTAGTCAATACTTAGAGCTCAGACTGAAAAATCTCAGCCTGTTCCCAGAGAAAGGTTAGGTTGACTTTTCTGTATTGCTGTTACAAAATGAAGCAAGCACTCAAGATGGCTAATTTGAGTTAGAAGCACAGTTTTTATGTTAATGTTAAAGCAGCGTTGGTTTTATGGTAGGGAAACACCTTCTCATTCAAAAACCTTCTCTGACCAAAAAAGATAGTTAAGAGCAGTTATTGGAGTTTATAGGTGTCGTCAGACTACCTGGAAATAATTCCAGTTCTGTAAAAAGAATTATTTTTAAGTTTAAATCTAAACCTTTTAAGCTAAGTTGTTGGTCCTTAGCACTTTACAAAAATTTAAATTTTGCCTTGTTTTCAAAAAGCAGATTATGTATATTAAGTTTTTATTTCACTATTACTAAGAATATTTAGGGGAAGTGTTTTAATCAGTTCTTTCAAGCTTCAAATGATTATGAACCGGGACAGCACATATTGCTTTCTGAATTTGTTTTCTTCCATTTTTTTAAAGGACACTCTCCAGAAGTTCCTGTATCTAGGTATGTTTTGAATTTCAGCTCAAGTTGAATTCTCATTTCCTATATCAAATGTCTCAATTAATATTGGGGTTAATAATAAATGTATTTTTACATAAGTAAGTATACATTTGTTTGCAGTAATTAAATATATTTATTAAACTATCATGTGAACATTAACATGTCCCCAGTAATTAGCATTAATATTTGACAATAATAAATACAAACTGGCCTATGATTATAATTGTTTGTAAACATGTCTGGGCAGTGTCCGGGCTGGGGCTGTGCTGCTGCTGTGTTGTGATGTTGGGGTGCCTGGTGCCAGCTGTGGCCACAGCTGTGTCATGCTGTAATGAGGCTTTTGCCTTTCTGAGGACCTGTCTCACCAGCTTTCTTGGTGGCTGGTTCAAAGCCAGTTCAGATACTGTGCAACAAATGATTTTCTGTACAGATACATATTATTTTGGAGGTTTGGATCTACTGAATATACAGAAAATCCATTGCAGTACTGCAACAGCTGAATGCTATGTTTATTTTTTTTTTAAGAACACATGGGCTGCTAAAATATTTATTAATTTTTGTGGTAGCCCTGACTATTTCTCTCCAAATGGACTTTCTTAGTTCTAGGAAATGGTTGCTGCAAATAATGTGTTCCAAAACTGTTTTTTTAGACTGCATAATTGTCATTAATTAAATCAGTGTTTGTATTTATAAACAAACCTCAGTTTTGACCATGTTATTTCAGGTGACGATCGGAATATTTCTGAAGTGTATGTGGCTGGAAAGCAAGTGGTTCCTTTTTCAAGCTCTGTATAAATCCATTTTCTGTTTGCAAAATATGCTGCTGATCATTCTGCATCTGATTTGGAAAAGATTGATTAAGTGCAGTGCCTGATCATCAGGAATGACACCTCACTTTTGGATAATGGTAAAAACTTGCATACATTGAAAATTTTGTTAGACCTTTCAAGAACTACTATACTGTAACTTTCATAGTTCTAGAGGGAATGGCTATTTAAATTTCTTTGTAAAAATAGCATTTGTGCATTGATTGGGGATTTGATGAATACCTTATTTAAAGAGGACACCTGCTGCTCTATTTAATAATAGTGTAGGAAGCATTATGTAGTACAATGAAATACTCATTTTCTATAGGAATTGAAATAAAAAACCCCAGTGCTTGTAAATTGATTCTGCAGGTAATGAATATCATGGAAGACTGCAATTTCCATAATATTATTATCAAGTATGGAAAAATCAGTGTCCTTTTGGAGAATGTAGTTTTCAGTTTTTCCTATGAGTTTAAAAAAAATTAATTTAAAATGTTCTATTTTAAGAAGAGTTAAGTCAGAAGTGTGTGTTTATAAATAAATAAGGGTCCTTATTTAAGAGTTTAGGATCGTCATTTGTAGTCAGACACTTCATTGAATTACCTTGATCTGAGTGACGGCTGAATGAAACTTCTCTTAAATTAGAAGCAGGCACTAAGATATCTCCGCAGGCTACACAAAGGCAAACAAATAAGGAGGGTTTTCTGGACTAGAGGAGGTACTTCATTTAGTTCAGCATCCTGCAGAATCTTCCCAAACTCATTTGCTCCTGACTGTTCAGACAGGATGATATGATGATGTCCCTTCTCCTTTCTGTAAGGGAAGTAAATGCATTTAAAAATTTCCAGGAGAAAGGGTCTCTTTCTGGCCATTACCACCTTTGACTTGAGGTGAAAATCATCACTGAAAATAGCAGCTCAGCTTTACTGTGCTCTTTGCGTTTTTCAATGTGGCAGCCATAATTCCAGCCCTGTAGAATTCCAGGATTCCAGGTAAAAAAATATGCCCTTTTTGTTTTGGACATCTGTGTGACTTCCTTTCCTAAAATGGCATATTTCCCTGCCCTTTTTGTTTTCTTTTGGGTTTTTTTTCTAAGTTTTTTTAATTTATTTTTTTAGATTTGTTTGATGAGGGGATTTCTTCTTGTTTCTCTATTACGTTTTTGCAACGCAAAGAATGTGCGCTTTAATTTCAGGGTCATTAGAGACCAATATTGTATTTAGACACTGTAAACATGCGTTGAATATGGTTTTAAGGCCTACTTCAAACTTCTTTGATTTCACCAAGCCTTGTTTTGCACTTTTATCTCACTGCCTGGGGATATAGGACTTACCTCTGTTTACAAAACAAGGGGGGGTCACTGCACCAAAGTTTCACTATGTGTCTACTTCAGAGAGAGTGCTTGGCCAACGCCACTCATAATGCTATGATTTTAAAAGAATTTTCAGAGCTTATGTATTGTTATGATTATGCTTTCATGAGACAGCATAGCGTCAAGGGGAAGTGTAACAGCTAATTTGGGCACTTTTAGCAGTACAGTCAGTGTTCAGTGTGGTTTCCTTGCCAAAGCTGAGGAGCTGCACCAACAGCAGGGAATGACCAGGAGGTGCCTTGCAGGCATCACCTGGATGCAGCCACTCCCTGGGAGCTGGCTCAGGTGTCCTGCTGCTTGCTGGAGGCACAGCCCTCCTACCCACTATGTTCCAAGGCTCCTAAGGCTTTAGGAGTCAAAATCTAAGGATTAAGATTTACACATTCCATCAGGGTGTCTTCTCAACCATTATGTTTTGCATGTGTCCCAATCACCTACACGGTAGCACACTTGTTCAGCAAATAACCTTCAGCTTTCTAGATTGCTTTCCTGATTCAGGGACATCTATTCTCGTGAATTTTGACATTAATTTAATTGACCAAATTTCACATTTCAAAGCCAAAGAACTGTGAGACACATGTTTTAATCCTCCCAGTTACTGTTTGAAACTATTTTTAGGGAATTACATGGTTTTCAGCTTTGGCCTTCCTGTGGCGAAGAAAGATGACACAGGCTTGTGTACAATGTATGCTAGTGCCCTACTTCTTTGTCTCCAGAGCTATGAATTAAATCTATGCTTTTATTTTAGTGATAGTCTTAACTGTCTCTGACTTAATTGTTTTCCCATTATTTTGTGGTGTTTTTAAGAAAGGGATTCAGCATTTCTTAAAATACTTTCGGAGGGTGGACAGATTACTTATTTGCAATATGAGAACACGCTAAAACTTTAACAAGTTCAGGACTACACCGCTGGCCCAATTATAAAGGGACTCTAGAATAACTGCTGCCATTGAGCTTTGTATCTGAATTTTTACTGGGTCATGAGCTGTTTGACTCCTGTTAAATTCAGGGACAAAGTAGGAACTCCTCTTTTGATTATAGCTTTTCTAATGTCTAGTATCCAGACATTACCCAGACATAGCAATGGAAAATCATCTTTTTAATAAGAATCTCAGCTGGAGGAGGAACTCTGCCTGCAGGTAGTGCCCTGGGCTGCCTGCAGCACTCTGCAATGCCCAAGATGGATAACATTACATTAAATGCTGAGGTGTTAAGAGGTACAGGAAAGAAGTCTGAATTTGATGTTTGAGAGGCCAGTGGAGGAGTTCGTATAAAAAATAAACTCATGGTCTTTTGACAGCAGCATTTAAATAGATTTGAATGGAGAAAAAAATGTGCTGCCAGAAAAGCTAAGTGGGCTCATCTAAGGCAGTCCCAAAAGCTTGTTCAGAGGAAGATGGCTTATGCACAAAAATTTAAAGGTTTTAGGTCATACAAAGAATGTAATAGCCAGAATTGTCTGAAGTAATTTAGGGAAAATTACTCACTAAGGATCACTAAGGATCCCACTGTAAAGTCTTGGTCCTTGAGACTCTGTGCCTGTGTGTAGATTGCCAAGATGTTTGTTTAGGTGGGGGAGGATCAGTGGATAAAAGGGGTTACTGCTGAAACTTCATGCACACTCTGTGCATCTCAAGACTACATCTATTCTGCTTCCTTGCTTGGTGACCCTACTGCATATGCACTTTGAAACTGGCCCAGTAATGGATTCAGATTCTTAGTGTCTCTTTTGGAGACTGGAGAATATTTGGAAGGCAGCTTAATTCTTGTATAGCAAACCACTCTGCAAACTGAACCAAGGTTCAACAAGGGAGAATGACTGGGAATTTAGAGCAGTACTATTGTCTCAAACCAAAATGCTAATAGAGGCTAGAACTTGAACTATTTTCCATCTGTCCTCATCCCATCACAGAACTTAGTAGCTGAATACAAATTGAAGCAACCCTCTTCTACCTTCCTCCCTTTCCCCCAACACTACCCCCTTAAAAAAACTAAACAACCAAAAAAATTCCAAACCTTAAGATGAAACAACTGAACATTAAGAGGATATGAGTATGTGGAAGAAAATAAAGGAATAATTTTCAGTCAGTATAAATTGAAAAATATGACAGTATAAATTGATTGATTAAAGATAAAACCTCTGGAAAAATGTA
Source organism: Ammospiza nelsoni (assembly GCF_027579445.1). Lineage (NCBI taxonomy): Eukaryota > Metazoa > Chordata > Aves > Passeriformes > Passerellidae > Ammospiza > Ammospiza nelsoni. The sequence goes on along the minus strand of NC_080669.1, from coordinate 71,946,920 downwards.
CATGCAACAGATTCCAGATGTCTCTCCCCACAAGTTTTCTTACCAGATGGTGGATGAGATCTTTCTTTCTTAATATGTCTTTATGTTCAATGGTAGCACGCCATTCAGACAAAGGGAAAAAAAAGGGTATTTGTGTAGAGCTTGCTTGTTGGGACAATATGCTTACTGTGTTCTATGGTCAGATGAGCACTTATTTATTATAAATAGAATGCATTTGAATTACTGTTATGTGTTGATCTCATTGTGTCACTTTAGGTTTTGAAATACTAGTAAGAATTGCCTATGCATTATGCAGCATTATTTGAATTATTCATGTGTGGCAAGTGGAGTTCTGCACTTTAAAATGTTGCCTTGGCCTAATGTTTATATTTACGCTGTATTTTTGTGTAATCCTAAGGTTTTGTAGGGGAAAAAAGTGTATTTTTTCACTGTACTGAAATTTTCAGTAAGTTGGCTTTCTTTTAGAAAAGGGAACTTTAAAATTACCCTGTCTAAAATTCTGTGCCTGATTATACACTCATGAATGGAAAGAATTATAATGGTTTTATGAACTTGAATAGTAACATTTAATATAAAAAGAAGTGAAGATAAATAGAATTTTTTTCAAATATAATTATTATAATGCAATGCAAATCAGCAAAAGGTATTACTGTTGAATAGCTACAGTTAAATTGAGCAAAAGAGAACACAGTTATTCTTGATTATTTATTTAAAAAAATACTTAAGCCCAGGTTCTTTCAAAGGATATCGCAGTTTTAAAAGGAAAAGACATTAATGTCATTACTCAGATGACCTGTTTAAAATTATTATTTAAAGCATTTCCAGGAACAATCCATAACAGATGATAAGGTGGACATCTTTGAAAGTTCTGGATTTTCATTAATAAACTATGCTGCTTTATTTGCAGCCTGGTATGTGTTAGGAGTCAACTCACCTGTAAAATGATAGTGTAGAGTCATAGAATAATCTAGGCTGGAAGGGATCCTCAAGGATAATTTTGTCCAGCTCCTGGCCCTACATAGCACCATCCCCAAGGACAGGGAAAAAAATTATTTCAGAAGACATTTGAAAATACTGGTAGCAGAATACAAAATACTGCAAAGTAGAAAGGAGATCGATCTGAGGAGCTCATAAAAGGAAGATGATATGTCAGTAAAATTTTAGCCGTGAAATGCTCAGAGAAAAAGATACATTCCCGGGTAATGATCCATTAGATCATGGATATCATTCCTTCTAAAAGTCGTGGAGGTCCAAAACCTGACCAAGTTTCCAAAGCAGTTGTTTACATACTTAATAATAAAGGCCCAGATACCTGCTCATGGCATAATTATGTAACTCTTCACAGCTTCTAGAGCTTGGCTCCAAGATTTAAATCAAAATTACCTGTAATGGCTCCAGAGGAAATGTAATGTAAGGGCATATTATGTTTTACCTACACCTGTCCTGTGAAACATTGAGCACTGGCCAGAACGGAGGCTGAATTAGTCTGGTCCCAGTGAACAATTTCTGTCTGTGCCTGCCCCAGACATCATTCCCTGTCATGTGCCTGGTGATGCAGTGATAACCCAGTCCAGCACAGGCAAGCAGTCTGGTGTGACTGAAGTACTGAATACAAACTCCTCTAAATATCAGATTGTTTAGGAATTAAGCTCATTGTTGAGACCAATGCATACAATTTAAATCACACAATCATATATCTAGTACTGAACTTCTAGATACTAGGACTTTGGCTTAAATCTCTGGGGTTTTTAAGTCCTTGCACTAAATGTGCAACAACTCATGCTTCTCTCAACAGAGAAACCAGCAAACTACATCCCCGAGGTATGAAAAAGAGTAACAACAAGAACAACAAATACCATTCTTGTGAGGCCAAAAGGACATCAGCAGCATTAACAACAATCTGTTGTTTGAAGTTAATAGAACTGTTAGTTTATGTGAAAAGGCTGAGCTCAGTTTCTGGGAGACAGTTTCCTGGAAACTTCAGTGGAAATTCTTTCTTAGAAAATGCCCAGAATCAGTGCGCTCCTACCAAAAGGTCCTTTGTGGCTTCTGCAGAGGCAGTCACTTCTGCAGAAGTGAATGCCTTATTCATGCCTAGATCCTCACTTCTTTACCCTGTCATGACTCGTGTGTATTAGCTTTAATTCTGGTATTGGTTTGTGGTTTCTCATAGACTGAGTCTTAGTTTGAAAATAACTATGGTAAAGGAGTGGAGTTGAGGGAAGGATAAGGATAAATGGCAATCTTACACCAGTCTGCCTAATGCTCCAACACAAAATATTTGTCCCACCAGGTAGATGATGTTACACTTGCACAGCTCTTAGACTCAATGATTTGGCTTAATGACTTGAGTCAACTCGTAACAATTAAACCCAGTCAAGGCTAGGACATAAACTGTGAACAGCTGACAAATACATAAAGGTGTTTTACTGTGATCTGCACTTAAGCCATCAGCAGCTTTCCTTGGCCAAGTGCTCTGTGGCATATTTAGATACAGAAAACTGGAGATAAGCCAGCAGGAGAAGGCGCCAGTTTTGGTGACGACTGAAGGCTCTAAACTGCATCCTATCTGGCCTTGTGGCTTTGGAGCTGGGTTGTGTACTCCTCTAACAACTTTTAGTGATGAAGCTTTTAGAAAGGATTAGCATGTGCTCCTTACCTGAGGATGTTTGCATCCCTTGCTTCAAGACAAATTTTCTTTCCCCAAAGGAGAGTTCACACCTTGCTGAAGTAAGTTTTTCTGATGCTGATTTGTCTGCTTGTCACCTGTTGTGCATAAGCTCTGGTTCATGTGAAAATGCCTAACTGGAGATAATGTTGTTGAATTTATCCTTCCTTTTGTACTTGTGCAGTTTCAAGGAAGAACAATGTATTAGGAGAAATGGTATATGCGATTTCCACTGTTCTGCTTGGTTTTGGTCACGCTAAATAGGAAGTCATGTACTGTTGAAACAAAATAAAGAGGCCTTGTGTTTACACCAACCCTCGTCTCTTTCTGTATTTGACTTTTGAGAAGAGAGAGAAAGCTGACAAGCTGACTAATAAACAATGAAGGCCAAAATACACAGAAACATACCCTGTTCTCTGGGGAACCTGGGCAACTTCCCCCATGACAGAAATTTGCAAAAGGGGATCTTTTTTTCAGATTCAAAGCTCTTACAGATTTTGATGTATATTTATTACCAAATTGTTGGCTTCATAAATCAAAGCCAGTGTTCAGTAGCCACTTTATTTTTTTGTGTTGAAGTATACTGTCCTGAAATGCTTGCTTCTTCTGCTTAACAAGAGTCACATATCCTTTGATGCGTGTTTCTTCACTTTCTTATTTTTCAAAGTTTAGGCATAAAAATCTCCCCAGTCTAAGCATCAGTGAAACTCACCAGAAGTGGATTTTGTTAAAACAAAAACTGCCATAAGAAGACCACTAATTGCACACTGAGGAATTGTATACTGAAATGTTGAGAATTATGTGCAAGCTGTTATCAACTCGCTCAAAATTTTGTGCACAAGAAATAAAGCTGTTCTGTATTTTCATCAACCAGCAGAAGATATAAGTGAAAGAAAACTTCTTTATAGACTACTTTTCTTACTAAGAGGGTCCATTTAGGCTTTCAGCATGGGAACTCTGCAACTTAACACTTTACTTTTGAAAAACACCATTAAGAAATGCTTTTGCAGTATTTCACTGGAGTACTCTGTTGAAACTTACCTGTTTAAAGTAGTGTGAGCCCCAGATGCCAGCAGAGTTCTTACAGTGTAGAGGGTTTCCAAGACAATTTGAAAATCTGAGAGCCTTTGGTATCCTCTCAGTAAATGTCAGTGTATAAATTGTCTGTTTCATTTCAATGAGTTGGTGCAGGCACAGTTTGTAGTAGTGAAAACAGAGTTTGCAATCCCCCCAAAAAGTCACTGAATAATCTTGAATACTTTGCAAATGTAAATTTATCAGTCTTATCCCATGACTGTAAAGCAGAAATTCTTTTGGTTTGAGATCAGATACTGGATCATTTATATTTCAGCTTAATGGGTTTGCAGTTCTTGACTTAAGAGCATAGTTAAAATGGAAAATGCAGATTGCTTGCCCTATGCTTGTAATCTGTAATCAGCTGTCTTCCTTTCAAAGCATGTGACTGCATTCTTACATTATTTTAAATTAAATATGGCCTTTAGGAATTACCTTAAAAATACAGCATAAAGGCCATGAAATCAAGCTGAAATACCAGCAATGCCTCTTCCTTTCATAATTGCTATTAGTTGTACCATCGCAAAATATAAAAGTATTTTTCTTCTTAGGAACTGAAAGTATTAAGCAGTAGGTACATTTTCATCCCAGCCCCTGCTTGAACCAATCTCACCTCCCAGCACAATGGTGAAAGTTCAGAGCTGTCAGAAACACAACTTCTCTGATAATTCATAGATATTCAACTTCTCTGATAATTCATAGATATTCAGCTTCTCTGATAATTCATTCAGAATGTCAATTCCAGCTAGCTAAGGGCAGCATTAATACTCACTGTATTCTCTTGGTGCTCTAAAAATTATTCCCTGGCCTTTTTTTTTTTTTTTTTTTTGAGAAGGAATCCCTATTGTTGTATTTTTATGACTTGTGAAACAGCAAACAGATGTGCCACATGAGCTCAGCATTGCCTTGAAGGACACAGCAGCCAGTGCTGAGCAATCCTCCCTACCCCAGCTGAAGGGCTGCCTCTGGGCATTTCCAGCATTGTTACACAAAATTCACTCGCTTCAAGGAGTAACAGGAAAAAGAGAAGAGTTTGAACTGTGTGTAACAGCTGATGCTGTTGCAGAAAGAGAGATTCACAGATTTTGTAAGTGTGAACCTATAAAGAATGGGAGAATGGCTACCATCTGCTCTGACCTTTCCAGGTCAGAGAGGGGTGGCTGAGGCACCTGTGAGGCCACGGCTCATGTGTTCATCATGTACCCACCCTTGGGGCTGAATGTCCCAGTGAAACACACTCAGAGTGGATTTGAGTGACCAGGATCTGTTGTTTCAGGCACAGTATGTAAGAGCAACATAGTACTGTGCACATGCTGAGCACCCCGTGTTGCAGTTTACCATGGCTCTCGCTCCCTTCACTGCAGGGCTGTGATGAACCTGACAGTGCTGACAGTCTGGGAGGTTCCGTGGGCACCCTGCAGAAGCAGGGTCAGCTCAGCCAGCCCACAGAAGCAGCCCAGACTCTCTCTGGAGGCCTATTGGAGAGCAGGGAGATCCCATCACCAGGGCATCCTCCTCTCAATGACACCACAAAATGTCAAATTAAATTCAAACTGCTGCATTTACACTTCTTTTGACTTTACACTTCTTTCTTCAATGCAGTTTGTGTGCACAGGGTGCTCTCTGCTGCACTCCTGCCCGTTCTGGGAGCTGCTGCTGTCCTGCAGCCACTGCTGCTGGTGTGGAGCTGAGGCTGGGTGAGGCAGCATGAGGCGGCGTCGTGAGCTGCCTTCACAAACTCCTGCACTTCAGTTTTTCCTCTCTTTAAAATGAACTTGGCAGAAGAAAACCCTTTGTAAAACCCTGTGAGGATTTGAAGGGGAAAGAAAAGAAACGAAAATTTGAAAGGGAAAGAAAAGAAATGAAAAAAGAGAAAAATAAGAGCAAAAGGAATAATGAAAAGAACAGCAGGAGGGGGAAAAAAACACTTTTTTTCTGCACGATTTCCTAGGCTTGAACTTACAGAGGTATTTCATACCAGAGAAAGCAGCCCAGGGAGGTGGGTGGAGGGTGGTACCTACCAGTGCTGCTCTTCCCGATCCCTGCACAGGCCTTCTCCCTCCTCTCTTGGAGCATGACTCCTCAAGGCTGGCTGGCAGGACATCTACAGTCATCCTAATCCCCTGGTTAACCATAGCCCTCTGAGAATTATCCTTCAAAGTACCATGCTTCACCACTTTTTGTGAGCCCTTCACACCTCTGAAGCACAGTCAGTCATCTAGAGAAGCAACTGCTTACACACAATTTGCAGTCATTGCCCTACAATGTCTGCTACCCTCTCATGCTTTTGCCTCCAGAGCCATGTAAGCCTTCCATTAAAAAAATCCTCCAGGCTTCTTGTAGTACCGAAATGAGCAGTGGGGAAGATGACATGACCTGCCCAACGAAACACCTTGTTGTTTAGGCCGTGAAAATTTCGTTTATAAAATCACTGCAACAATGAGAGGGCCCCCCAGGAGCACAGACTGCGCAGGATCCGTGCAGTTCCCATATGGTTGCTGCCCACGGAGCAGGTGCCACACAGGCTGCAGTGCTGAGGGCTGTGCAGGCATGACATGAGGGTGGGCTGTGGCACCACCTCACAGTGCCCGACCCTGTGCCAGTCCCACATGGGTGTGTGCCAGCCCAGCATGCCTGGCTGCAGGATCGGTGCCAGGCTTTGCAATAGTTCCTTCCAGAACAGGAAGCTGTGGGCTCAGGTGTGCCTATGCGTGCAGCCAGCCCTCTCCATTATTTTCTTGGTTTTTCCTGCAAAATGTGGTTTGAATTAATTTAAAGTGCCTGGTAACCTTTTTCCAAAAAGAGGTTTGCTGCTGAGTGAGAAGAAAGTAGATGTACTTTTTGGGTGATGAAAAAAGAAGTACACAGTTGTCACAAATGAGTGGTTTAGATCACTTGAGGAATCACTGTCAAAGGTATTTAAAAAGCAATTTTAATATAAATTTCCATAAGCATAGCTTAACAAAGTTCAATGACAAGATTCTCTGCATTACATACTACATGGATGAAATATAAGCAGTAAAATGAGAAAAGAAGTGATTTAGAATTATTTACTGGGAGACATTGGGATGGCTGAAACAGTAAGGATGCCAAAGGGGAGACTATCCTTCCAAGTCATGAGATGCAGGATGGACCCCCTCTTTTTCTAAACTACCGGCAGATATCTGTCAAGTTGAAATCCCCCATGAGTGCAAGGGTGGCATTGTGGGATTTCTCCCAGCCTCCTGTAAATGAATCATCTGCCTATTCATCCTGGCTAGGTGGTCTGTAACAGACTCCTACCAGGACATCCACTCTGCTGACATTCCCCTGATCCTTACCCACTCAACCTGTCATCACCATCATGGGTTTCAATCTAATCTAAACAATCCCCCACGAACAGCGCTACCCCACTGCCTCTCCTGCTGCACTTACCTCTTCTAAAGTTCTTAAAGCCACCCAAGAAAGAAAGTAAAATTGTACCATTGCAAAAAAACACCCCTATTGTCTCCTGGCAAATGTTATCTGTAAATTCTGCTGGGAATATTCTGTTGTGGGACCAAATAGGCATCAAGATGATTGAGCAACTCTTTTTCTTACATAATACCCATTCTGTGGATTCACAAAAGCCTTCAGCCATCCCACTGATGACCCTGGCCCTTCTATCTTCAGACCAAAAAAACCCTATAACTTTCTGATGTATTAAAAACTACCAATCTGGGGGGGAAACACAGCAGAGGGAGTGGGCACAAGAATGTCAGAGTTGTTAATAGTATTATATTCTTTGCATGAACAGCCGGTGCATCCCTGTGGCACGCCACGCTCTCCTCACTGTGTATCCTCTGCAGGGATAGCTGCACTGTTCATTATCATTCAAGGATGTGAAGAGCTTGAGCTGGGTCAGACCAAAGGTTTATCTAGTAAAATTGTCAAGTTTCTAGTATGGATGAATAATAATCATGTGCAGGAGGAAAGCAGGACACAAAACAAGCCTTCCCTTACAGACTCCCCTGCTTTCAGCCAGTAAATTGTATACGTTTAAGTCAACGCTGCATTAGAGAATTTTGTTTTAGCTCTTTAGTTTGTCTAGTCCCTTTCTGATACATTCATGCTTTTTCCAAAATTCAGTAACTGCGAGTCTCATCTGTTCATTTTTTGCTGGGTGGCACAGTCCCTTCTTCTGTTTGTTTTACTGGCTGCCTAAACATATCCCTGCTTCCCAGACTGCAAGCCCTAGTGAAGAGTACAGTGTCACCTTTTCAACTAGCATCACTGTCCTTAAAAATTATTTCAAGGAAGACTGAGAGTGTTTTATTCTTCTTATAATTTTAGTTCAATTTATCAAATGGGTGTGTTCATGTAATTTTTTTTTTGTAATTTGGTTTGATGCAGAAAAATTAGGGCTTGACAGTAAATTACATGTGAAGTAGACTGGACTGGTTTCTCAGAAAACAAGGAGAAGCTGTCAGTTCTGCCTATCTCCCAAATAAAATAGACCATTTCATAGACCTGGAGGCAGCAGAACATTTTGGATGTTTTGTAAGGGCCAAACAGGCTGGCATTTGCCTGAGGCCATTAAAATATCTTGCTTCTCCATGTTAAGTCTGACAGACATGGTGAGCTGGGAATTGCTGGAAGATGGTGTCAGACTCAGGGTTCACCAGATTTTAGAAGAAATATTGTGCAGCTAACGTCCTTCTCTTGATCCAAGGCTGATTTACAGCACCAAGCTTCCACCTTTTCCTCCTTCCTGTATGAATGGGCTGTGTGGTATGACAGCCATTGTGAAGAGGATAGCAAAAACTCTATGACAGGGCATAAAAGGAGGGGAGAGAAGGAAGAAAAGGGTATTTCCTTCTCCCCACTGGCTGTCGTGTATGTAAAACTTAATTTTAAAAATAGATCCTTTCTGACAGAAATGGAATGCAATCAGAATATGGAATGTTGCCTTTCTAGTAAGGACATGAGAAGAACTGGTCGTGTCACCCTGGCTGTGCCATCTCCTTTTGGAGATGTTTTGTGTGTTCCTGCAGATGTGCATTCTGTAAGCACTACCAGAACTTTATGTTCTGGGACAAGTTTAAAAATTTGCATCCAACTACAGACATACTTGAGATCTGACCTCAATGAATTTAAAGCTTGACTGAAGCAGGATACACAAAGTGCAAAATACTGCTTTGGATCTTGATTCATACTCCTGTTATTCACATGAGATCTCAGAACCACTTTTTTAAATTGTCCCGATAAAATTCAGATACTGTGGTGACAAATGTGGGACGGATGGATGAACTATATGATATTACTAATAGCAAGGATAAGAATTAGTAAGTTGTTTTTTAAATCCAAGATTACCATGTAACCTCAGCATCCTCACAGATGCAAAGACCATGAAAATTTCAACTGGCCTTCTCTTGGAATAAGGTCACAAAACCAAGGTATCAGACATTACCAAGAATTACTTCAGAATAACCTCAACAGCCTTTTAAAAACACTTACTCATCCTTTTACTCCAGAGGGCAAGAACAACAGCACGGCCCCTCTGCTTTTAATGTCCTTGGCAGAGCCCAGGAGGACCAGCTGGACACTGTGGCTTCTCTGCCAAGACAGGGGTGCAAGGAAGAGCATCTCCCCTGGCCTTGAGGATTCACCTGCCAGCTCAGCCCCTCTCTGGAGCAAAGGAAGCCAATGCTGACTGCTTGCAAAGGTCTAAGCAACTTGCTCTGATAGACACTGAAAGATTGCATTATATTGCTCCCCTCTGGAATGTTTGTGCTGCTTTGGAAGAGTTAAACCTTTCTACAGGCATAATTTAACTAAACACTTCTAGTCTCAACAGCGTGTGAAGATTTTTATAAGGGGGATTCTTGCCTGTTCAGTAAACAGTACACCCTGGTTACTAAAAATGTCTATATAATTGTTTTGGGTGGTTCTGTTACTTAGGCAGGTTTCTGAAGTGTTAATTGTGATATTAGTGCTAAATGCACTGAGCTGTCTTCTGCATTTACTGGAATTGTGACTCACTGAGCTGACTAAATTGCTACATGTTTAACTTCAGAACAAGGCAGAGCTAATGTATTTCAAAGTGGTATTTGATAAGCAGATTATTCCACTGCCTACAAAAATCCATACTAATAATTAGACAAAATTAAGTATGAGAATTAATTGTGTGGTGTCTCTCACTGACACAAATAGCTCTCACACTCCTCTCTGCATTTTGCTTGGTCTATTCACCATGCAGAGTGTGAGAACCTTGAAGCAACCACAGCCTCAACATTGTATACAGGATTTTGAGACTCCTATTTTGACATTTTATTGTATCATCAAAAAACAAACACTCTTATCCCCTATTACAGCCATTTGCATGACAATTCACCTAAGCATGACATAAGATTCCTTGTTGCAAATCTTTATAAAATCATAAAACAGGAAAAAAGTATTCCCCTTTTTCTCATGAGTCAGATCAGATATGGGCAAAATTCACATGGAGCCCTATAAAGAACAATCATACTACAGGCATTAAACCTTCCTTGTTATTAAAGGAAAGGTGTCTGGAAATCAAAAAAGGGACTTGAAGCACAAAACACCTTCCTGGATGATCCACATGGCTGCTTGCAGGGCTTTGTGCAAGGTTTTGTGGCATTGTTGTGCTTTGCCTCTGAGCACAGGTAAAGTGAAATCAGTATGTCTTGTTGGGGCTCAGTCTCCCCTGGCATTTGCAATGAATGTGGGGCTATGAGAGTGCTCGTGCTGGAGCAATGGTGACAGAGGAGGTGCTGTTCTCCCCTCTTGCAAGCTCTGCTCCGCCCGGTCACTTGGAGCATTTTTTCCATCTGATAGCCCCTTGTCCCAGCATCCTGGGGATCAGCAGAGGCAAAATGTTGGGCATAAACCCTCACCCCCTCCATGGTGCCCTTGGCAGGGCCTGGCTGCTGACTGCATCCACATACTGCTGAAAGTCCAGATCCATCATCACAGTGGTGGTGTGGCATAGACAGCCCCAGGGCACCATGCCCTGCCCTTTTGATCCAGTCAAAGTCCTGAGCTCTGGAGCTTAGCTTATGGTCAAAGTGACCTGATTGTGCCACAGTTTGGCACTATCAGCACAGATAAACACACCTGCCTAAAATATTTACTTGTTCCTGGAACTTTGTTCTGGGACTAGCCAGTGTGACTGACAACTTCTTTAATTGAAAAAATGGGGTCGTTTTACTCTTAGTTTTAGCCTTGGGAAAGGGGAGCCTTAGGACACCAGTTAGTTTCTTTTATTTTAGCATTTTTCTACATGCAGTTTCCTTATATTGAAATTTCTCCTAAGTACCCAGCAAGGAGGAACAAAAGGCTGTTATTAGGCTGCTGAGTAACTGACAGGGGAGGTTTGTGGTGGTGTGAGGATGCCTTGCTGGCGGCGTGGGCTGGGATTGGCACTGCAGCAGGCACGGCTGGGACCCCCACAGGCCTGCCAGCCAGCCTGGGGCTCCTGCAGCAATACAGGAGCACTGAACTGGGCTCCTGGAAGGCATGACAACTGGGGCTCCTGCTCACATGGGGATGGCAGTGTCAGGAAGACCCTGATGGGCTGTCCTGGACACCCTTTCTCTACAGCAGATTTTTGTGAATCACTTTCAGATGTGCCAGAGGGAAACTGAGGCACAGTGAAGACTGTGGTTAGCCCCTGGTTATATTAAGCTGAATCAAACTCCTGAGCTCCTTGTGTTTCTACATTTGTGGGCTGATAATGGCTCTTTCCTTGAAGTAGGAAAGAAAAAAGTTATAAAGTGTGCTCATGGCTGTAAATCCTGCACACACAAAATGTTTTGAAACACAAAAGGATGTATCTGATGTTTGAACAAAAGGCTTTGCTTCTCTACACACATCTTTCAGATGAGTGAGGTGGGAGAGTGAGGGACAAGGTTTTCAGATGCAGCTCTCACCTAGAACAGAGCTGGGCAGCAAGCAGGCATGTTTGAAAAACAGACTTTTTAAAAACACAATGAGCAGGTTTGCAAAAACGGAGATTTTAAACAGAATTCTTTGTCTGTACTCCACCTAAGTGTGTTTAGTTAAAAACAACCCGAACACAAGTTAGCAACTTAACTGATGTTAGTAAATCATTCCCTAAAATGAAGCATATTTAGCAGAAAGAGAAGTGGAAGTCACCCTGACTGCTTAGGACTTGCAGTCCACAGGGGCATTCTTACTTTTTGCTTTTCTAGAAACAGTTCTACACTTGTATCCCAAACCAAAATACTACTTATACTGCAGGCTGTGCCTATATTAACTTTCTTCAATACTAATAAGGATTGTTGCAAAGATATGTTCTCGGCATAACCTTTTATGGGAGTTAAAAAACAACACACACACATATACACAGAAATCAGGTTTTCAGATTATGTGAACTGCCTTAAGAAAATCAGACATGTTTACTTCAGACCGTTAAAGTGCTCTCACAAGTGGGGATGAAATGAAAGAGCAAAGGCCAGTCAAAGCTTGTGCAGGAGTTAAGTTACAGAGTAAGGGTAAGGCAGCAGAAGTGTATGGGTATTCTTGTCTACTGGTGCTTTTCTTGTTTGGTGTTGGTGTGATACAATTGTTACCTGAGCTGAAGTGCCAGTGACTGAAGAATTTTGATGGCCTGATGAGTACCAAGTGTGGTGCTGGGTGGATTTTAGCCTCCAGAGATGCATGCTGGAGTTCAGAGATCTTTTGCTCTAAGGTAAATGTGGAAATGATAGCTCTAGGCTTCATCTGGTTTTGCCCGCCAATGTGAGATGGTGGGGTTGTGTCCTGAGCAGTGTCTGTTCAGGGCCCAGCCAAGGGGCTGCTGCTCCTCCCCGATGCCACTCCGGAGCCTGGAGAAGCAGGTGTGCCACAGTGACACTTGAAGAAGCAAGGAGAGCTGCTGCTTTTCTCAGATAGGGGCAGTTTAGAACTCAGGTGTTGCACTCCTCTTATTGAAAGATGGCGTTAGTTGGAACTTGGGGTACTCCTAGGTGTTGTACCTCTGCTTCTGGTAGTCTAACTCACCCACCCTCCCTGAGACCCGTGATGTTGCTCTTTCAAATGTGGCTTTTTAACTTGGATCACTTCACCAAAACCAAATCAGGGAGCAATTGCAAGAGTTAGGGTAAAACTAATGCTGTAAGACAGTCAAGCAGCTGGTGGCAGTAGTCTGGTAATATGGCACAGCTGGAGCCAGAACTGCAGGACAGTGTCCTCACTGACCCCTTCCATGCTTTGCCCTCCCCTCGTGCATGAGGACAGCAACCCTTACCCACCGGCACGAGGGGCTCTGGAAAACAAAGAGGCAGAGTCAGTAAAAGTCCTGATGCTACTGTTTGCTGATATAACGTTTGGCCTCCAGCAGGTATTTGCAGAATGAGTGTTACATGCCTCTATTTACTCAAGGCTGGCCAACACTGAGAAATGACTCTGTGCTGAACTGTGATTCAGCCTCAGCTGATGACAAACACAACCACCCCTGCTTAGGTGAAATGAGGAGTAAATTAACTTGAATCTCTAGGCCACTTCCTAACATAGAACAATTTCAAAACTCTAGCTTAGAAAATGTTGCTGAGAAGCCAGTGAACTGCTGCTACTGTTGCACCTTTATCTATTGGCAGGTCCAGACATGTAATTACTAACTAGTTTCAGCGAAAGTATCCACTTAAATGTAAAGCTATCTTTGCAACCTGCAGGTTACTGGCTCGCACTCAGCTAGCAAACCTAAGTCGCCATGGCAAATGCTAATCTTTGCATCACTGCTATGCTTGAAGCTACCAGCCAAACTGTTTCAGCAGAGAGACTGAAACCGCGGTTCCTCACCAGTGTGTGCAAGTCTGTGTGGTCTCACCTCTCTGCCTGCCTGTGCATCATCCTCACGCTAGACCCAGTACTCAGTGAACTTTCCTCGAGTTGCTGTCGTGACTGAATTGACAACAAAACATCCAAGATTTTGGTCAGGTGGGAATTCTAACAGAAATCCACAAATCAGTAAGGGTATTATTCATCATATGAATCCAGCAATCAAAGGAACCAGCTCAGTCTCACTCTGAAGACTGAAACCAGACTGAGAAGGATCAAGATTTTTCCAGGGTCATAAATCTACTTTCCCCTCATAAATCCCACGCTACTTAAAGTACAACTAAGGAATATCTGCTTTAGCCTAATCCTGTTTAAACCCAATCTGACCTGGTCTCCCAGAAGTATTATGGAAGTCAAATAGTCCCATGCACAAACTGTTTCACAGGCTTTCTTGGCAACTCAGGGGACAGACATCATGCACCCAACTTCTCCCTGATGCATTAAAGAAAATTCAATCACATCTAAAAATGTTTTCCACTCAAGGAAAACACTAACCAAAAAATGGCACAGGCTGGGTGGGTTTTAAGCAATATATATGTGCACTGTGGTAAAGAGTAGATGAACAAGAATGAGGGATAGTGAATTGATTTCCTTTTCCTCAGATTTGTGCTACAATCTCACTGATACTACCAAGTGAAGATTCACAGTGGGACTTTATTTTCTTTTGCTATATTTGAAAATATATTAAACAGGCAAAAATATTGGACACAGGTATTGTAGGTCTCCAAAAGTGAATGGTCAGAGCTGTAGGTAGCACTTCTTCACCTCCACGCTTGCCATGCAATAGCTCAGCAAATCTTTTCTGCTTTTAACACCTTTCACAAGGTTATGCCAACAATATAACAAAAGTTGTAAATATAATTATCCCATTTATTTTTTGTTTTCTCTTCATAGTGAATAAACCTCAGATTGTGATAAGCAGGCTTACTGCTGCTTGGAAAGAAATGCTGTTGAACTAGTTGTAGATACAGAAACGAAAGAGCATCACAAGGGGATTTAATGAAGACACAGATATCTCACTTGGGCAGTTTGAGCTGCAGTAACACTCACCTGAGAAGCCCATCTTCCAATGTTGCTACAAATCTGGCCATGAGCTTACAAGAGAAACACACACTGAAATTAAATAGACATTAAAAAAAGGATTTGTCTTCTGCATCTTACCATCTAGTACAAAAGACACATACAAGAAAACTTCTTCAGTAAGCTATGACACTAGAAATTTCAATTATCAACTTAATTTTTTTAATAGTAGATTCTACCTACACAAATAAAATAGTCAAGCCAGTTTTTGATGACAATTCTTCCATTTGTTTCAGTACTCCCATCTTTACCCCTATTTTAATTTAATTTATATCAAATAACAGACTGCTGATATTCTGCTAATTTGCCTCCTACAGAACTCAATTCTTCACACTATGAGTGATTCAGTCTTTGGTTTGGCTTTATTAGGCTGCCCTTTCAAGCAGAAATGGCCTCTGTATTTCCTTTGATGAAAAAAAACCTCCAAACTCCAAAACTGCTTTTTTGGCCATCACTAAATTACTTCTAAAACAGGCAACTTAAAGGCTGAAGCGCTTTCTCCTAAGTGTTTACAGTAGATTAAGTGATAACTCAGGTTAGCAAAATGGCATTTAAAACTCTGTGGTGATAACTCTCACTGCACGCACTGACAGAACTTTGTTCCTGCACTGTATTTCAACATACAGTCACTCATTATTTTTCCAGCTGTAAGATAATTTCTAACTATTCAGTTATTTTCTAACTATTCATGTTTGTCATATGTCAATTCCAATGCCATCCAGGTACTTTCGGGTATACTGCCAAAGGTCTTTATGTCCTAAATCAGAAAGCAGTCCATCAACATCCTGGGTATTTAATTACAGGAAAAGATCAAGAGAGCCAGTAATATGTTACTTGTGAGAAAACCCATTATTTCTGGCTGACAGAGAAACTATAAAAGAAGCAGAAAAATCACACATCTATACAGAGCGCAAAGTTCCATTTGTGACTGAGTCATAGCTACTTAACACACCTGGATACCTGAAACAAACCAATTCCTTATTTGTTGTACATTTCCTCCTTCAAGAAGATGCATCAGATGATACTGTAGAGAAGCTTAGGAACACGGGAAAAATGACACGCATTTTGACTCATCAGTGATACCAGACCTGAGTCAAATCCTTAAGTGCCCTTTCAGTGACTAGAAGCATCTAAGACATTTCGTTACACTTGTGAATAATGACCTTCCAGAGGAGAGTCACCAGTGATCAACAGCACGATTTCAAAGATCTAAGCACCATGTCAGGGGCTTTGGTAGTCAGGGGTTCCTGACCCCATGGCATCCTTATGCATCACAACCAACAATCAACCAAAGCATCTGGCAGATCATCAGCATTGGAACCACCACAGGAAGGCCCATCCTTACATTCCAAATTTCAGGTTTAACAGTAACAACTGCCAGTAAATTTGCCCAGAATCCTGTGGAACATAGTACTGCAGAGCCATAACACTTGGGGCTAGTCAAGCATTTCACAGATTGAAGATTATGAAATAATGACCTAGTTGTTTTCATTTATTCACGTGTTTACATGGCCCGTTTTTTCCCAACTAAAAAGTCACAACCATCTAGTAATATTGTTTATAACAGAGTAAGTCCTTACCCAGAACTTGTGTTTATGCAAGAGTTAAAAAGATCTCAGTCTAACAAGCAAATGTTAAGGAGGATCAGTGACACATGAAGCAATTATGTTTCTTTCTTGGAAAATGTACCAGTGTTTGCACTTAAGTCTGAATAGCGTCCCCATCTACATACTTTGTCAATACCTGCTCTTTTCAAACAACCTTCCCCTCCCTTGTTTTGTGAGCCTCAACAGAATCAGAGCTCAGGACATACACTATTAAAAGAACAAAGCACTGGCCAACTGACTTGAGGAGGCTCATACTCCACTTAAGTGTAATTTACATGATACAGTTAATGATTTTACAAGAAAAAGAAGTTTTTCATTCCATACTTTGCTGTACAGATGTACCAAGATCAAATATTTTAACAAGTGTTTGCAAGTGCAACCTCTGTACAAAAAAAAAAATCAGACTGAGATTGAGACCACCATAATAATAAAACAACAATATGAGTACTAGTACCAGTCCTAAACCATTCTAGCCAAGAAAGTATCAAAACCAGACAGTTCTCCAAACACCCGGCTACAGGGCACTCTCAGGTAAAAAACAAAAAAAACGAAAAAACACCAAAATGCCAACACCTTTATGCTGAAATGCAGTTGCAGATGTTGCTTTAATACGAAAGGTAGAAATACTGTAATTTTGGTGCTTTAAAGCAGTTCCATGGCAAAGTCCCAGAGCATACCCTTACTGGAGGTACACACAGTGGCTGGAGTATTAACTTATCACACTGACTATCAGCTGACTGGTGGAATACACATTATCCATTTCTGATATAAGCAATTTTTATGGATCATCCAGTATTAAAGATGTCTTTCTCCATTGCAACATGTGCTGTGTACTGTATCCTTTTCCTTCCCACTGGAAAGGATAAACCAGGTGTATTTACCACCTGTATTGGGTTGCTGACACTGACAATAACTGATGAGGTCTGCTGGTGAAGATGTGGACAGAACAGTTTAGTCAGTGCTCTGGCTCTATCACGACAAATCCACTGGAAGTAAAGGAGAGGTTCATTGCTAATACTTTTTTTCCTTTAAAGCACATTGTTATTTGTCATTTTTGTCAGGTCATCAAGTAGTTACGTCTAACCCAGTTGCTCATGGCTATTTGTCTCAAAAAAGCTCATATATCCAAGTAAGGACAGAGGCAAGCTTAGGCATAGGACAATATCTGTAAGAACTTATATTAAACTTTGCACTTGATCCTCTACAAGGTCACATTCTCATTACAGCAAGAACTAAAACCAATGAACTACCATAAAAGGAAGTATTTCCTTCTGTACATTATTTTTATTATTTACATAATACAATATAGCATAGATGCTGGGTAGCTTATGTGCAATACATAAATATGAACTATCTGTACATGTTTGCATATCTAATAACTCAGAAGAACAAAGTTAGAAGCGGAAACCTGACGCTTTTAATAGTGAAGTAAAAACCAAGACTGAACACTGGCAACAAAAATCAGGTAGGAGTAGTGCCTTGTGTATGTATGTAACTATTTACAAATGAGAACAGGCATTACCACAACACTAGTCTAAACCGTATTTGTTTATATAAAAAACACAAGTTTCATACATCACAAAAACCCCTTCCATTATAACACAGAAGTGATATATATTACCAGACAAGCATCAGTGAAGAATACTGCCTTTTCTAGTTGTTATTGTACAATGCCGTAGATAACGCAGCCCATGCAATACACCCAAGAACACTACAGTCCTATACCCAAGTACAATTAAAAATGATAAAGCAGCCCTCCAAGAGTGGTTCCAGCTACCATTTAAGTCTACAGCAGACATGTTAGGTATGGTTTTCCATGCAGAACGGTGCAACTGTTACATTTTAAACTAGAAAAATTAATTTCTAATATTCTTTTGAACTTGGAACACACAGAACATAAGTAGTACATGAATAATAAACTGCTCTAGTATTTCAGCAACTTATTCAGACCTGTGTTGCTTGATAGAGATGCTGTGATATGTCTAGAAACATTTGTAACTGTGTTTTGAGAACCAATCTTACAATATTGTGCTACACAACATTTTTAGCTAGGCAAGGAAAAGCGGACAATTCTGTTGCAGGCCAGTTCTTAAGCTCCTAATAGGACATCTCCTTTGGGAACTTTTTTTCAGGATTCTTGAGTTAATGTAATCTTTTAAAAAAGCAATTTTCTTCTCATATGTATCTGATTTTTTTTATTTTTCTCAGTGCAGTTGTTAAGTGACTAAAATATGGCAAAGACGCTCATCTTACTGTGATGGTAGACCCCTCTACACAGCTTGCATTCTGCTGGAAAACTAAAATGGGAGTGTGACAACTAAAAGTAGAATGAGATTTTAAATTATAGAAGTAGACTGCCAACTGTTTTGATGTATCCTTCTCCAAAACAGGCATACAACATTAGCCGAACATTAAACACCTCATGCACATCTCAAAAGGCAGAGCTGCTGCACACATGCAGATTGCATACATCTGTTTGGCACATGTGAACTAGAGTCTGTCCTCTGTGCATGTGTATTCCTGCGCAGGTTTCTGATCATCCATCTATTCTGGGGAGGGCATATACATTTTCAAGGGCTGTATCTATCCAATTCTGCCTGTAACAAACACCCAAACATTTGAAGTATCATTTAGACAGACAGGACTAGAAGTAAAACTTTCAAAAGCAAAGGAAAATGACCATGCACCTGCTCTTTTCATGGTTTTTAGGATGTATTGAAAAAAAAGCCCCACAAAAAGTCAGTCAGTCTTTTCACAAGCACATTAATTTATATTCTCTGAATTTTTTCAGCCACCACAACTGGATTCTCTTTTCTGATTTTTGCTGCAGCTTCTGCTTTGTAATCATATGGGCAGTTATGCTTGTCAGAATAACGGTGAAGTCCACAAAATAGGTTTCCACATCGGCAGTCAAATCCTGTACACAGAAAAAAAAGAAACATTACTAGGAATTAGTTTTTAATTATGGTGTTAATTAAGGGTGCAGTCACTACAAAGGGGACATGTTTGTCTACTGTGATATACAGAGTAAGAAAAATAAATGGACTTACTAAGTTGTGTGAATTGTGAAAAAGCTGACAAATCTAATAAAACACAATTTTTGACAAGTTTAATCTAGCAAGAGGTAACTAATCATGCAAATTTGTTTAAAATTGACAGTATTCTCATACCTGTAAGGCCAACCTTCTTCCTGCACATGAAACATCTGTTCTTCTTTGGTTTCGGCAGTTCAGCAGCTCTCTCCTCACTCTCTGAAGTACCAGGCTGAGAAACTGATGGGCTTGGTTGAGTAACAACTGTTAAAAGCACACAAAGGAAATAAGGGTAAAATTTGCTTTTCTTGACTTCATGGGGTATCAAATAGTATGCATACAGTAAGGATTAATTCAACCACTAAGATCCTGACATCTGTTGCCTACAGTACTACACTGACTAGTCTAAAAACATGAATCAGAAATAAGGATTTTTATCCACCCCTTGTGACTACTTGAGACACTGAGATTATTCTGCACATTTCAACATTTAGGAAATAAATGGCACTTACTCTATATATCTATGCAGGCTTGAAAAGCATGACAGAAATTCCATGCGCACCTCTTATATTTAAATAAATCATACGATTAAAGCAATATTTAATCTAAAAAGTAACAATACCGTCACAGCTAAAGTTGCTGAATACAGATACCTCTGTAGAAGATATAACTAACATGAACATATTTTAGAGGGAAAAAAAAAAAAAAAAAAAAGAAAAGAAATTCAGGAATATGTTCCTGCTATAGTACTGGGTCGTTTTGCCACTTCTGCAGTGAAGTCAGGTATCTAAGGCAGCTCACCAAGACAGCAGCTAGGAAGCTGTTAATTTTATGACAGATCCAGAACGCAGCTACATAATACACAGTTCTAAAGAGCCCTCATTTAAATAACAAAGTGCAAATTTGCATTGCATATTTGTATTTTTTGCAATTTATTCAGTTTTGGTGTTTAAACAGGTATAGTCAAAATGAATACTTTTTCAATTGCCTCTTTAGACATCTTAAGAACATCTTTAGACATGGCTGTTTTATTGTAAAAAGTGTTTTATCCCAAGAATTTAATTTTTTAAATTGATATCCTCTTCATATCCAAAAATGGAACTAAGGAAAGCTAAAAGACGCACTTGTACACAACTGTAATACCTGCTCTTGGTACAAGTTTGCTGAACACTCTCAGAGCATGATAACATCTATCATAATATCTATTACAAAATGCATTTCATAATAAATGGAATACGTAAGCCTCAAGGACGTATTTGCAGTTAACTTTATACAAATATGGTTTGTTAGACAAGATTCTTTTGAATAGTACTTGCTTGTTAAAATTGTATTTGCATTGTCATAGAAAACTTCACAATTCACTGCACAAGAAACGAACGCCCCAGGCAAGACTTCACAATCTAAACAACACTTATAAGCAACAAACTCTCAGAAGTAACAGGGAACCTTCAGTGCTCATCATCAAGAAATTTCTTGCAGTAAAACAAATGACTGCTAACATTATTTTATACCTCTACATCATAGCAACAGAGCTAATGAGCAACCAAGGTCATTTACAACCTGTTGTTTTTCTTTGGTCACATTGCAGATATTTTATAACCCTTTTTTGGTGGAAACAATTTGTTTTGATTAAGATTTTCTAGATGAACAAATATGACACTCTGAACCTGTCTTTAAATCCTAAGACAATCAGTGTTCAGTACCAGTTTGTCTACTAGAGAGCCTGCGACCAAAAACTGGCCTAACAGCCAGCAGTATCACAAACTGAGTGTACCTGTCAGATGTTATGCACCTTGGCTAAGAGCTGTTAGCTATGGCCTTAAAAAATTACAAAGACTGAACACCTCTCCAAAGGTATAGTCAAATCTCGTTTTTTAAGATTTGTTGTATTGCTAGTTT
This sequence comes from Ammospiza nelsoni, assembly GCF_027579445.1. Classification (NCBI taxonomy): domain Eukaryota; kingdom Metazoa; phylum Chordata; class Aves; order Passeriformes; family Passerellidae; genus Ammospiza; species Ammospiza nelsoni. The sequence continues at coordinate 71,925,720 of NC_080669.1, read as the reverse complement.
GTTTCAAAATAAAAAGCTAGTTGTAAGCCAAAACAGATGAATGAGAGGAACCAGAAACACACACATTGCAATTTGGTGTGTAGTTAGTAAAGAGAAAGCTTTGTCTGTGTCAGAAGTAATTTAAAAATTTGAGCCCTGGAAGCATGCATGCTGTTTCAATCATATGCTAAAGAAAATATAGAGGGTGGCAAATAAACAGTGACATAAAGTCACTCACAACATACACTAAGAAAAAATGAAAATGAGAAGAGAATCATTTATATCACTGCCTAACACATGTCAACAAGGAAGTCAAAATTAAAACTTCCCAGGAATTATCAAGGCAAAAAGCTTAGTAGATCACTCCATCACAAAACAAAGCCTCTGAGAACAAATTAATCTAGGGAAAATGTTATCAATTTCTACAAGTATACTTCCATCTATAATATCTTCCAAGTATACAAGTTTCTTCCATGAAGAAACTGCAACAATGGCAGCCCACATGTGTAAAGCGATGAAAGTGATTTTAAGAAACTGCAGCAGCACGTTCCCTGAAAAGGCTGCTGAACAGGATACTTCCCCCACAACTAACACATCTTCCAAGGAGGAAAAGCAGGACATAACATGCAGTAAGTCACTAAAAGGTACCAAGCCAAGAGGGGACATAGCTCCCTAAATCCAAACTAAAACGTTCCATTTATTACTCTCCAAGAATAAAGGATTCTGCTGATATTTTATGCCACCAGACTTTAGTCTGATTGGCTTTTATGATGCTAAATGTTCATAAATGTGCTTCTGAGTAATGGCGAGGACAGTCGAAAAAGTTGCTCACCCTGTGCCCTAGAGCTCAGAACAAAATTCCTTTTTCATCAACCTACAGATGAAAAATACTGAAAACTGCAGTTGTTCTGCCATGACATCAGGAGCCTACCTAAATCAAAATACTGTTCTTACAGTTGTTTGCCACAAAAGGCTTCCTTTAACACAAAAGACAAATCCAACTGGGCAAGTACAATTCCGGTCCTCAAGATATTAACTTAAATTCATGCCAGAAATCACGGTGTTAATCAAAGTGCTCAAAATGATTTATGTATCACCATAGAACAGGTAGCTGAAAAAGGGCCAAAAGCTGTAAAATAGTGGTTGCTGGTACCCGTCAACCTGCTTCCTCAGTAACAGTGTTCAGATGAAGCAAACTCCTCACACTAAAACTTCTCACCACTGTAAAAGAGCTCTTACTGGTATGATGCACTTTTTCATCCTGATCTCCAAACTGGAGAAACATGGAATTGAATGATTAACTATGTGGTTGATAAGGAATTGACTGGATGGACACAGCCAGAGAGGTGTGGTCAGTGGTTCTATGTGCAGTTGGAGACTGGTGATGAGTGGCATCCCTTAGGGCTCTGTCTTGGGAACTCTGCTCTTGCATATCTTAATCAGTTACACAGACAGGGATTATGCGCATTCTCAGCATGAAGGAGGGGATGCCAGACAGGGAGATCTGGACAAACTTGAGAAATGGGCTCAAGACCCGTCCATCTACTCTGCTACTGCAGACCCCATCTGGAGCACTGAATCCAGCTCTGGGGTCCTCAGCACAGGAAAGATGTAAATCTGCGGGGTTAACCAGAGGAGGGCCACAAAGATGATCAGGAGGCTGAAACACCTCTCCTATGAAGCTGAGCTCAGAGAGACAGGGTTGTTCAGCACGGAGATGACAAGGCTCTAGGAATACCTTACAGAAACCTTTCCAACTTTAGATGGATAATAAAACAAAGGGATAGATTTAAACGTGGGCAGATAGTGATAGGATCAGGGGAAACGCTTTTGAATTACAAGATAGATATATATGAGATGTTAGGCAGAAATTCTTTACTCTAAGATTAGTGATGCACAGGAACAGAGGACTCAGAACTAGACGATCTATAAAACCCTTTCCAACCCAAATGGTTCTGTGGTTCTGTGTAGCCCCCTCTATCACTCTGGTCATGTCCTCTCCTCTCTCTGGTTCAAGACCTGCAAAGATTTACTTCACTCAAATTTTACCAGATCAGTTCTCCTAGTACAATGCCAAAAACTTTAGGGACAACTGATTTTCAGAACTGGGTAGGCTTTTATTTGGTCTTACATGATTTTGGTCTTACATGATTGCCTGCAGGGACTATAAATATGCATTACCATCATGGTCAACGATGGCTATTATCCTAGCAAATTAAAGACTAACCTAATCCTATACTGGATGTGTCTGCCTGAAAAAGTCTACACAAATGCAGGCATTTCATCACGAATTTTGGAAAATTTCCTTCAAATGTAGCCTTAAGATAAGATGCATCCTTACCAGAGGAGCAGCAAGGCCACTAATGGAACCAGCTACAGGACAAAGTACAACAGCTACTCAATCTACATGCAAAAAGGTTCTACGAACTGAAGAATAAAGTTCTTCTTAGACTCATGGGAATGCCATTTGAAATTTAAAACCACTCTAGGAACATTCAAAGCTGTCAGTAGCTTTCTTATATAAAACAGTATGGCTACTTCAAAAAAAAGCATGTATCAGTATCAGTATTACAGAGCTTTCACTCTGAAAAGGAATGAATCCACTATTTCAGCTGAAGGAAACACACTGAAAATCAATCATATTAAAAGTGACCAGAAAGGAATACAAAAGTAACAGAACAAAGTTTTTAGAAGCTTCTCTGACAGAAGAAAAAAATCACCAAAATAAAATCTAAACACCTTAAACTTCAAGGATAACACTGGCACAAATTCTTGAAAGTGCAGGGAAAAAAATTGATTTAAGGACTGTGACTTGATTAAGTTAACCGCTAACTGCCAGCATCGAAGAAACAGAAAAAACAAAACACGAGAGAGAAAAGGTCAAGTCAGAAGTTATCCAAAATACATTAGATGCATTTCTGCAGTTATGGAGCTGAAACAGTAGTAGTAGTAACAGAAGTACTAGACACAATACAATCCTTAGACTGCATATGAGCACAACTGCCCTGGTTTCAGCTGGGATAGAGTTATTTTATTCTCAGTAGCTGGTACAGCGATGCATTTTGGATTCAGTATGAGAATAATGCTGATATATTACTAATGTCAAATAATAAAACTAGTGTTTTAAATATTGCTAAATAGTGTTTTTACTTTAAAACAAAGACTTCTCAGTTTCATGTACTCTGCAAACAAACAGGTGCACAAAAAGCCAGGGGAGAGAATCACTGGGACAGCTGACCTGAATGAACAAGCCAAAGAATAATCCACACATCAGAACACACTTCCCCCAATGTATAAATGGGGAGTGTTGACTGGGAGCTGCCTACGACTGCTGGGGAATGAGCTGGGCATCAGTCAGCAGATGGTGACCGTATGTAGTATGCATCACTGGTGAAATATCTGGAGTTAATTCTTTCTTCTCCTCTTCTCATTACAATTATATTGTTAATACAATCAGCATTGCTTATCTTACTTCATTTTAATTGTTAAGCTTTTTTATTTTAACACATGGGGTTTAGTTTTTTCCTCCACCAACTGTCCTCAGCACTGGAGAGCAAGAACTGAGTGAGTGGCTGCATAGCACTTAGCTGTCAGCTGGGGTTAGTCTAAACCAACAAGGCGCTTGTACATAAAACTTTAGTCTGGAAGGATGGACAGTACCTGCTATGCTTTGTTGAACTTTTGCTCAGGTACTATAACTTCTATGCCAGCCTATGTGCCTGTGATGAAAGGCTGCAGAACAAATCTCCATCATGCTTACTTTTATGTTGAAGAGTGGGAATATAAATGTTCTGCAGCATGCCACTCACCTCTCCATGCCTAAGTCTAACTCTTCTATTTGCATATTTAATACCTTAAATTAATATGCCCATTAATACAACATACTGATTCCCCAGTTACAGAAGCACAGTTTAATTTGGTTATCATAAAGACTTGACGTGCATGGTGTATCACTATTAGAAGAATAATAATAATGTGCTATCACCAACACACACAGCACCAGCAGTTAGGTCCTCAGCACTTTTCTGCGCAGTGGACAGCTTCAGCGCTTACAACAGACTTAATTTCTGAAATTTTTCAATCAGGAGTGTTTACCAAAGCTACAGCAGGCATGGGAAACATGAAGACAAGCTAATTATTTCAAACACAATATAGAATGTTACTAATACAACGGAACTGTTTACAGCGAGCAACGTCATGAAACTAGTACAGCCATGTGTGAAAACAAACCAGAACAAACAAGGCACTCATTACAACCAGATTTATGAAACATCATGTATGTACATCTTGATCTTACCCGACATCATAAGCTACCTTACTTATATCTTACTCACAGTATTACCTGCAACACACTGGCTCTACCTACAGCATAGCAAGGGTAACCTGTTACAGGGTCTCTCAACCTGAATGCTCAACGGCTGTACAACAGCTCCAACCCTAACAGCTTGATTGAGAGCAGAGACACGCCAACCAGCATTGCCTGCAGTATTCTAACACTGCTGCTGCTGAATGACAGGATAAGTTACAGCATGGACAGAAGTTGACAGTATTTACATATTTTTAAAATATGTAACTTACACAATACCATTATCAGTTTAATTTCTGGTTTACTTTTTCATAAGCCATACTACTTACCTATAACACTACACCCTAATCAGAGCATTACTGCATTAAAAAACCCAACCCAATCAAAAACAACCACAAAAAGTACTACACTCTTGAGCCAGTGCAGATACTGTGTCTGGAAACAGTGACAGACTGACTAGAAGCTGATAATTTAGCAAAGTAATTACCTACAAAAGTCTAAGAAAATGCTAAAAATATGCTGTGCATTAAAACAATACAATTGTTGAAATAAACTTATTTTTAAAACCATTTATTTATAGCGGGGGATTGGTTTTGTATGGCCCGTTTTTGGTAGTGCAAGGCTACAGAGGTGGCTTCTATCAGAAGATGGTAGAAGCTTCTTTCACGTCTGGCAGAGCCAATCCCTGGTAGCTCCAAAGTGGGATGGGCTGTTTTCTGCCAATCAGAAATGGTGGTAACACCTCTGTGGTAACATATTTAAGTAGAAAGAAAAACAGAAGTTGTTGCACAGCATCAGTTGTAATCACTTGTGAGAAGAACAACTCTGCAGACACCAAGATCAGTGAAGGAAGGGCAGGAGGTGCTCCAGGCACTGGAGCTGAGATTCCCCTGCAGCCTGTGGTGCAGACCATGGTGAAAAGCTGTGCCCCTGCCGCCACAGAGGTCTATGGGGATGCAGAGATCCATGTGCAGCCCAGGGAGGAGCCGCACGCCAGAGCAGGGGGATGCCTGAAGGGAGGCTGTGACCCCATGGGAGCAGACAAGGGCTCTGCTCCCATGCTGGAGCAGCCTGTCCTTGAAAGACTGTAGCCCATGGAAAAGTTACCCACCCTGCAGCAGTTTGAGGGGTGCCATTGCCCATGGGATGGACTCATATTGCAGCAGTTCTCAGGGACCTGCTGCTCGTGACATACACTCATGTTGGATAAATTCATAGAGAGCTCTCTTCAGTGGGAGGGACCCCAGAGTAAAGTAAGCGAATGACTCCTCTCCCTGAGCAGGAGGCACCTTGGGTGATGACCTGACCACAACCCTGGCTCCTGGCACCACTGGGTTAGGAGGCACAGAGGATGTGAGGGGAAGGTGTTTTTAAGGTCTGATTTTACTTCTCATTATCCTGCTCTGATCTTGTTAATAACTCCACACCTTTAATTCAAGTCTGTTTTGCCCTTGACAGGTATCTGGGGAGGGATCTCTCTCCATCCTTATCTCAACTCATTAACCCCTCAATTTATTTTCTCTCCCCTGTCTAGCTGTGGAGGGGAGTGAGGCTTTCATGGGTGCCTGGAATCCAGTCAAGACTCAGAGCACTTCAACAAGTTACAAGAAAACAATCATGTAAGTTACAACGGAGTTACATCCACCACGCCTTTCTTCAGATGTTAAGGTACAATTGTCTTAGCACCAGGTTTGCTCTGAAGGCGAATCTAGGTTGCAACCTCAACCTGAGCAAAGAAAAAACAAAAAATCCCAACAAAATCAATAGAAACAAGCTTGTTAAACTTCATAGTGTAGTATATGGTAGAGATAATTCATGCTATATATGTATAAAATACTGTAAAATCCAAGCTATGTCTTTGACCACTCTGGCTGGGAGCAGAGTCTTATTTTTATTCAATTAGTTGCCAAACAAAAAAAATATCAAGTCTGTTAAAAGTATGAATGAAACCTTCCTGGGCCATGATTGCTGACTTCCCTGGAGGGCCTGCACCTGGGAAGGTTGCATCTACCATACTCAAGCACTGGCACCACTCTGCTACATGTGAATGAAGGCTCTTCCAAAGTGCTCAGACAACCATCTAGACACCTGGACTTACTTTTGTCTATTCCTGCACACGTATGGCCCCAGTTCTACATGTGAAGAGACACAAAGGAACATTCAGTCATCCCTGCCTCAAGGCAGAATAAACTGTATATAAGCTAACTGTTGAAGCAGTCAGGGTGAACCACTGGGGAGACACTTTGTCAGTTGGATCCCGGTTCACCCAGTGCCGACACCCGGGGTTGACGCCGCCTTGGCTATGGTGGTTTTTCTCAAAATTTTATGTTGTTAACAATCTAATAACTCATTGCTAAATTTTCTTATAGATTTGGTTTCCGATTTGATAATTTATAACGATAGTTTATTTTTTCTCAACTTCTCCACTTTCTAGTCAGTTGTTTCAATTCCAAAAGTAAAGAAAGTATAATTTTATGCTACAGGATTGCAAAAACAAATAATTTACCAGATGTAATGCTTCTTTTAAACTTTCTGATTTGTAAGGGAAGCAGACAAAATCTCTTTTGCTAATGAACAGCTGGCAAAAGAGAATGTGACTTCATACTTTTGAAGACACAGTTCATGATCTAGTACCAGTTATGAAATTGCCTCTAGTGTCAACCTATGCTTATAGCTACATGTTTATTTCATTAACAACTCTATGACTGCATTATTTTAGAGAATCATATCTAAAAGAGAGTATTAACTTTTGTTGCTATCAGGTGATGCAAATTATTTACAATTGTTCCAGTTTGTCTTCAACAGACCAACACATAATGGATGCTACTGGAGAAAAGGAAGATAAAAAATCTGCCTAGTCCAGACACATCAGGAATTTTTAATAAACAGTCTAGGCCAGCTTCTCTTGCCTGCAAGACACAGAGTAATGCACCACTAAATATAGCCAACACTGTCAAATTAAGAAGTCCAACAAACCCTAAGAATAGTATATAAGGACATTATCTTACACTGTCTAGGATCTATGCCAAACAATAACACCTAAAAGGGAATTTGGGCATCATAGCAGCTGAGGCTGCCTCAGGAATTTACAGGTATGTTCTCTCAGAAGATAGTTTTTTCAAGTTTTCAAGTTTTTCCAGAGCCATTTAAGTTCTCTGGTAGTATTTCCAACCATCTCTACACAAGCTTGTGACAGCTTTTACTGAAAATGGTAAAAACCCTTTGTACAAATACTGAGTAAATTAACATCAAGTGTCAGAACAGTCTTTGTTGGCAAAGATATTTCTAGATAAAAACCACTTTGATAGAGCGCTTAGCAGCATCTGATGCCATTTTTATCTCAATGACTTCAAAACTGGAGAAACAGATTTTACCTTCAGCTTGAGTAAACAGATTTCCTACTACACATCAGTTTTTAGTTTTTAAAACTGTTTCAGAGCTGGTAAATAAAAAAAAAAAAAACTCTGGGTTTGTTAAGAACAAAACAAGTGTGTTAAGATATCCATTTGGTACAAATTCAGTTGTTCACTGGTTAGGTTAAGCAAGCTGCCCTCCCTCTCTGCCTCAGTACAAGAAATAGCTCAGTCCTCGAAGTTTTACTACTCCAGCTACAACAATCCAACATGAGCATAAAACTGTTAAACGGACAATTCACACATAACATTTAAAGCTGCAACTACCCTACATCCCTGAAACAATGCATTGAGTATATCTAGGGATTACTCAATTAGTTCAAGAACCCTAAGCAACTTCTGTTAATGTTTCTAAACCACCCATTCTCCCTTCCCCAACAGCCTCACTTCTCTGTAGAATGGAATTTATTAAGCACCATTCTCAAACACAACAAGCCATTTTGACTGCCATGAGTCAGCTGGAATTGTTCTGCTAGATAACATACTGAATCCAAACAGTTCCACTTCAAAACAGAACACCTTGCCCTAATATGATTTTAGAGTGCCTCACCTTTAAAAACAAATGTTAGGGATCTAAAAACACCCTTATAAGTGTAAATTCTTTTACTAACAATTAACATATATTTAAAAGCTGTTCTTGAACTAGTCCTTTTTCTTTATTCTGAGCAGACTGTACTCAAAAAGCATCCTAAACACATTTCTTAAGACCACCACCACAACAGGAGATGGCTACTCAGAAAGTAAACACACTCTGCACTCATGTTAAGACACTGGTTATGGCCAGTGTTGCCGAGAACATACCTGGCTCAGTCTCTGTTTTCGGTTTTAATTCCTCCTCTCTTGAAATGCTCATTTCTGTCATTTGCTGTGTTACAGGCAAAGCGGCAACAGGCACGTTTCTGTTTAAGCACAGTGAAACACAAAATTTACATCAGTTTTACATTAGTAATAAAAGCTTGAACTCTTCAGACCCATTAATGAACTACTGGTTCAGTCACTATTGATACATTTTCCTGACCTATACTTCTACTATTTCCAAAATACTTCTTTATTTTATTTTAGATTCTATTATTTTAGAAAAAAACAGGCAAGCCTGTAACAAATTAGTTCTGTAGATAAACAAAAACCATTCCTTTTACTGCAGTACTACAACACCAAATATCTGAATGATTTTTCAATTTACATGGATTCATAGAGCCCTGTCAGGCCCATTTTCTTCTGCAGGCACTCACTGCAACAGGACAGGATTGCTGCAGGCCTTCTAGCAAACACACAGCTCATTCAACCGTCACAGTACAACCCTTATTTTACCTTGTTTTTTCAGATGTGCTGCCAGCAGCACCTTCACAGTTGTTTAAGCTAGTGTCTGCTCTCTGTACAGATGCAGAGTCTGAGGTAGGACTGTTTGAACCACTGGTTGTTCCTACGTAACAAGAATTTGACAAGTTATGAATAAATCACAGAAAACACATTAATCAAATAGTCTCCTATACAGCTATGAACTGCCTGCATACAATCTTCAATGCTACTGCTCATTACTTTTTACTTAAAGACACTTTTACATAATAACCAAAATAGAGATTGCATTAAAAAAATGCTAACAGAAGTGGCTAAGAGGGAAAGCAAGTTACGATTGAATGCCAAGCAAACCAGAACATTACACAAAAATTATTTTTATCTTTACTGTGCTTTTAAGTAGTATTTTCTTTGAATATTCATTCTTTCAGTTCAGCCTTCAGAAGTTCTCTAACAAAACGTTCTAATAGTCCTTGTAATTCTCTGTATATTTAATTTCTACAGAAATAGAGAAACTCAACCCCCAACAATTCCCCACACTCTTACCCATTGGGCTGATTCTACCACTATTCTGCTGTCGCTGAAGATGTTCTTTGTAGCAAACTGAACACATCCCATTTGTCCTAGGATTTCCATAAAATCCACATCCTGTACTACACAGCATAGGCCCTGGGGTCTGGTTTGTCTCCTGAGTCATCTCGATGCTGTAAATAAAATCAAAAACTGCATTAGGAGCAGGAATGCCACCAAAATCAATTACAGGGTTAAACGTATTAAGAATTTAAAGAATTTTAAGTATATCTGCTCACCCTGCCTCACCAAGTGATATCACCATTCTTAAAGAGGGTTATATGAACATTAATATACCATTCAAGACCACAATTCATTGCTAAGTAACATCATTACGAACCTTTAGTACAAGACAAAGTGTCCTCATACTAATACTAAGAAATAATATACTTGCTGAGCACTGAACTGCATGTGCAGGTTAATTTGACAGACTAAAAACCCCCTTAAGTGCCAGCTTCTGAGCACTAACAGGGATATGCAGAATAAGTAAGACTACGCTCACACCCACAAAACAGTTCTGGCAAATAATATAGCTTATTTTTCTGGACTCCAACAGAGCCAAGAGACTCCAGCAGAAAAGCCCTGCTTTTCCAGCACTGATCTTACATCATTTTGAGGCTAATTTCACAATTACTCTCACAACAGTCTTCCAAGGGAGATAACAATAACAACTCCAAACTATTGAATACATTCTCTTACATAGCTTACACACTTACAGAAGAAAAAAATCCCTTCTCTAATCAGGTTGTGTCAAGACTTCTAAGCCCTCCAGAGCCAGTCAGTGCCAAGCATGCTAGAAATAATATCTTCACCTTCACCGCCTGTTAACCTCTGAAAAGCAAGGTTAGTAGAAAAAGGCATAGCAGCCAAATCCTTGACTCCCAAGGGCAATAAAACTGGAACACAGTAATCATGCATTTGCTACAAACTGAAGTAACGTAATAATATTGCACTAAAATTTAAATTTAGTAGAAGCTGCGCATATGGCATCTGAAGACATTTTAGTATAAACTTTGGATTGCTGTTTTCCTATTCAGAAACAGTCACAGTAAGAGATATTTGACAGCTGAGATTTGCTAGAAGTCAAAAATGCCAAAAGCAAATTCGTTACAGCATCAAGAAAAATGATTCTAATTAAGAGAGCTCACACGGCAAGTAGTACTTATGTTTCCCTAGTACAACTGCAACTGACAGGTGCCTTTAGATAAACTAAACTTCTGGGATGACAGTAAGCAAAACCGGGAGAAAGTAAACAAGCAAAATTCATCCTGTCAGCTAGTGGTCACAGGACCTAATTTTCCAGGTATAAATAGCTGTACTATCTATAGCTTTTAACACCTTCCAGGTATAAATAGCATTCTTTCTGGCTACAACATGACTTCTCACTTTATCTGATACAATTTTACAGCCAAACACACGAGCAATGGAGCTACAAGAAAGCCCGACCCACCTAGAGGAAATCTGAAAAAATCTTGTCATCTTTGACAAGACACAGAACTATGTCTACATAACACAGAAAAATAATACTACTGCCCTTTTGTTACTAGCCAGGTAAGATCAATATGCTATCAAACACACTGCCAACATCAACTGACCTGTTTTATTTCCGAGTTAGTGCCCTAAAATTTCACCACTTACTAAATGTTGCTTTAGGCGCCAACTCTAATATTCCAGCGCAAACTAGAAACTCAGCAGCTCCTTTGGTGGGCAGAGTGTTACACTACTTGAAATGCATGCCCCTGACGGAACGTTGCTACCCAACGCTGAACAAACAAGTCGCGCTTTTCCAGGCTCCGGGAGACGGCCGGAGTTTCACCCGCGTTCATTTTCAAGGCGCCGCCCGACAAGGGGAACCCCGCTACGGCTGCCGCGCCCCGACCGACGCCTTACCGCAGCTCCGGACCGGGCCCTGCGCGCTCGGCGGTGCCGCTGCCGCCGCGGCGGGTCGGTCACATGGGCGGACGAGCGCCTGCGCTTCCGCCTGTCAGGCGGCGGCGTGACGGGCCCGGGCCGCCCGCTGAAGTCAGCCCCTATTTATATCTCCCGCAGGCCGCCGGCTCCGGGAGGAGGCGCCGGCGAAACCCGACTACCCTTCCCTTCCAGGGAGGAGCGGGGAGAGCGGGTGCTGACCTGCAGCCCAGAAAATGCGGCATTACCAGCCCGCCGCCTCCCGCGATGGGCGCCCCAAAGCAACCATCGCTCCACCAATGCGCCCCGCAACACGGGGCGGGCAGGGTTACACCCAACCGCTCATCTTCGAGAGGAGGGAAAAAGATAATCGAAAAAGGTCTTCTTCCACCGGGACCCCGCCGTCATCAGCCTAACTTGGAGAAAGGCGAGGGTAAATCCCGTTAGCGGCCCCGGCCGCGCACCTCAGTCATCCCCTCGGCCCCGAGGCCATGGCCGGGCTGCCGCCGTCCAGCCGGGCGATCCCGCACTGGCGGCGTAACGACAAAAACGAGGGCCCCAACGCGCGCTGAAAGCAGCCCGAAAACCTGGGCACTGCGTTAGCAACGGGCTCGCTGACCTACATACCGAATGGCCTCAACATCCTCCTTCCGAAAAGGGATCACGATAAACACGAGAAACACAGGAACAAAACAAAAGGAGAACGCACAAAGGCTGCGCGGGTCACTCGCCGCTTACTCGCGTTCGGCAGAGCCCAGTGTCGGTACCGGGGAACCGCACCAGAGCAGGGCGCTCCCCAGGCGGCTGCAGTCCGGCGGCTGACTCAGACAAAGCGGGGGGCCTTGCCAAGCGCCCGCAGTGCCGCGCATCTTAACCGCGTCTCCCACCCCCTCCGCCTCCCCCGACACCCGGACACAAAAGACCCGCGAGGCTGCCGGGCTGAGGAGCGGCGGCAGCGGACGGGGGTCTCCAGCTCGGCCGCTCCTCGCAACCGCCTGAGTCACGGTCGGCCCCGCCGCCGGCAGGCCCCACGCCGCCGCTAGACACAGGAACCTCACTGTCTCGCCGCCTGCGCTGCTCCGCAGCGGCCCCGCCGAAGGCCGAACGCAACGAGGCCGCCCGAGAGGAGGCCCGGGCACACCCCGTCGCGGTAAAGGCCCCGCGGAGCCGAGCCCAGCATGCCACCCCTCACCCACCTGTTCCCGGCGGGGGCCACAAACCCCGCGGCGGGTGCCGTAGAAGGCGCCTCGGACAGCTCCGGGCGGCTGCGGGGAGAGCGAAGGTTGCGGGGGGCGCCGGGCTGGCGGCCGCGCCGCCGCCGCTTCGCTCCTTTGTTCCCGCAGCGGCAGCGGCGGCCGTGTCGGCAGCGGCGCGAGGCGGGACCCGCCGTGCGTGGAAGGCGGGCGGCGGGAAAGCGCTGGAGGCGGGTGGGTGGGGAGGGGGAAGAAGAAGACAGCGACGAGGAGGAGGAGAAGGAGGAGGAAAAAGAAGAGGAGGAGGAGGAGGAGGAGGAGGAGGGAGGAGCCCAGCCCGCCCGGCGGACGCGGCTCCTCCCTCTGCCCGCCCGCCGGTGCATGCGTGCTGCCGGCCCGCGCTCCGCCCGTTGCCGCTCTGGGGCGGGGCGCTCCCGGTGCCCGCCCGCCGTTCTGTCCCCAAGCCACGTCACCGAGCGCGGGAGCCCCGGGCCGGGAAGGCTCCTCGCTGCCGGAGCGCCTGCTTACCGCTAGGTGTCCGGGGGACGGAGCGCCTCAGCGCCGGCACGCTGCGGCGCTCTTGGAGCCTTGGAGAACGTAGATTGCCTTTAAAACATATTTTTCTTGGGTATTTCTTTCTTTTTATTTGACCTAAATTTGCCTACAAGATTCAGCCGTCTTGTGAGATGGAATGTCAAAATGCAGGAGCATTGCTCCGAAAGGGAAGAGAACGTCCAATTTAAACTGCCGATTATAAATTTAATTGCCAGGTGTCTGATAACGGTTCTTTCGCTGCTCTGAAGAGCTGAGCTTCACAGGACAGAATGAATAAGGAAATAACTGTATGTTTTACTTAATCCAATGATGAGCTAATTCCATATGCCATTTTGGACTGAATCTTATCCTTAAGAGGTTACTACCTTCAAAAATACAGTGGGATTCACAAAAAACTGCCTTGGAGACCTTTTCTAACTTGTGATGCTTGGAATGTTAGGGACCCATAAAAGGAGGACACCCCCAGGGTAACCCTATGATTTCATCACAAGGAGCAAAAGAATATGTGCATCCTTAGAACCCACAGCTTCAAACGACAACGATTTTGGACCTCCTGTTGTTTGCTTAGCAGCATCACAAGCAAGCTGCCTTCTGAGGAAATGGGTGACTGGTTTGAGGGAAACACTTTTAAAGAAGTCTTCTCTGATGGACATATTCATTGTAGAGGAGAAACATACTGCTTCCGTTGTCTTAGAGCTGTTGTTTCTTGTTGCATGTTGTGAGTTCTTCAAGAACATGGGTACCTAGAACTTGGCAGGTGAGGCAAGCAGGAAATAAGTGGTTTGGGAATCTGAGCAGGGCTCCAGAAACTCCTTTGAAAGACTGTAAGCTCATCTCCTGATGAAGGGCATCTGCCCTCTGAAGAGACTTGAGGTGTAGCATTCCTGAAACGTTTTGGTGGAGATATATTGTTTTTAGACATTTATGGGATGCAGTCTAACAGAGGACAGAGTGACCATCTTTCCCACCCATTCTTCTCTAAAATATGTTGGACTAGTTTATGGCATATAATTTTAGGCTTTCACCTAAGAAGGACAGTAAAAGACTGCCAGTACTTTCTCCCTGCTACTTTCCTCTGTAGTGCTGACATTTAAAAGAAATTTAGAAGATGACAAGACTACAGGGTCTTCATGTTCTTTTTCTGTGTACTACTGAAAATATTGTGAACTCCTGTTCCAAGGTACAACAAGATAATAGTTAATTATTTTTATAATTATACATATTATGATATTAGAATTATCATTACTATGGTGTAATTTAAGGCACACTGAATTGTGCATCTCTGTGACTGTGGTGAATAAGTGCCTCAATGAAGCTGGCTGTGTTGATCCTGGCCAGTGCTTCTCAATTTCCCCTCCTTGTTGTGCCAATGACGCACCACTGTCCAGACTCATTTTAATCTTCAGAGTTTGCCGTGCTCCCAAAAGTTGTATCAGTTCACGGACTGTTCTGCATAGTATTTTCTTTGTGCAAATGCTCACACTCTGCTCTCATAGCTCTCATTTTCAACTCTCAAGACCTCTTTTTAATATGTCATACTTTTTGTACCTTGCTTTCTGATGGTGCTTTAAATAGTTCTTCATCAACTGATTACCCAGTGGCTGGGCCGGCTACTAGTTTAATTTCTCTAATGACTGAATTATTTTAAAACTGGAATCAATGCACAGAATATAATCCATGGTTTGATAGTCTTTACTTGTGACTGGAAAACTATATCTGACCATAGCTGATAGAGATTTCTCCATCCAGCTCTTTTCTGCAACATTTTAAGGAAGAAACCCACATGTTTGGATGTTTCTGTGTTCCAAAGCACTGCAGTTTTTTAAGATACTTAGATGATCTAAATCAGTGGTGTCTAAAGTGGGCCCACATGAGATGATCTAATGGGGTGCCAGAAGGAAATACTAGAACTTCAGTAATGTATGTATACAACTGATAAAATAAATATTTGTATGCTAGGCGTGTGTGCTCAAAAATGCTTTAATAATGGGGATGCACAAAAAAAAGTGAAGTTGTAGGAATCTTTTTATGTCACACAGAAATCTAAGTAATTGCTGTGCCCTGACAAATTTATCAGTGGAGACCACTGATCTAAGTTATGCTAGGTTTCTTTTGTTGTTGTGGTTTTGTGTTTTTTTTTTTTTTTTTTTTTTTTTAATGCAATAAGAGGATAGATTATTTACTTTACTTGGCCATGTATCTTCCTCTCAATTATTTTCCTGAGAAAAAATAATCCTGATTTCTTTTTTTTTTTTTTTCTTTTTTCGTTTCCTTCCTACATTTGAATAGGAGTCAGATAGGGTCATTCAGACTGCAGGAAATTTCTGCCCAGTCTAGTACTTTATTTTATGTATCTAACAATTAAAACCTAATTGTTGCCCTAATTTGCCTTGTTGGATTTCTCTGTATTTTTGAGCATCTTCTAAGCAAAGACCAAACCGTGGTTGTGTTGTGGTCCTGATACAGGGAATCTGAAAAGTGACCAGTTCGTATTCCTGGAGAATCAACAAATGTGTTTTAATTTTTCACAAAAGAGATGAGCATTTGGAGAAGGATGTTCTAGCTGCAATGCTGCTCGGTGGAGAGGTCGGAGGGGTGAGGTAGCAGAGAAACTGCAACATGGAAGCAGGTGAATCTGCAGCACCTGTTTT
Source organism: Ammospiza nelsoni (assembly GCF_027579445.1). NCBI lineage: Eukaryota > Metazoa > Chordata > Aves > Passeriformes > Passerellidae > Ammospiza > Ammospiza nelsoni. The sequence goes on along the minus strand of NC_080669.1, from coordinate 71,909,849 downwards.
TTCAATGCAGGTGAGCAGTGTCCTTGTTCACATAATGCTCATGGTGGTGGCAACATTCTTTTGTCTGCGTAGCTGTACAGAGCCTGTTAAGCTACCCAGCTCTACCCCTGGACAGAGTGTGCCTTTCTTAGTACCTTTCCTTATGCCTGATTGTAATTGTAAACTGGGTTTTTAAACTGATACGAGGACGTATGTCATACAAAATATAAATTCGTCAGGGCACAGCAATCACTTGGATTTCTGTGTGACATAAAAGCATTCCTACAACTTCACTTGGAGCAGGTCACCTTTCTATCTTTTCAATGCTTTTGAGCAAATTTGGATCTGTGGATTATAATTTGCTTACCACAAAAATGCAAATATTTGGCAGGATATTACAATAGTGGTCTATGAATGCCCTCATTAGGTCTAAGGAAGAGCACCCACACCCCCCCCCCCCCTCCACTACCCCCCAAGACCAGCACAAGTTTAACTCTCTCCTCATAGGAGTTTTCAGGACAATACTATTTTTGTTTTCAGCTTCCTCAGAAAAATGTCTTCTCTCCCTTCCCTGTACCCCAATACTTTCATATAGTGTTCTTTGGGAACACCATAAATATTAGAGTATTGTGTCATAACCAACCTACAGTAAATTTCCTCAGATAATGAAAATTGGTGAGAATTTCAGAGAATGAAATTCAGAGAATGAATTGGTGGAACCATAAAAGAAATTTACCTTTTTAAGCTGCTTAGATCCTTCGTACAGAAGAGCCCAAGGAATTCTTATGCCTTGAAGCTAAGACTGGATCAAGGACATAGAAAGGAATAAACTTTACATCTGGTGCAATATGAAGACTCATGAAGTGCTAGCAACATTGTAATGAATGGGTTTACAAACCTGGTTTACATTTAGGTTTAGGGTATTGGGTGTAAAGAAGCCAAAATTATTTTTCGACAAGTATGGAACATTTTAAAGGATGGAATTTTAAGGGCATAACTGAAACTTGCATATGAGGACAAAAATGTTCCTCAGAACAGGAAAAGACAGCATACTGCCAGCTTCAGATGACTAGAGCTAATATGAGGCATTACTCAGAGTTACTGGTCTTTGAAAATTTGCTTCCTGTTTAATTTTTTAACAGACCTTAACTGAGCATTAGGGTTTATGCTCACTTTTCACTGAAAGATGCCTTTTGTAGGAAAACTGATTGATAGCCCCTGGTTCTAATATTTATTTATATCATTGTATTGTTTTATAGCATTACTTAATTGTGTATTATATGTTATTTATAGTTTTATTTGGATTTCATGGCTACATGTGGATACCTAACAGGCCATGCAATTTGTGACTATAGGAAATAATAATCATGACTTAAAAGAAGACTATTAAATACAGTTTGATTTCAAAGGAAAATAAACACACTACAATAAATATATTCAGATGCTTTAGATGGACATACATTTAAATAGAAGGGCAGATGTTCCATTCTGATATACCCTTCGTCTTTTTAACATCTTTGCACTGAGGAGAGACTACCTCTGAGTACTGGAAGCTTAAAAGCAATTTGTTTGGTCTTTGGTTCAGTTCTCAAAGGTGTCCACAAATACCTGCATGCCTGCAAAACTGGATAAAAATGGATCAGTACACAAATAACTTCTTTCTGCAAATTCAGTGGGTTTTATGTTAAAATGTTCTTCTGGGGCAGTAAGGATTGACTGAAAATTTTGTCTATATTATGTAAAGCATATCACTTCAGACTGCACAAGTTGCTTGGTGAAGCATCCAAGCCTCCCATCTAGCTAAAATTCTAACATACTTCTGGGATCCTGCTTATTTTCTGGATTTTTTAGATGTTCAGTGGCCGTGGAATATGGAGTTATGGTATTTCAGTGTGCTGTAGCGCATGAATGTCCATGAATAGGCATCGTGGCAGTTACTGCAATTTAAGGTGATGTAAAGACACTGCTCTGTATTCACAGGTACTCATTAGCAGAATTTCATTGACTGATAACACCAAATTTCTATGTATCACTAGATTTGCAAGCACACCAGAAATCTCAAATATCTCCATTGTATCCCCTCGTAATTCTGCTGTAAGTCACACAGAGGTTAACAATGCATCCCAAGAGAAGCCAGCTGTCTGATGCATAGACAGTCTGAGACAGTCTTTAAGGAACATGCTTTGGCAAAGTTCCTGTAAGCTCCACCCTGAACAGAAGCCTAATGTGTCCTTCAATGTGTCCAAGTTGCAACACCTAGAGATCCATTTACCTAAAATTCTTTAAATCTTTTGAACATCTTGATTTAAGTGACTTTTGAGAAGTGTGTAGCAACTCAAGAAAACCAAGATGCACATTGGTCTGATTTCCATAATGACTTGTTTCATGTAGTGGCTTCTGCAAAGGGATTAATTGCATGCCAACCCTGTATTCTTGCTGTGGCAGCCTTAGATGATGTTTCCTCAATTTGTGAATGTGAAAACGTTAATGAAAAACTTTCTCTCATTAGCCATTTGCATCAGACTCTTTTCAGAACTGTCCATGTTCTTGTTTTGGCAAGTCTTTAAATTCTCTGTAACACTGTATTTTAAAAGCCTTGTGAACAAATACAGGTAATTTTGATTAAGATAGTAGTATTCATGTTTCATATCCAGAAGTAAGATATGTTTGGAAAAAAACATGCTGCCAACTGCTAAGAATGAAGTTTGAAACATAAAGAATATGCAGAATTACCAACTCTGAGAAAGCATTTACTTCGTCGCCCTCCAGAGTCACCACAAGCCTTTATGTTACCTGTTTATTCATTTCTCAGCCCTTGAAGATTGTCTGTGCATTCCTGACCCATTTTCAGATACCTGATACCCCAGTTTCTACAGTTTCTAGCTTCTGCTTGTCCCTTTGATAGTGTTAATAAAAAAAAATTAAAAAAAACAGAGAGAGAGAGGGAGGGAGAATTAATTTATAAAAGAATAAGGGTAGTGTTTACCTAGAATATAGAATAATGGTGATACAGAAAGGAATGCAGATGGCAGCAGGTAGAACTGTCTATACAGGTGCACTTGCCAGAGTATCTTGCCATTTTGGGTAATGTTGCATGCTATTTTAACCTGAATTAAAATGAAAAAAATCCAATTATTGTAACATTGATTTACTATATTGATACATAAAACAGGTAGCATTTTTCTTGCTGATCTCATTACATTTGCTGCTTCTTTTATAAAGCTCCCACTCTTAGCAGAAGGCGCATTTCTCTCCTGGGATGAAGAGGGCCTGCTATACTGGGATCAAAGTGGGAATTACGCTGAACCTTTCTAGAAATCAGATCAATACCTAAGTGTGGATTTATGTACAAACTTTCAAACATACTTATCTAATAGACTAGGACAAGAGCATATGTGGTGACAGTGGAAGAATCAAAGGATCCTTGGTGCCCTGCCATTTGTTTAATCCTTTGGAGACTACATCAGTGCTCACAGTACTCTCCTTGTTAAATATTAGCCCAGCCTGCCAAGCTAGTTCACAGACTCAGTTAAACCTGTTTCTAGACATACAGCCTGAGAAGCAAAGTTACTGATGTGAATGTCTCCCCATGGCACCTGATTACTTTTGCTCCTGTGCTGATAGGTGGGATAGGCCAGTTTACTTTGTTTCCTTCATGATCTGGAGGTTGAAGGCTGCAGAGGCAGGGAGAATCTCCACTGAGAGTGGGTCCTCAATGTGACAGTATTAAGGAGATTTCCAGGTCTATCATGAGCAACTCCAGGGGATACCTTCCTAGACACTTTGGCTTCATTTATTGAGGCTCACCAGTGCTCTTGCAAACTCAGTCACCATAGGTCTGAAAATCCCTATAATAGTCCTTTAATAAAAGATGCATTAAAAAAATACAGTACTATACAATATGATACAACACAATACCATATGATACAGCACAATAGTCCAACACAATGCAGTAGAGTATAATAAAATAATGTTATTAACATTTCTTAATCTGGGAAAATACATTTCTGTGTGGCATAGAAATTCTAAGGAAGAATTAATTCTTTCTTGCTTCTTTCTCCAGTATGCCTAAGCATGCTGCATATCATATATATCTTTTCATCCTGTTAGATTTTCAGTATCTGGGCTTTATTTATTTGTTTTAAACTCTTTTTAATTTTTAGCATTATTCTTTCTGATAGGTTTCCATTGATAACCTTTCTATTATCCTCAGGTTTCAATATCACATTTTTTTCTTAAATCTCACAGTTTATGACTAAGGCAGATTTTAAAGTTAGGTAGTCATGGGGGAGTTACAAAAGGTGTTCATATTGGACTGAATTCTTGGAGCTTTGGATTCTCAGTTCAGTAGAATTTAAATCCAGAATTGTCCATCCAATTCTGTGTCCTCATGGTCACAGTAGTGGTATTTCCAGGACATTTGCAAAAGATATTTTCTCTATCATCAAAACCCCACCAGAAAGAAGCTGTGCGAGGTTCTTTTGTACATGTTGAAGAAAGCCTTTTTTAAGTGTGTTCCAAAGATTCACATGTAAGGGAAACTAATTATTTTTTTTTCCTGAAAAGAAATGCAGTGGCCAGCAGATACCTTTTTTAAGTGGTCAGGTTTTAAGAAGTAATTGACTATCACCTCATTAGCTTGATCTTGTCCCTTCTTTCCCATGAGTCAGACTGTGATAGATGAGTAATGTGATGGCTGACTTTCACAATTAAAACACAAATATCATGTATATGTGTTCAGAGAAGTTTTCTAGACTTATGTTTTACCCCCTTTACGTTGTTGTCAGGGGGTGGTCTGGGTTTGGGACATTTGGGAGGGTCTGCTTATTACTATGGCAGCGCCTGACCTCCAGTCAAGATTTAAGGAAGTGAACTCCACCGCTGGACAGTGAGGAAGGAGTCAATGGACAGAACTTTGGGACGGGCAGAAAGGCTAAAAGGCAAAACCTCCGTGGTGTGGTGGGAAAAATCCTCTACTCCCAGCGCCGAAATATTTTCTCTATTCAGTCTTCTGTTGTACTTCTCATAAGGTTTTAATAAACCTTTTACATTTTTTTGAAGTTAGTAGCATTTATCACTAAACTATTTGTTGGAGGAGGTGTAGGTTTTGTTTTTAGACAAGTTAAGGGAGTGCACAGTCTAAAGTGAATTACCTACCCCGTAGTTTAGCCAATCCCTTTCCACCGATAAGGGGAATGAAATGTGAGTAGATGTAAGTGACAAAAGAACAGTTTACAAAACCCCCTCAGAACAACAGCAGGTGGAAAACATCAGTGACTGACACTAGTTGCTAAGGTGCAGAAACCTCAGTGACCCCGGGCGCAGAGTGACACTGGGCTGGCAGAGCGGCCCCACTGCCGCGGCCGTGGGGGACGGAGGGAGGCGGCGGCAGCCCTGCCCTGCCCTCCCCGTCCGTCTGTCTGGCGGCAGCGGCTCTGTCTGCGAGGGCTGCTGGCGGCTCTGGCGGTGGTACTCGCTGAAGGGCCGGAACTCATGGAGCGATGATGTCCTGCTGTCGGCAGCAGAGAGTGAGCAGCCGGCTTGGGCAAGTCAAGCTGTGTCTCGCCTCCTGCTCCTGTGCTCCATAGCTATCAATGCTGCTGCTCACAGGGGTGTGGTGCGGGGGCAAAAACAAGCACTGAAAATGGGACCCTCTGGCCGTTACTGCTGCAAATTCACTCTGAAACAGTTTTTGATTGTGAAATGCAGCTTCTTGGGTTGCTGCTGCTGCCAGTAGAGCCAAGAGGCAAGAAGCGAGAGAGGCAAGAGAGAGCCTAAGAATGAAGCCAGCAAACAGGAGAGCTTAGCTTGGGCGGCTCTGACTTGTGTAAGGGACCAGCACACCCCTCTGCTGCCCGGTGGTTTAATTTCGGGCTGCAGGGTTTTGAGGAGACAGTAACAATTTTGAGCACAGGTAGATAAGGAGTACAATAATATTGTATTGCTTTGGTTACCCCAAACTTTGGTTACACCAAAAATGGTAACCCAAGTGGGGGTTTATCTCACCTATTCAACTTCACTTGATTTATGACTTCAACATTTGAAAAGCACAACAGAGCATAATTACACCTAAGAGTGTAGTTTAATATTGAAAACATTTATTTCCTTTGTTCAAAGGAGCTAGCTTTTGCAAGACAGAAGCAATATACCTATGAGCTGTGTTTTGACAAAAAATGATTACTGCAGCTCATAAAACACAAAGCTAAGATATGGCAGAGCTTAATGAAGTCTGATTTCACTGGCAAAAAACTAATAATCTGAATTTATATTTGTGTAATCTTTGGCTGAGTGTTTGTTTGTTTGTTTGTTTGTTTGTTTGTTTGTTTGTTTTAACTGGTAGCTTTATATTTGGGAAATTTCCCTCTCCCAGTGCACAGAAAGTCATGCACACAGCCAGTGGGTATTTAAATAGACATTCTGTTAATTATGTTTCGTAGGTACAACTGCTAATTTTGAAACCTCATTTTTTAAATGCCTCTTGGCCAAATTAGGAATTAGATAATTGTGATGCAAGTTTATTCAACAGATACATCTTGATGTTATCTCTGACTGAGTCAGTGCTACAGACTCTTCTTTTAATGCCAAAACTGTGTTTTTGTACCTGTGGCTTTGTTCATCTGTAGAAGAAAGAGGAAAGCAGATTTATTTTACTAATACCAGAAATATTTTGGTGGAAAAGGAGTGATTTTTCAGTACAGTATAGCAGACTTGCTATTATTATACTTTTTTTCTCTGGCAAAGACAGAGCTACCTGTTTGCAGACTTAACTGTAGCTCTGGCATCTTGTAATCTGTTTTGATTCACTTGGCAATCTCAAACTTCTTCCCGTATCCTCTGAAAATTAAGAAACCATTTGGGATCAAAAATGCTTTTCTAATGTCAATGAAAAAATGCAATCTTTGACAAAAAAGAGAGTTGAGAGTGGATGTGTAGGATGAGGTCATGGGGAGAAGGAACATCATACAGGGAACCAGGCATCTGTGTGCTACAGAGGCAGTGCAGTGCATGAAGGCAGACTGGGAATCTGTCAGTGAATGCACTAATTAAACATCTCTACTCGCCTAAATTCCAGCTAACAGGTCACAGGAATGTTTCTGTTTCTTCCACAGGACTGTTTGTCAAGTACAAACTGGAACAATGCCGAGGCATGGGATTCAACCTGGCATTCCACATCGCTGGGGGTATAACATGCATAGCCGAGTTAGTTGACCTGCATACTCAGCAATATTGGAGCCATATTGAGAAAAGTGGAATTGAAGCCGGTTCTTAATAGGATCAAAGCCAGGGGTGAGGAAATTGGTGCGCTTAAGGAATTGGCTGAGTTACTCAAGGAACCAAAAGAAACATAACTGATTGTCATCAGTCTCAAAATGATGACCTCAAAGTAGTTAAAATTATGTAGCTGAGAATAAGGAATAGTTATAAAAGGTGACAGCCAACAGAGGAGCACAATTAGCCCTAATATATTATAACATATTTTACTCACGTCCTTTGATTATGAAACTCTAACTGTTTGTAATGGAACAAAATGTAAACAATATGAACATTGCATACCTGCAATTAGGACAACAGAATGAGGCCAAAGATGGAAAACTATAGTAGTTACTTAAGCCTAACCCGAATCTTGTAGAAATACCTGTGGATGATACCAAATACTAGTTTTTCTCTTTTGGGGAAGCTGGTTTTATGGCAAATAGATAATCAAGATGAATATTTCTTCCCAAGGAAAGTACCAAGGATGCACAGGTGAGAGAGCATAGAAAATGGTTTCAGGGTATCAGGACAATTGAACCATGAAGAGATGATAGTTTGCAAGAAGAGATTATAGTTTGCATTTTTCCATTCTCTGTTTCTCTTTGCTATTCTTTGGGAAAAAATACCAGTGTTTTTTTGTTAATATAGAAAAGAGCGTGTTTACCCTCTAGACTTCAGGCTGTCTATCCCAGAACATTTCAAATGTACTCTAAGTGTCATTAGTGATAAAATTCCAAAATATTATGAAATAATGAAACTGGTAATGAGAGGAAAATACAAAAATCTATGGAAATTCTGCCTAAAGATTTTCTTGTGTCTTGCTTGTTGTTTCAGCCTCTCTCAGGAATTCACCTGGAAACTATTGATGAATTTTCAGTCATGATACCTCACCATGTCCTGCAGACAGACACTTAGAAAGTTTTGTGTCTGAACATTGGGTATTAATCCCTTCCCTCTGCACAGCAAAATTAACCTAGGTGTTATGTGCAATTTTATTGGCTTCTACTACCAAATAAGGTTCTGTGAATTTGCTGTGTGGCAGAGGGACAGGAGAGAGTGTCCAGGCCTTTCATTGGGTATGGATAAGCCCTGATGTGAGCCAGGACACAAGCAGAGGGTGCCCATGGGTGGTTAAGCTGTGAGTTAAGCAGTTCAGAGCAGCCTTTTGGTGACTACCTTCTGGAGATCTGATTTATACTACCAGCAAGACAGTATTATAGGAGCAGGAGGGAAGGTTCTGAACTGTTCTTCCTCTGTGTTTGCTCAACGGCGCAATAGGAAAATCTTAATCGTGTTTGTTTACCCACAGCCTAACCAGCTGGCTTTGTTTCAGTTTAGACGTCAGTGGTCTTGCAAACTGTACTGACTGAGCTACACTGAGTAGAAAATAATCTTGTTTTAGGTTTCTAGCCTGGGCCTAGATTTTTATAAGTCTAGTGCACAGGCAGTAGCAATGTGATAAGTTAGGAGAAGTTTTAAAGATTATACCAGTGGTATTTCTGTGGAGATTCTGAGAATGGCCCGAGTGACTTGTGACCTCTCTATTTGGAAGTATATCAGAAGTTTTTCATTGATGTTTTATCATGGGATTTTCTAAGATATCTCTCCCATAAGCTTTGCTGCAAACAGGAGCATGGAAAGGCTGTGGTGAGGTACAGCATGGCTCTGTTGTCTCTTTCACACGGTGGCTGGGGCCTGCCTAGGATTCTTGCCCACTAGCATGTGGTGACCAGAGCATTGCTTTCCCATTTTCTTTTTTTCTCATCCTCCCACAAAGGATGCATGCCTCCACAGTACAGGGTCATGATGATTCTGTCCCTCTACCCCTCCTGTGACACACAAATCGCAACAACCCTGCAATTTAACTCACACATTTCATTCATGTCATTAGGAAGGCTTTCTACTTGGTCTTTAGAGCAGCCCTGCAGCCATTAGAAGATATATTGGGAAAAAATTTTAAAGGCCCCACCTAAAAAAGGTGTCATAGCTTATGGCTTTCAAAACTCAGCCTGGCACATCCACTGCTGAACTGATTTATTTTACCATTCTCTCTATAAAGAGAGAACTAGCACACACTCAAGCCCACCTCTGATTTTTGCTTTTCTCCAATTGCCTTGGTGCTGCCTTTAAATATCCAGGAATGAGTGAACATTTCTAGCTTGACTTCTGGCTGAGCAGAAGAATGTGGGTGCACTGATTTTTGCTTTCCAGCTTGCAGCTGTCTTGTAGCAGTGCTAGTGTGTGCTCTAGGAAAAAAGCAGACAAAGAATTGGCTTGTCTGCATGCTGCTGTCTTGTGTCCAGATTTGGGCAGGAGGGTGGTGGAAGGGTTTCTATGCTTTTGGCTCTCATTCCCCCTTTGTGCAAGGACTCTTTGCATTTCAACTGTAAAATTTGTCATTCTTATAAGTGCTTGTGCCAAACCAATGGTGACATTAGGGAGGTTACAGTCATGAACCCTGGCTTTTATTAAAGGATTTGAATGGATTGCTGGCTGCTTACAGGCTCAAAACTGCAGAAAATAGGAATGGAGAGCCCATGGGCTGTATTTGTATACATTTATGTGGCATCTTACCTGGTGCCAGCATCTGGACATTCTGCATGCTCCTATTCCTCTCAAAATTTCAAATAAAAATTATTATTTCTTAATAACAATTTTCTTATTAAAAATTTATTATTTATTATTCAAAGTATTTCTTATGGTGTAGGCAGTGGATTTTATATTTTTTGATTAATTTCTCCTCCTTGTATCTTAACCATGGTTTATACTTTAGAGGAAAGAAGCGACTCATTCTCTTGGGTCTAAAATACCTGTTGGGAAAGCTTTTTGTGATCCCTTCCTTTGGTGTTCTTTAGCTATGGATATCAAGGCCCATCCCCATCCCACTGTAGTACAATTAATTATTTCTTATTTTAACTCTGGCATGTAAAAATCCCTCTCTCTTTTCTTTCCTGTGGTCAGGGTAGTGTGAAATTACATCACATTAACAGGGTACCAAGGTGCATAGATGGGGCACAAGGAAAGCCAACCTGTTGTAAGGTAGTTAAGGGCTGACAAAAGGTCCAAGTGAGGCTGGGGTCACACCCTGTCAATTGAAGGAGCTACCTGGCAGCTCAGAGGAACTGGTGGTAGAAATAATCTTGAGGACAATTTTTCTAGAAAACACAGCATTATAAAAGTGCACATTTAACTGAGTCCCTAAAGGGTGAAATGATAAGAACAAAACAGCTGCAAAGGTTTATATTAATCTTTGATGTACTGTCTTATTGCAACATGTGGCATATGTAAAAGTTTTCTTAAGAAAGGATGTTCTTTGATGTTTGATCTTTGTATGCTTTCAAGCCTAATCAACAAGAAGGGAGATTTAATCTGTGAAACAGATAGCAGCTAACAAGCAAACTCTAAATGATGCCCATGTACCAGAAAAATAAATCCTTGTTTAAGTTTAGGGCATGACATGCTTCAGTGATCTCAGATCTAGGGGGAGGTTTAACAAGGTTTGGGAAGAAACGATGTTCGCTGATATTGGACACAAAGAATGCAGAATTTATGTGACATCTGGTAGAACTCCCAAGATAAGGGAGAAACTAATAAAGCCAGCTCAGCAACTGTGCTGAAATTAGCTCTGACTGGGTAAAAGGTAATTCCTGCAGGGGAACCTGAGACCACCAGCTCAGACCACAAACCCAAGAAGCCCACTGACTCAAGAGAAGAGAAAGAATGAGCAGACGGACTAATTAGCATGAGAAGCAAGAGAATCATTACCCAGTAGAAAATAGTACATTAATTAATAAGAACTATGTAACAAATATGTATTGTGGCATTGTGGCAAATGAACACTAATTCCTTTGTTTACTAAAAATGTATCAATACTAGACAGCTTTAATAGGTGAAATGCTTGATTTGCGGAATGCCACGAGGCATCCAGGCTTGTGCAGCCTTGAAGTAAACAATCAATGCCCCTCTAGAGTGTGTAAGTATTGGCTTGTTGCACACCAGATAATGAATCAGTTTCTTTCGCACAACAGTCTGTTAGTAAACAGTCTGTTGTCACCGAGTCACTGTACATGACTGCATGTCAAACAATGACTTTTTCTTTCCCTTTTTTTTTTAAAGCTTATATTAATGATTTTCACTATATAGTACCACTTACATTACTGAAAGTACAATTTTAGATAAAGTCTTACAGCATGTTGTAACTTTAGGGATCACAAGACCATTAATCCATACATCATTTCATGTCTGATACAATTTCTTACTGATTAGAGAATTAACTGGGCCTGTCTGTTAGTGTTTATCACCCACTGAAGAATCTTAGCATTTGCTAATAGCAATTTTGATTTTTCTGAAAATTATCTGTGCACCATCTTCATCAATGTCCCTTTGCTCAGGAGGTCCAGCATTACACAGATCTTTTTCATCTGCTTTTTCTAAGGTCACGTGAGCACTTCTTCATTTTCACACTTTTTCAGTTCCAGTAGATGGTGAAAGAAGAGCTGGAGATGTGGCCCATGAATATATGTTTAGATGGTGTGTCGCAAAGAATTGCATGTCTTTAGATTAGCAGATTGTTTTTGCTGAGCCTTGTGCATGCTCACCTTTTCAGAAAGGAGAAAAGCTCTGTGAGGAACTTCTGCTGCTGTTGAGTGATAATGGCTTCATTCATCAGCTCAGCAGAAGTTTGCAAGACAAGGCAAGAGGTCACAGGAGATGTTTTTGTACTGAAAATGCTGTGGTTTCAAGTAGCAATGATTAGCAGTGGTTAGGTTTTCAACTTGAGGACAGAGAGTTAAGATGTTTTCTTGTAAGAAGGTTTTGTGGTTATTTTATGACTTTCAAAAGTGAGATCTAATTATTGTACCTTTCCATGGTCACTGTAACAAAAGCACTTTGCTCATCTTTAGGAACAGGGAGATTTCATTGAACTTTAAACTTTGCTGAGTCATGTCAGTTTTTGATGTCTTTTATTTTTTTATTTTCCCCAGCTAAAATCAATTAGAATATTTTAAAAAATAATATTTTTCAAGGTTTTCCTTGAAGCCCAGGTTTTACAAAACATTATCTTTTCCATAACCAGAAACAAAGCTTTTCATAAAGCTTTGTTAAGTGAATACTTTGTAGCCCAGAAGTTTCTGAGAAAGAAATATCAACTTTGTGGAATGTAGTGTTGGAAAGTCAAAGTTGCTAGGGTAGCCTTAGTTCAGGCCCTTTGAGGTATTAAGCCAGCTTTATGATGCCAGCTTTAATTACATTGCTGCATACATTTTTTGCTATTTAAAATTTCATCTACTGTCATGCTAATGTTAATAAACCTTCCAGTGTTTGATTTTAGTGGTCCCTTACCCTCCAACTCTGGCTGCTCTAGATCCCAGGAATTCTCTACGGGCTTCCACTGTGATTGATGGGCTGTAAGCTCCCTTTGAGCTTATCAAAAATAGTGTTCCTTGCGAATTCTGCTGCCTAACCAACTGCTGCTTCTAACACCTTGGAATGTTATGTACTATTTGCCTGCATGAAACAATATTATATTTACTGGACTTCTGAGGAAAATTCCGACCCAGGTTATGGCCAAGGGGAGGACTGACAGACATCTGACCCTAAGCAGCAGTCCTGGATGAGGCTCTTGGAGCTCTGCTGGGCCACAGTAGCTGCCCCAGCACTTCCCTCCCATTGCAGAACCCCTTGGAATTCAGCAATTTTGCAATTTGCTGCCCTTGGGCCACCAAAACCTGGCATTAGGTTCTGGGCTGATACTTCCTTCATTGAATCTCAACCCTCACCTGTCGAAAGGTGCAGAGACATCCAACATGAGTATTTCACTGAACTTGAGGTGAATTTTTAACAGGTATATACTCTGTACATACTTCTTTGTGCTTATGTGCATGCATGAATTGATTTAAATATGATTTCCCTTTGTATGTTTCATTCATGTAATAGGTAATACAGTGAATCTTACATTGAATTTTGTTAAGTTATACTTTTCGAAATTTATATTTAACCTTTTTTTTTTTTTAACTGTGATGATGATCCTTTAAGTGACATAAATCACTCATTCATGACTGATGTGGAGAAAGCTGGAAAAGTGGGGACATAACTCCTTGGGATTTTTAAAAAGGAAGCCACCCTTTAAACTTAAGAATTGTCTTGAGATCTCCTGACCACCTTTCACATGGGTCTTTAGCAGAGGTAAGGAGTCCTGACACTTTTCTCATTGTTTGAATCAAAGGATTCTACCACTGGTGGTGGTAGAAGCTCAGTTGACTTGAGTTCCCTAAAACACTAAGAAACAAAACCACAGACATGTAAGGCAGCTTCAGCTCCTGGCCTCTCTTCCTTGATGACATACAGCATACTCTCCTTTTCCTCTCCTTTTCCAGTCTGAGATGCTGAGTATTAAACGTGAAGGTGCTCAGAGAAGAATCTAAATCCCAGGCCTATAGTACTGTATTTTTTATTTGGTTCTGCCAGCGAACACAGGCTTTGTTCTCGCAGCAGTTATTCATCTGCTTTTAAGATGGATGGGAATTGAAATCAGCCTTTTCCTGGCTCTCTCTCAGTGCTGTTTGAGGGATGCTGTCTTGGACCTCCCTTATGAGGAGCTAAGCACTCACACTTTTCAGGAGCTGCTCAATTTCTCAGAGGACACAGACCATGTAGCAAATGACAGAGTATTTTTCTAATGAAAAGAATACGTTGGAGGACAAAATAAATTACTGCTTAAACAAGGCCTTTGAGTTTGTTCTTAGAGAAGCACAGACATTGGAAAAGAGGAACAATAAGAACATATTTTTTAAATTAAAATCTCATGGAAAAAGATCTTTGTGGTTGAGGGGATGGACTACAGACTCCAGTTTCACCAGCTGTAATTAAAACCATAATCTTCTGTTGTGATCTGATTAAAAAAAAATCTAGAATTCCTTATGGAAGTCATTATTCAACCTCTTGGTGCACCACTGAAAGAGGGAGGAAAGCTCCAGTGTCACATGTTACTCCACATGGGCAAACTCCTTTACCTTCCATGAGTTCCCCTAATTTTAGTAATTAGTAGGGTAAGGTTGTTGTCTCAGATATGAGCTTGTTACCTGAGGCATAGCACCAATTCACACACTGAGGTGAGGAATTTCTATCTTTTATTCTAAATTTTTTTCTAAGTAGTGAGCTTGGGGGTAGCCCATGAAATCCTGGCTCATGGATCATTAAAACTTTACACTATTAATAAATTTTAACAATGTATAAATCAGTATTCATTGGTTACAATTACAATTTTTCATTTTTTAATACTCAGACCCCTATTTATTAGTTATATCTCTTGTTTTCTATGCTTCTTAGTCTGTAGGTGCAGTTGTTCCCTTCGCTTGAGTCTGGGGTCTGTTTTGAATAGGTGAACAGTGGCTATGATGGCTCACTGCTGGAATTATCTTTCACCCAGTTTCTGCTCAGTTCTGCTGGCTTTATCCTGGGGGGTCTCATCCACACTCCCCATTCACCTTGGGATTGCCATCAATTTCCCTTAAAACAAAGGATTAGCCAAGCATACAACATTCACAGTGCAATTGCTTAATCATAACTGTCTAGCTATAGCTACTGATTAAGAAATAAAAGTTTGGTTCAAATTTTGAGGTGCTTAAATCTTGCTGGGCTTGATATCAAGATCTTAAAGGGACATAACTGGCAGCTTCGGGGAGCATCAGTGCTTGGCTTGGTCTCTGCTTTTTAGTTTTATCAGCCTGGACACGTTGGCAGGACGACGGCAGCAGCACCAGGGTGGGTTGGTGAGTCGAGCACACGGAGGAGCTTTGCCCGGCCCGGCGCCTGCAGCGTGTGATCTGCTGTGATCTGCTCACGCGTCACTGACGCCGTGCGACGCGGCTCTGTGGGCTTTGCCATGCATTCAGGGGGCTCAGCAGGGCTGGCTCTGTTCCCCAAAACTGTGCTTCAGCACTGCAGGGTCCTGGGTCTGCAGCAGCCCATCTGCCATCCCCACCCAAGGTGTACCTGCCCATCCTGCTGCTGTGACTTTCAGCATGAGGGTGTCAAATATACAGATAGTGTCAAACCATGAGTAACTGCAGACATTTCCCAGCATTTATAAAAGAATGCCTGTATATAATCAATAAGGATCTACCCTTTGAACTCTCCATCTGTGCAGGTAAGAGATGTGTTATGAAAAGGGTACCCTTTTGGATCATTATAACTTTAATAATATCTTCTTTACCCTTCTTTTTTTTGAAAATACATAGGCAGACATTGTCTCAAGAAAGAGACCAATAGCAAAAAATGTCCAGTGAAAAGGGTTTTCTTAACTTTCTGTCCATGAAAGGGTTCATTGTACCACCTCCACAGTTCATTGCTGCTTGTAAAGAAAGGAGCAAATTACTGAGTGCCAGCAGAGGAAAAAAATGGTATTGAACTGAGATGAACAGGGGGTTTCATCATGACAAGTACAGGACAGACAAGAAATCAGTTGATTTGTGTCGATGGCTGATGTTATATTTTAATGTTCCAGTAGTGGCTGTGCTGTCTCTGATGCCTTTTGGAACGCTTTATACTTTGATTTAATTGAGAATTAAAGCTTTACAGTAGATTCAGTGAGCCCCCAGGGAGAAGAGTTACTTGTCAGCTGTGATTACATTTAATAAGTACAAGAGTGAAGTTTTTAAATGCCATTTTTCCCCTTAATCTTAGCTCACTGAGACCTATCGAGTGTTTTTGGAGTTCCATATTCCCTTTTGGTTCGATGGATTCTGAGTTACACTATACTACCATATTTCTGATGTGAAGTTTTGTAGCAATCCTTGCTGACACAGAAAAAGATATAAACCCAGCCAATATAAAAAAAAAAAAAAAATGTTGCGTGACCAGGTCACAGCAGAATGGGAAATATAATAAGGGAAAATTTACTTTGTGGACGATTATTAATTGTATCTGGAACTTTTGTGCATGTTGAATTAACTTAGGAGTAACCAAAGCTACATTGATATAGAGATCTACATTTGGCAGCGTATTACTCCAGTTTAACATGATTGCCAGCAGCTATTTTGCTGGGGTCTTTTTGGCTGTGCTATCAAGAAGTCTGAATGATGAGTATCAGAAAATTTACATTCAAAATGCACCAAAGCTTTCCTGGAACACTGCTGCTGAACATTACATGGTATCTGCAAACATGTTTGATAACCTATGTGAGTATAGGGAAATAGAGGGAAGAGGCTTGTCTTTGGAGGAGTTACACATGGAGGATGACCAGCAAAGTAGCAGGCCAAGGGAAATTGGTACATTCAGGGAGCTGGGAAGGTATTGCAGAAACAGATCTTATGGCTAACAAAGCATGCTGTCTTCCACTTTGGTGTCTGACTTCCTGTACATTAACCTGAGGTCACATCAGGGCAGGCCCTTGAAAACCCTGTGCATGAGGAGCAGCTGCCCATAAGAATCTGTGACTCAGAAACTCCAACAACACTGCCTGAAAGGGAAGAAAAATTCAGGGCTGTGTGCAGACAGTCTTCATGGATCTGGGCACTGGGAAGTGTCCGGCAAATTTAGGGGCTGGAGAAGAATTTCTTGCCACTCTGCAAAAGATTTGTACAAGGGCTGGTGCTGCTGGGCAGAGAATTTCCTTTTGGCAGGCATGAATTATTATTCTGTTTCCTCCCAGAAGCATGCCTTGAAGTGTCATAACCATTCAGCTAGTGATTTCTTTGGTAGTGAAAACAGTGACCCATAGAAACTGCGTTGCTTTGATTCTTCTGGAGGTGAAGGTGGTGCTTTATTAACTCCTTCAGCCTCTGGAGTTCCCAAGGGGGTTCCAAGAGGTAAGAAACCTTGAATCCAAAAATTGAGATTTTCAAACCAAGATCTTACTGATACTACAGAGCCACACTGTTTGCACAGCATGTAAGCAGTTGCAGTTTGAGAGCTATTGTTTGTGCAAATGTAGTTTAATTTTTTCATTTTGCACATTAAACCAAATGTTTCTGCCCAGAAACAGCTGTAAAATACCATTTTACAAAGCATGAGGAGAAATTCCATGGACAGTAGTCTTTCTTTGAGTCAATAGGCCAAAATGTTTAAATAAAATGATGGCATGTGACTTAAATAAGACACATTGAAGGTGAAGCAAAAGTGTGTTCTCAGGAGACCTTGGCTAGTGGTTCACACCCCATGAACTAGGACACCTGACCCAATATGCTGGTCAAGGTTTCTTTTGCCAAATGGATGTCTTCATGTCTGTGCGGGATGTCTCTGACACCATATTCCCAGCAATTCTCCTTTAGGAAGTGGGGCTTCCTTGTGCACTGAGACTTGCCTGGAAAATTGATGTCTTTCTCTTTCTGCAATGCATCCTGGACTGCTTCAGACAATACTGGAGCCAGCGCTTCAGAGCTGGATTCTGGTGTTGACATGACACATCAAGGATCACTTTTCCCCTAGAACATGCTCTGTGGTTCCCCTGCCTCTGTTTTGGTGACTGTTAGTTTCTGATGTAATCAAGTCTTCATCAGCTGTTGTAGATGGAAGAAGAGGAAGATTCAGAAGGCAGGAAAATACACAGTATCATCCATAAATTTTTTCAGCAGCTGTCTTGAGGATTGTTGGAGGGAAAACGGTGGCAATAACTGTAATTCAAGAGATGTGCTCACCTTTGTCATGAGTTCTGCTTGCCAGGCTATCAGCATTGTATTAATTAGCCCCTGCAGGCACCAGTTGAACATCATGAGCTTCCAGGTGCTCTAAGTGCTTGCAGGAGCTCTCCTATGTGTATGTCCCTCTCTCTGAAATTCACAGATCTTTGTCTTCTGCAGCCATGCTTTGCTCTCTTCTCCCTGATGATGTCTCTTTTCTATTCCCAGAACCATAATGTGCTAAATGGAGCTGTCCTGTGTTTTCCTTGCTGAACCAGGCTTCTCTTTTCTTGGTCTCCTGCTTGTTCTCTTTCTTGTGAAGCTGCAGAGGGACACAGAGGGACCTGTGACTTCCCACGTATACCCAATCTGCTCACCAACATGGCAGGATGAAAATCAGAAACAACTGTGTAAGCTCTGCTCAACAAGAAGAAAAATATTTCTCCATTACCAACCCTGTGTTCTACACAAATCCAAAACAGCCCCATGCCAGCCACTGTGAGGAAAATTAGCTCTACCCCAGCCAAAACCAGTGCTGCCCCTAAAGCTGCTGTCAGAGCCGCTGATTAGCACAATGCCTGGCTTGCAGCCAGCTTGCAGTGACCCTGGTACACACACCATGCCTGACTATCAGACAAGTGTGGGTTGCCTTTCTGTGATTGTGGCTGTCCACTGGCACCGGCTGTTTGAAGGAGTCAGATATGAAACAGCAGGAGAACATCCCAGGATTTTTCTCGTGCAATCTTAAGGTGGGGCATAGCATTTCTTAGTTGCTCCATGGCCTGTGTCCGAATACTAGGAAAATGCCACTGGGGATGAAGGTCACCTGCTCTGTCTGAAAGCACCAACTCACTGCTGGACTGCTGCCATTGTGCGCCTGCTCAGATGGTATACTCACCATGAGGTACATAATCTTGATGTAACTCAAAAGGAAGCAGAAAACCTCTAAGTAATTTTCTGTGTTCAGTTGGCTTGTGTTGGTGTCACTGAAATAAATGGAGTTGCACAAGTGAGATGTACATATTCATTTCAACTGCTCTAGACTACTTTTTAGAGTATTTGTTTTCTTATTTGATATGATCCCCAAACTACAATAATTCTGACCATGACACTAGAACTTAACTTCTCTTTAGAAAATAATATTATAGGGATGTTCTATAGCAGTCTGGGTGTAGTTCTGCCTTTTTTCACTAAAGCTCCACTTATAAGCCCATGGTGAAGTCCTTTAACATTACAAAAATATCTCAGAAAAAAAAAATTAGTTGCCAATCCTAGACTAATTATAAGTTGTGTTGTTGTCTCAGTTCTTCCAAGTTATGGCCTAACTACAAAATGGCAAGATTTCTGTTCTGTCATAAAATGCCACAGACCAGAGTTAGAGCCATGTCAGGGTGCATAGTTTGAGCTGCCAGGCTGGCTAACTCCACTGCTGTACTCAGAGATGCTGCTAGGTCAGCAGACTGCCAATTTCCTGAATACTAATTTAAAAAGTCTGTAAGCAATTGGCTGGAAAATGCAGGATATTTATCTCACTGTTTCATTATTGCTTCACAAGTGTCACAATTCTTTTTCTTCATCAGTGGTGGTGGGCTGACCCTGGCTAGGTGCCAGGCGCCCACAAAAGCAGCTCTCACTCCCCTCTGCAGGTGGACAGGGGAGAGATAATATCACAAAGTTATGTTCATGAGGTGAGATAAGGACTGGGACAGATCAGTCACCAAATACCATCACAGGCAAAACAGGCTAGATTTACAGATTTGATTTAATTTACTACTAACAAAATCATAGCAGGATAATGAGAAGTAAAACAGACTTTAAAAATACCTTCCCCTCATGCCTCCCTCCTTCCCAGCTCTCCCTCTCCCCCAGCAGCACAGGGACACAGGGAATGGGAGTTAGGCTCAGTTCATCCCATGTTGTTTCTCTCACTGTTCAGGGGGAGGAGTCCTTCCCCAGTTCACCACAGCATCCCCCTCATAGGTTCTCCACAAACTTCTCTGTTGTCTGATGTCTGTCCCACAGGCAACAGTCCCCCTCAAACTGCTGCAGGGTGGGTCCCTCTTCCATGGGGTCACAACCTCCCTTCACCCATGCACCCCTGGGGTGCAGTCCCTCAGGGACAGGCTGCTCCAGCGTGTGCTCCTCTCTCCACACGTCTCCCATGGGGTCACAGCCTCCCTTCAGGTATCCCCTGCTCTGGTGTGGGGCTCCTCTGGTGCCTGGAGCACCTCCTGCCCGTCCTTCCCACTGACCCTGGTGTCTGCAGTGCTGTTCCCATCACATGTTCTCCTTTCGCTCTTCTCTGGCTGTGATTACAACTGTGCAAATAGTTTTTTTGTCATTTGTAATTTTTGATCTGCCCAGCCTTGGCCAGCAGCATGTTGGCCTTTGGAGCTGCTTGGCATTGGCTCTGCTGGACATGGAGGAGCTTCTGGAAGCTTCTCACAGGAGCCACCCTGCTACAAAAGCTTGACCATGCAAACCCAATACAAGTAGTTAAGTGAGGGGAAAAATAATTTAAGGACATGGAAGTAAAACCAGACTGCCACTCTGGGCACTGATAGAGACAATGCTGAGATTATAGTAACAATGGGGAGCAAACTCCTTTCTTCTCTTCACAATTTTCTCATCTTCATTTCATTGTTCATCTTCCTTTGTAATGAAACCCAAAATTTAATGAAGAGCAGCTATATTTACTCAGTTGGACTATGTGAGATCAAATTACTTTTTGTCTTACAGTTAGCTGCTGCTTATTTATTTGCTGTACATTATGTAAGGCCACAATTTCAATACTCTCCCCAGCTGCTTGAAAGAAGACTGTGTGTGTGCATGTGTGTGTTCAAACTGTCTTTTCTCTGTGTGTGGTGAATGGATGCCAAATACACTGTCCTCATTACCAAAATACAATTGCATAAAAATAATGCAGTACTCAATAATCTGTTTTTCATGTGCATGAGGTGTGCAGGCAGATCTATGTGGTGCAGCTTAGCAGCCCAAGCTTTAAAGATTTGCTCTGCAGTGTCTTGACACAAAGCTTTCTGTAAACTAGATTGCAGGCTGATGCCTTGTTATTTATTGGTGCAGAATATAAAGACACCAAGTATCTTTCTCCTGTAACTCCCTGGGTAAGAGGAAGCAGGTGTAACTGCTGTGGTCTTGCAGTAATGAGTATCTCCATTATGGGAATGGAGAGAAATACAGCAATCAGAAACTTGCTCTATCTGGTTTATAATCAACCTTAGCACTTTTTCTGAAAATGATTGTTCATTTTTTAAAATCAGAACACATTTTCAAAGTTCAGGGCTCTTTTCTGTCTTTCCTTGAACTGACAACATGAGAAAATAAAACCCTGGACAATTTTTGTCCTCCAAGGCTACTCTCTGTTTTCGCAGGAACACACAGCTTGCTTTGACTCTTAAAAGAAATGTTGTAAATATAAACAATTAAAGGTGGACTCTAACCTACCAGCACTGTTTAACTCGTGCTAACGGCTGAACATTTTTCACAGCTGTCAGTGCAGTTCTTCTGTGACCCTCACCAGTCCTCACAGTCCCTTAGGGAACTGTATTTTAAAACAAAAGCAGTACTTAGCACTTGGAAAAGTGACAAGTCTCTGTAGAACCATAAAATTACAGGCAGTTTTGCTCAAGTGTCTGTTGAAAGGCAGCAGAGCATCCCTCCTTTTTCCACACAAAACTGAGTAAAAAATTTCTGCCCATACCTCTTCCCTGCTTTTAAACTAGAACACCATGTGGTTTTCTCTCTCTTGAGTAAAATTTATGTTAAGAAGGTGTGCACATCAAGTTTGTGTGTCTGATGATTTGGAAAATATTTATACTTCTATTCAGAACACGTTGGAGTCCACTAAGAGGCATACACTGTGCATACTTTAGTATACATGAAAGGAACAAAATGGAAATGTATTTGGCATATGTCTAGATGTCATCTACTGAGGTTGAGCAAAGTAAACATAAAAGGTGCCAGACTACATTTCTGACAAGCATTTTTTAGAAAATGTGCAACAAAACTGTGGTAATATCAAATTTCAGAGGAAATAAGGCTATTTTGCAGGCTGGCATTCCTCTTCAACAAAGTGAACAGGAAAATGTTTGAATCTCATGAAGATTTCCCTATCAATATTTAAGTGGAACAGTTACAGAGTGTAATACATATCTTTATCTCTCTTAAGTATGTGTACAATATGCTTTATATTATGTATAATTCAACATAGCAGTTGAAAAATTGACAGTAATACAGTAATATTTTAAGATATCTTGACTATTCCAATAGTTTATCCCTAGGTCCTTGAAGTTCCTTTCTGAAGAATTTTGAAACTTTGGGTTGTTGGCCTTTCAAAAGAGTAAAAACTTGAAGATTCTTCATAAAATTGTCACTGCTCAGTACTAGTGATGACTGCTTTATTGACAGAGCTCTGGTGCCAATTAGAGATAAGACATAACACTTCAGAGAAAGTGGAGGAAACCGATTTGAGACAGATACAAACTAGAAAATATTGTTCAGCTGGTCAGAGAGCATGGTGCTAATAATGCCAGGATTTGAGTTTGATCCCTGTACAGGCCATTCTGAAGAGTTGGACGTGATGATCATTATGGATCCCTTCCAACTCGGATTATTCTGTGATTCTGTAATACAGTGTTCTTGAGGTGAAAATACTGTCTTGCTTTCATATGTGCAGTGAATTTGTTGATAGAGGATAGCTTAAGACTGGACAAAGAAAATGGCTTTCCTATCTTCTATTTTTCTGATTCTGAGAAACAATACCATGGGCTGTTAAGCTATGAAAATAAACTTTGCATGCTCACCTTCAGTTTCCAGCTCTACATTCAATAATTGCAAAATGTGGGGCATTACTCAGGCTCAGACTGCTGCCTGGCACTGGTGGGTGTAGTGTGACCTGGCACAGTCAGAAATGATCAGTCCTGATTCTGAGCCTCCCCCCAAGGCCATGCAATTTAGAAGGTACTATTGAGTAGTAAAATCTTCCTACCTTCCTTTTTGTCAGGTAAGGGCAACTTTTTTAATGAAGAAAGAGGATGGAGGCAGCTGAAGATTTCAGTTAAATCAAATGCTGAATCGCCTCAGGGCAAATGCCGAACCACACGAGTGCTTCAGATTTCTATGGCATTGCCACCTTTGCAGTTTGCTACAAAGGGACCTTTCCTCACCTTTCTTTGGAGGAAAGAGGTTCAGGTAGGAAGGGAATCTAGAGTCTGGTTCTTGACACTGGGCTTCAGCGTACTGAGCAACTGGCATGGTCCAAGTGGCATATTTTTTTCAGGGCATGCAATTTCATTTTTAACCACCAGTATAGATTGTAAGAAAAAATGCATTATACAGGAAGCTACCTGTGTACTTGAAACCAACATATGCAATTATCCATGGATGGAATTGACATTTTAAGAATGCAGAAGACTTGTCCAATTATACAAATCTTTCATTTTCATTTCATCTTTCAGTAGAAAGGCTTAAACAGCAAGAGAAAAACTTAGATTTTGACTTATTGTTCTTAACATTTCATAAACAGACTGCACGAGATACAGAAGCATTCAGGAGAGCTCACTATTCATCAGTAATGGTTCAGTCATGCCTCCACTAGCAGAAGTCTGTTGCTGCACTTTTGTATAATTCTGATTTCTTTTTAATAGCTGCTCACCAGCAGCCATTTGGTTGTATACAGAGGTGCTCAGAAAAATTTTGAGGATGCTAAAAAATGCTGCCTTTGCAAATATGCTCCTTTGCATTTGGCAGGAACAATGTGGCAAAAGTGAAAGCAAACAGAAAGAGACTTAAAAGTATACCAAGGGCAGGCCAAGGGGATAATGCCACGAAATTAAACAAAATTTAAAAAAAAAGTTGCACTTTAAAAAGGGTTTTCTAACTGGGGAAGGGTCAGACTTGTGCATTGGCAAAGAATTGGTGGGAGTCTGTATGCACCTTTCATAAAAGGACTTGAAGGTAGTGCTGAATGCAAGTGAGGGAATAAGA
Organism: Ammospiza nelsoni; assembly: GCF_027579445.1. NCBI lineage: Eukaryota > Metazoa > Chordata > Aves > Passeriformes > Passerellidae > Ammospiza > Ammospiza nelsoni. The sequence continues at coordinate 71,885,991 of NC_080669.1, read as the reverse complement.
GTGGCCCGGGAGCAGAAGGACTGCATGAGTTAATAGATCCTTTCTGTCTTTAATGTCTGTCATTCACACTCTATCAGTCAGCACATGGTAGGTACATGGAGAAAAAATGTGGTGCAGCCAAATTGGTTTTACAAATGAGATTGTTTTCAACACTTATTTCACACCTGCCAAGAACCACTCAAGTTAGGTCCTTAACCCATCAAACATGGGCACATTTCAGCTTGCAGGGCCTCATTGACACTAAGGGAAAAAGAAATCCACCGTTTTGTGAACTCACTGCTTTCCTTCCTTTGCAGGCAAAATGGTTGTGCCAGCCCTGTAGTGTTGACTTCTTGCATTTAAAAATCAAAAAGACCTCTAAGTAACAGCACAACTGTAATATACTTTGGCTTCCTTGAGTGTTTATTCTATGTTTAAACTCTTTGTGTTTACACTTCCATTATTTTTCTTCCTCAGGAAAAAAAAAGCTAATCTCTTTCAGAAAATCAGGGATCGCTGTAATAAGCGCACACCAGAAACTGAATATCTATCATTATATCAGACATGACTGTGAATTGCTGAGTTCACTTACCTGCATGAACAAACATTTTACTTATGGGTAAAACAAGACTCCTGGTGTAGACTTCTGCCTGATTTAGGAATGCAGAAAAGGATTGTACTTTTGAACATGGACCATTTCAGTCTATATTATTTTAACCTGTGCTGATGGCAAGGAACAGGATTATTCTGGAGCCCCAGAGCCCACCAGGGGATTGGGAAGAGAGAATTAAGTCACAGTATGAGACAAGGGTCTGTAGGAGTGTGCAGAGTTAGTTGGCACTGGTACACCTTCACCTTCACTTTAAAACAGAGAGGCCATTGTCACCCCACACTAATCTGCATGACATGTCATGGATCAGGAGTCTGATCACAGCTGCCTACTGACTGAAGCACCCGAGAGGTGTGCAGTCCCATTGGAGGGGACACTGTGTGCCATGGCTTGGCTCCTGTCTGCCTGGGTGGCCAAGTCGCAGGCCAGCCCACTACCAACAGCTCTCTTGTTGGCCTACTGCCACAAGATGCTCCCAGACAGGTGGTGTTGTACCTGTTGAGGTGAAAGACAGCAGAGATAAGGGTGCTGCGATGATTTGTTTTCTCCTGTGCAATGTCATTCACTCATGTCCAGAAATTCTGGTCTGTTAACACTCAAAAAATGTGCATGTTTGAGCAGTGTTTTCCTTCTCAGCAGGTCCAAGGTTCCTCCCTTGCAAAATAACTTGGCAATGACAGGGTGTTTAAATGGACAAATAGCAGGCAAGAAACTAAGCAAAGCAATCAGTGTCACTAAGAAGGTGACAATTCGGACTCCACCCTTCCATCAAGCTGCCACCTTTTCAGATTTTGAAATAAACTCTACTCTCAGTCTTCTGTGAACCCCAATGTTCATATGTTATCTGTTCTGTTAGTGTTGAAGCAAATACATGTGTCAAAATACTCCAGTTGTCTGGGCTGAACTGATCTACATGTTAGGAATTTGAAATTATGATCTTGTCATTAAATTGATTTGGATAAAGGTCCAAAAAATTGCATGAGGAAACTTTATATGAGAAAAACCACAAAAATTCTCATTAAATTATTAGCTAAGATCCATGTTTCCTTTTCTACAAGAAAGAGAGTTCTTTCCTTCTTCTTCTATCCTTCTTCTGTAGAAGGCTGTCCTTCATTTTGCAGACCTGGATTTGTGTTTTCCACAAGTGGAGTGGAAGGCTAAGTCATTAAACACAGCTCTGCTTGACAAATATAGAAGGGGAAATTGAGGCTGATAATTCCTTAATAATTTATTTCTCACTCAACAGATATTTTTAACACAAACTGTGGGAACACTGGAGAATGTAGATCAGCCTAGAAAATGAGTTGTCCAAATAAGGTTAGTGGAATGATTTGCATGGATAAAGTGTGCTCATGGTACTATAGGCTGTACTCTATAGCATGGGTTTTGCAGCTATGCAATCTGAAGTCCTGCTCTCAACAGGTACTGGTCAGAGTGAAGGAAAAGACAATATCTCCCCATGCTACTACAGCTCTATCCTTTTGATTTGAAAATTGAACAGAGGGTTTTTGGATATTTTTAAAATTTTCTTTTTCCTGACCTTAACTGGACCTTATTCTTTTGAAAAAGCAAAACATTAGGCCAGAAAGCATTTTTTCAGCATTTTTTCTACAGTGACAATAATGGTAAGATTTGAAACATAACCTATTCAGTAATTTCTTTGCAATTTTAAATTTGGAATATTTCTTGTGTAATACACCTACAAAAATTTGGGTTTTCACAGGTAGTATTCAACCAGTGTAAGTAGTCTGTGTGGTTCTAAATATTTTGGAGGCCTGTTCAAACCCAAAGCTTTTCTATTGAAAGTCAGAGCAAGGTTGTACTACTTTAAAACAAACTTATTAACAGTCGACAGAGCTCGCTGCTTGGTAAGAACTATTTGCCGTCTTCTGCTAGTTGTTGGACTAACAATTTTCCTATATAAGTAGATGCAATAAGAGTGATTGAATATGACTGCAGCCTGATCATGTGTGCAGGTGGTCTGGGAGCTGGGGCCCTGAAGGCACTGGTGACCTGTTTCCTGGGATGCAGCTTTGGAACCGGAAAAACTCTGCTTCTCACCATGACTTGCTTCAGCCAAGTGCAAGTCATCAGCAGAAGGAAGGAAAATTCTTTTACTGAAATCTGACTCTGGCAGCTCTCAAAATTCAGGAGCTGTCTGCTCTGTGACAATGGTGTGTTTGATTCCTCAGCCTCTTAGTTTGCAGGTATAAATTTGAGAGTCTCAAAAATTTTAGGCTGCTCATTCATCTGTGGAAGTTAACATTTTAAAGAATCTGACTCTTTTTCACACATAATGCTGTCAGGAAGCAGAATGTTGACTGATGCTGGCATTCTGTGAAGATTCTTGGGCCTGCTGCCTTCATTCAGTGCAGAATTCCTCTAAACAGAATGTTCCAATTGTTTTGAAACAATATTGTAAAGTGTGGCTATTTTCCCTGCAACAGATAATATAAAACCATCATATCAGCCAGTTTCTGTGATTCCACAAACTGTTAGTGGAAGTTAAGTGGAAAGCTTTTTTAAAATTTCAAGTGTAATGATCTTTATCCAGCTGTAGTTCCTGACTGATAGTGGTGCCAGGAAAGGAATTGTGTCTGGCCTAACACCAGGGTGTGACTGGGGGGACCACTGGCATGCATGTAGGGCTTAGGTTTGACTTGGTAACTGCAGAAGAGGATGACTCAGCTGTACAGTGAACAAGTGTGAATGCAGATGTATGACATCCCTTCACCTCTATGGAATAAACACCACAAAGTACAAGTGGAGGAGCAATTGTGGGCTTACACATATGTCAAAGCCATTTATTCTGCAAACTTTGCGCAGAAAGCACTGAGGACAAACTCAGAACTCTTCTGATGTAATGCTGGGCTACAAATAGCTGGATTATTGACATGATTTTTTAGTTTATGCTCTAGTTTCTTAGGATGGTGAAGCTTCTGTAACACAAGGGAACAGAAATTTATTAAAAAACTCAAGAAAATTAATTCACCAAGCAGCAATATTTGAACAACCACTAACCTGAATGACAATATTCTCTACTTAATTCATAAGGCTACTGTGTCAGGAGAGGTTTAAGTTGGATATCAGGAAAAGGATTTTCACCCAGAGGGTGACTGGACACTGGAACAGACTTCCCGGGGAAGTGGTCACAGCTCCAAGTCTGTCTGAGTTCCAGAAGTGTTTGGGCAATGCTCTCAGGCACATGTTGTTATCATGGGATGTCCTGTGCAGGACCAGGAGTTGGACTTTGATGATCCTCACGGGTGCCTTCCAGCACAGGATATTCTGTGATTCTATGACTTAATTGGCACACACACTTGACAGCAAGTGTTTGTGTCTGTCTGCCAGCAAAGATGAGTAATCAATATTGCAGATCTGACACATTCATAACAGTGTAAGTTTCACCCAGCACACACAACACACGTGCACACAATGTTATGTTGACCTAGTTGATAATTAGTCAAAACTTGTTTATGCCTTATCAGGCTCATCCTGAATCAGCTCATTGAATAATATTAACCTATTATTTCTCTAGTATAATCCCTTGAAAAAACAATAGCTAAGTTGCAGTCTTGTCATGAATGTCAATTTGCAATTGTTGAAGAACCAGTTTACTGCCTGAAACATCTTTTTTTTTTAATAGTTTTTTGAAGCTTTTGCTGTACTAAACTCCTACAAGTTGATATTTGGATATATTCAATGAGACTACATATGAACAGCAGTTCAAACAGAACAATGTCAGTTTGGCATTTCTTCTGGAAAAATTAGGTATTTTTATTTGGTGATAATGACAATTAAACTTACATACTTAATATGTGATGGTTACAGCAAGAAATTTGGATCAGTTCTAAAAATGGGAAAGTCATTGTCTTTCTCCTTTCTTTCCAGAGAGTGATGGGCATCAGGGAGCATTTCTTTCCTTCCAATAATGTACATAACTGTGATAGTAATGGAAAGGAGGCACTACCATAGTGAGAGGTTTTGTGAAAGTATGGTGTTGCAGTGACCTTGTTGTGAACCGCACTCACAAACTATTCTCACTTCAGCTGGCAATTATGTACAGCCTTCATCCTTCTCCTGTTAAAATTTTTGTCATGATTTTGACTACATGAATAATCTTTCCACTCTAACAATGAAACTGGGGCATTTTGACATTGATCTCAGCAGGAAAAGGTCTGTACCAGGTAGCTGTAAACAAATTAATTCAGATTTTAGTTTTAGATAGCTTCTGAGTTCAGTTGTGAAATGGGGCAGACATCACCAAACTAATTTTAAGTGATCTGAGATGCAGCAGGAGTAAGCCTTGAGGTGGGCTTAGAGCACTACAGGAGTTTTAATTTGACATGTTCATTACAGCTTGGCTTTACTACTGGGATTTGAGAAGTTTATTAGGGCAGTGAAATAGTTTACTCTTTGTTCTCACTTCTAGTACTTCCCTCCTTAAAATTTATAGTGAAAACATCTTAGAATATAGATAATATCTGCAGACAAGTAAATTTCATTGATGAAATGTGTGGATATCCACTATTCAGAAGCTGACTGGAAAAAGAATCATAAAGGAATAACATCCTATTGTTTTAGAGATTGTTTGAAACTCTCTTTCTAGGAGAGTGCTTTTTGTTTTAGCTTGGGTTTTTTTTCCACATTTATTCAGGGTGGTTTCACTGGTGCCCAGTGCTATTTTTTTCTGCAGTTTTTGCCAAAATATGTGTTTCCAGCAACAAAATGTCAAGGTCATAGGTCATGACATGGGCAGAGAAGGAAAACAAGAGGGAGAGGAGATGCTGAGAAAAATAAATGAGAAATTCCAAAGCAGTGTATCCCACCTTCCTTTCCATTATTAGTCCTGGGCTGTATCAAACATGTGGTGTGTAAAAAGGGTGGATGTGCATGCTGTTTTTCAGGACCATTCCCACCTGTCAGAGGAGAATGCATTTCCCAGGGGTTAAAGGCTCTTTTGTTTGATCATCCCAGCCCTTGGTGGAGAGGTGTGGGAGAGCAGGTTGCTTAGTGTTAGTAACTAGGGAGTAACCTTCACCTCTTGCATCTGCCTCCAGCTCTGAGATATTTAACCAACAGAAATGTGTACTGGGTTCACAGGGTTCAAATAAACAAGTTTCAGCTCATGCACGTTGTGTTAGTCAGCTATCTGGGGGGAAGTTATTTACAGCTAGTTCTGCCTACCTTTTGACCTCACTACTTTTCTGCCCCCCTTCCCCGAATTCTTGATTTGTTTCCAAGGTATGACTAATGCATTTCTCTAAATCTTTGGGCTGCACACCCCAGCTCTTTTACTTTGATGATTTGTTTCATCATGGTCCTGTTTACTAGTGTTTCAGTCAACAAGGCTTGCTTGCTCCCTGAGGAGAACGCAGGAGCAACAATGCCTAAAATTATTCCTAATCAAGTTCCAACTACTACATGATGAGGAAGATGAGAGATTTATTATTGTTAATATAATCTTGTCAGACCTCAAATGTTTTGGTAAAGGGTATCAAGATAAGCACCCAGGTACTTAACAGAAGGAGATTAAAGAATGGTGATATTAAGAAGACTGTGCCCTTCTGCCAGTGAGTGTAAATCCGTTGAGAGAAGAGTTGCATATATTTTCTGTTGTTTCATTTAAACTTGTCTAGGCTAGTATTTATCTAGAGATTTACCAATGTTACACCTTCATTAAAAGTTTCACAGTGTAGGAAAAATAAAGTTAATTAATCAGTTCTAGCCCTGGTTTAAATACCATTGGTTTCTGTCTGGTCAGCTGGTGGCAGGCAGAGCAGGAAAGCTACCCCAAGGAGACACAGCTAAGAAGCTGCAAACACTGGAAAATGACCATCTGTGTGTCTTCCATCTGTGTCCAACAGAAAGGGGAGGTTGGGTTCTGGCAGGGATTAAAAGCTGGCAGCACGTCTTTGTGGAAGTGCAAAGGAGCCCTGGAACTCCCTTTAATCCTTGGACAGGTTCCTGTGGGTGTGGGGTGATGGGTATGACTATGAGTGGGAGCTAAGATCAGGGAATGGAGAGGTCACTGTGACTTTATGTTCTTCTGTATCTACTCCCTTGTACTTGGCTGAAGTGAGAATCTTTCTCCATCCAGCATGTGTGTGACTAGTTAAGTTCTTTGTGCCCTGTGTCACCCCAAATCCAAAATTGGGATCCTGCTGAGTTGTTCACAGAGGCACTATAATTAGCAGGATTTATGTGAAGGTCCACAATGTTATGATCAAGATATTGTGCTCACAATATGTGGAAAAGTTAATTTATTTCAACACAAGAGAATAATATGTTGAACTTGCCTATTCATTAGAAAACCCAAGTGGGCACAGTGGACTAAGAGGATTTTTATGTAGTTTATTTTTAATATCTCAATATAGGGAGATGTAATATTCCATGGAGGATCCTACAGACACGGGAGAGAAAGTGACTTAGTCTGGAACCTCAGCAGGAAGATGGAATAAGACTCACACACAGTCTTGTGCAACCAGGCTGACTATAACAATGTGAGCAGTTATCTGGGGAGGATCCTAAGCCTTTGCTGGAATTCCAGGTGCATAAGCTGGTTTTGTGTAAAAACTGTTCTCACAGTTTTCTAAATCCTAACCTGTTTTTTTTATGGTAATCTAGGTAATTAAGAAAAGGCACACTTTTTCTCTTGTTGACATCCAAAAAAAACCAAACCAATTATACTGAGAGTGGTTACCATTCCATGTAATGCAGTGCTCCTTTATCACTTTTTCCAAAATATGAGGAGGTGGATTCCTTTCAATTTTTCCATTGCAATTGACGAGAACTAATCAGCCAAAATGTTCAGTTCTTGTTTTGCAGATATCATAGAGCTGATAAGTAAACACTGATAAAATCCAGTGAAGTTTCAGCTCCTTTCTCCAAAACATACTGAATCCCAGTGTTCACAAAACAGTAACTATAACAAAGTTTCAGTCACATCTAATCTAGTTTGAATCTTAGATGCTGGTAGCAGTGTTACATCACCTTTTGGAAAAAAGGTGTCTTGCTTGATATTAATTAGGTGACATTCTGTATTTGAAAGTAATGCCCCAGATATTTGAAAGTCTGTCTGATGTTTTTGATATTCCTCTGATTTGAAAATTGCTTGATATGAAAGTAGTTGTTTTTTGTAGTATTTTCCTTGTCAGGGAAAAAAATATTGCGGTGTCTTTGTGTGTTTCAATTGGCATTTAAAATATAATCTTTATTTAATACTTATTTCATTAAATTGCACATGTTTAACAACAAAGGAAGTACATATTTTGCCATACAATATGCTTAAATAACCCTAGTACATGTTGCTTCAGGCCTGTATGGTACTTGATAAAGAATAAATTGTTCAGGGAGTTGTTTCTCTTCTATTCTGAAGCATTTATTTTAAACAAACAAACAAACAAACAAACAAACAAACAAACAAACAAACAAACTCCCAAACAGCCAAATCCAAAGTGGAACCTCCCTGCCCCCAATCTCATGAAAAATCTCCAAAACAAACCTCCCTCCCCAAACCAAAACCCGAATTAAAGAGAAGTTAGTCAGTGAGAGTGACGAGGACAAGATGTACACAGGCTGGACTCAATGTCCTTATCATTTAGAGTCCTTATCCAGCACAATCTTCCTCCATTATCACATGTTTGTGCATAGAAGGATGAAGCTTGCCTCATGTAAACAGTTCCCAAATTCCATCAAATTTGAGTATGGACAAGTTCGAGTTGAAAAGTGAGTAATCTAATCCTTTGTTGAGCACTTGAGACAAAATTCCCCAATATGTGTGTGAGGAGTGGGTGAACCCAGGTAGACAGGGATTTCCCTGCTGGGTTTCCACTCTATCCCTTCAGTCTTTTCCAATTACAGTTAAACTGTGTGAGCAGCTCTGGAGACAAAAAAGAAAAATAAAAGGTTTGTAAATCGCATGATGGGTTGCACTGGGGGAGCACTGTAGTCTGCTCCAGAGCTGCTGGCTGCTGGGCGTGCAGCTTGACCTGCTGAGCATGGGGGCAGATTTCAGTCCAGCAGACACGAGCTGCTGAGCCAGCAGGAGCCCGGCACAGCAGCAGGGAAAGGACTCATGTTCTTGTCAGGAGCAGATTTCCAGGAAGTCACTCAGCTGGTAAGGAACACTTGCTGGATTTCTTGTGAAGGCTGACAAAGTTTTAAAGGAGTGGTAGGGTGCTCCAGTACCTAAAGGGGGCCTGCTGAGAGAAAGGTGGAGAGGGACTTTTTACAAGGGCATGTAGTGATAGGACAAGGGTAATGGCTTTAAACTGAGAGAGAGCAGGTTTACATTAGATTTAGGGAGAAATTCTTTTTCTCATGAGGAACTGGCACAGCTTGCCCAGAGAAGATGTAGATGTTCCATCTCTGGAAGTGTTCAAGGCTAGGCTGGACGAGGCTTTGAGAAATCTGGAGAAGTAGAAGGTGTCCCTGCCCATGGCAGGAGAGTTGGAATTAGACAATCTTCAGTGTCCCTTCCAATTAAAGCCATTCTATGTTTCTATTGACTCTGATTTACTCACGCACATAAAAAGGTTGTTCTTCAATGAATTCTTTTAGAAGAGAATTCCTGTAGAAGAATGACACCAAGTGAGGGAATGAGTAGTTAAGATGTTACTGACTGTTGTTAGCCTGGGCTGTTCATAGCAAGGATGATTCAAGTCATTGAATCCAACAAAGCTTTTTGTTCAAAGTAAATTGACAGCTCACAACATTCTCCCAAACCAAAGCCAAAGTTCTTCAGTTAAGTGATGTCTGACAGGCTGTTTCAACTAAAGAAATACAGTTAGTAGCTGTTTCTTGGATCTTTCTTATAAAGAAATCTGTATAACATGAAAAAGGAAAGATTAGGGTATGTCCCCATATCACTTTCAGATATGGTACACAGACATGAGAAGGGGTGGGTGGTTCCCTGGGACGACCTGGAGAGGCCTTGCAATTAAAAAGGGTGGGATGTTGTGAAGCCAAATAAACAACTCACTGACCACATCGCTGTTTCTCTTCCAGGTGAGTCGTCTGTATCTTCCTCACCTTTACAAGTGCTTTTGTGCAGACCTCATCTATAGAGGAAAGATGTTCCTGTCAAAGCACCAGGGACAAGGATCTTCATTTGCTCCAAAGGATGTTAAAAACACTTTCTGAATGCCTCCAGCCCACTTTTTCCTCCTTCCATTTTGCATCCTTTCCTACTGCTCTTTGAAAAAAGCCTTGGTTATTTAGAATGAACTGGAATCAGGATGGAGTAAGAGCCACTTCAGTGTTCAGCTGCTTTGATCCTATTCCTTGTGGCCTATATAGCTGCAGGAGCAAAGCTTATTCCTGCCATTAGTCCTGGCACTTTATTCCACATGCATTATTGTGACTTCCATGGTAAGTGGGTGCTGGTCAGTGTACACAGCAGCAGCAGCTACAGCAGCCCCATTTTGAGCAGTCTGATCTGTGTGAGAAAGTGTTTCGTGCAGCCTGAAGGGGCTGTCAAAGAAGAGCTGTCAGAGTAGGAATCTCTTTCTACATGAAAGGAAATTAAAGTTGTCACAAAAGCAAATTGAAAAGAGAACAGAAGGTGAGTTGCTCGTACTTGAACACAAGACAGCAAAGCTCAAAGTTTTAAACAAATGTAACAGCAAAGTTACATTTGTAACCAGGGAACTATTTTTTTGGTGATGAAGAAGGTGTGGTCCTAGGAGAGGCTTTTGTTTTTCAGACATAACCAGAATAAAGGCAACAATATACCAGTCTGCCTTCCTCCTATGGCTCAAGGCAGTAGCTCAGGATACAGAAAAGGTTGTCTGGGCAAGACTAACCACCATGGGAGAGCAGCATTCTCCATGTGGAAGTGGAGATCATGTCAATGGGTGAGAAGTGTTGACTGAAAAATACACTGGAAGCCCTTTGGTGCCTCAATGAGAGTGGGAGAGGAAGGGGGAGTAGGGCCCACTGAGGAATCACAGCAGGGAGTTCACTGCATCTTGCCATGCTGTGCTTAATTCTACTTATTTGAAATGTGCTGCAGAAAGGATTTCCTAGGACAACTGACTGCATCTATAAGTAGCCTCATGATTGTTGTGTTTTTTTAATCAAAGATTCTGCTGGAAGTATTGAGATATTATAAATATTTGCTGAAAGGAATCCTTTTTAAAAAATAAAAACAATGATATTTTTGAGAGGAGAAGAGAAAATGAGGCAAGGAAAAAAAGGCTTGTTATAACTAATTATGTTACTAAGATTCTTAAACTTATGTGATTCTTAAACTATTGCTTTCTGGACAAAAAGGACTGCCAAATCAGCCATTTATTTACTTTGGTTATTAGGGTACACATCTTTTAAGCTGTGTAAAGAACAATAGTGTATCACAATTGCTTTCAAGATTAAATGAAGTTTGGTTGCCATCTCCTCAAGGCAGGAATTTTATGGCCTGTGCAGTGCTTGACTGAAGAAGCCTTGGTAGAGCAGCATTTATGCTTGTGATGCTATCAAAATGAAATGCATCTTCTCCTCCTCTTCCTCCTCCTCCTCCTTCTTCTTCTTCTTCTTCTTCTAACAACAACAACAACAACTATTATTATTATTATTATTATTATTATTATTATTATTATTATTATTATTATTATTATTATCGTTTATTGAATCTTTTTTCTCTATTGAATTAAGTGTCTGAGGTATCTTGAAAATATACTTGCCCTGGGAAGGATTTTTTCTTTTCTGTAGTGAATTCAGGGTTCACAGATTTAAGGATTGCAAATATTTTGTCTCCCACAAAATAATGAAAACCAATAACATTTTCTAGGTAATGAAAAACAATAACTGCTCATCCTACCTCCTTGTATGTTTGTATTGTTGTATTCTATTGTAATGCTCTAACTACATTTGCTTGACAAATCTGTGACTCTCTGGAGGAGCCTGCTGTATAATGTCCTCTTAATATCAAGATGCTCCTTTAAGTACTTGGCAACTCTAATAGGACCTGAAAGAATGTGGGTTTATATTATTGGGGAGGATCTCTCTTGGCATTTCTCTGATTTCTCTTGGCATTCAGGGTAGGTAGTGTACTTTGGTCAGCAGCTGCTGACCATCATCCCCAAAAGCTCTGGCTCATCCAGAAGGGGGTCTGCCCACTTCTGGACATATCTCTTTTAGGTGAAGAACCAGTTCTGCTACCATCAGCCAAGAAAAGGTTGCTCTAGTTGAAGGAATCTCATGAGCTGTGAATCATCCATATGAGGAAAAGTCAGGTAGATCAATTAAAATTGGCTGGCTGGATAAACCATTTCTAAATGGACAGGAGAGTGTTTCTGTAATCCATTTTTCAGTGTTGTTTATAAGTTGCAGAGAATGGTAAAAACCAACCATGAGCCAGAATACCCCTTTGCCAGCTAAGCATTTCTCTAGTCCCCTGAATAATTAACTTGGGTTTTTGGTTTTCCCTGAGTAATCTGTGTGCCAGGAATTCCAAAGAAAAGTCTTCTGTAAATGAGCTATCCCCATATGATGTGAGTTTTCTGCTGTTTCCTGACAGTTTATTCATATTTAATTGCATTTGCCATATTCAGGAAAGCTGAGAATGAAAAGTTAAAATGCTCAAGTAAGTCACAATGGATTTGGTTGCCAAAGCAATGCTTAGAAAAATTAAATGCGGGCTAATAATCTGTTTCCTTGAAATCTTAGAAGGATGATGGAAGGAGCAATGTAAGAGCTAAAGTCCACATGGAATCAAACGTATTTTTATCAAGTAACCACTTACTGTCACACTCAAGGCTGGGTTTTTTGAGTGTCTGTACAGGTTTAGGAACAGTAGGAGAAACAGGTGCTGTTTGTGCACAGCAAGGCCCTTTATATTACCACTGCTCTTCTTGTCAGTGCTGATAGGCAGATGCACTACCCAATAGTCCTGGTGATTAGTCTATCATCAGAAAGAGCTGGTGTTGCAAGTATGAGTAAAGATGAGGAAGATAAAGATAACTCATTGAGAACAGGAAGGGCAATGAGCTTGGTGACTGTCGTCACTGCGCTTCCACTCTGCAGGAAGAAAAACAGGTACTAAACACAAGGACGTTTTTAACTGCTGCAGAAGATTTTACTGGATGCCTAAGAATAGAAAAACCAATTCATTTACATTGTTACATTTTCTGGGGTACTAGCTATGAGAAGCACCCATTTTCTCTGCAACTGCACCTGTGGTTTTAGGTTTAATTTCTGATCAGTAAACAGAGACAGTAATTGAGGTCAAACCCACAAATTGTAATGCCAGTTTGAGTAGCTGTTGTCTTCTTTAAGAAGCTACTAACTGATTTATTGTTTTCCTACTGTGATCCTCACTGTTTTTTTCTTTAGCAGTTCTCTTTTCTGCAGAGAATAAATAATTGATCACCTGGAGTTTATTTTTCCCTCCTGGCCCTATGTGTGATATTTAGAAGAAGCTTAAATGTCTCAAAAGCTTTACACTATTTTTTCAACTTTAAAAACCTATCCAGTTGATTTTTTTTTCTCCCCAGAGAAAATTTTTTTGAGGCTATTCAGTTTTGCCACTTGAGGAAACAGAAGACATGTAGAACGTTTTTCAGCTTGTTGACTGAAGCTGATTATGACTGTTGGGGTTTTTTGAAGTATATAATCACATTGCATTTCAAGTTTTGTTCTGCTTTTGTTAATACCACCTGTTACAGACTCTCAGTAAACAACAGAAATATAGTATGCAGTTCTTTAGCCAGTTAATCATGGCTACATTTGCATGGCATGAACTATTAATAACTGGTCTTTGGAAAAGAGGAAAAAAACATTTAATGAAAGGTACAGTTCATAAAGAAACTTTCACTTAACAAGTATTTCTTTTAGCAGTGGTGCTATTGTTGAAGACTGTTGCCCCTTGCCTTTATTCTCAGCCTGTTCTTGAATAGCTTTAACTCCGCCCTTCTTTGTCACAGGTGAAATGAGTTTCCAAGCCAAATTTGCCTTTATGAATGGGGTTAGCTCAATTTAGTTAGATACACTCTCAGTTGTAAAGATATCACTGGTTGTGAGATCATACAGTGGCTTAGGTTACAGAGCTCATCTGTGACAAAAGCTGGAAAAAATACAGAAGAATATTTCACAACCAAATTATCTTAAGGAGCAGTAACAACTGGAGAGCTGAAACAAGGATGCTCTGGGCCCAGGCTGGATATCATGTCCCATAGCTATTCTAATTCTGTAATTGATGACTATTAAAGGTAAACCTTAACATTCTGGAAGTGAAGAATAAAGTCATATTAATTTTCACCACTTTTCTGAGCAGGCACTTCAGTAAGTGCTGTCCACCCCTTATTGCAGGCTGCAGATCAGACTATGGAATTTCTGTTTGCTGAGAAAAAGGCATATGGTACACAACTGTTGAAACTCAATATGCAAAGTTATGAGACATATTTCAGCCTGGACTGAAGTGGTCCCTTCTGTCCCCAGCCTGACTACATTTTGGGCATGATTCACAAAGTGGGGACACTGGTGAAGGAGTGGTGAGAACCACCAGTGTTTTTATGGACAAACATGAATGAACTTGCTTTGGAGAGGTTTTTGGTAGCTAATATCCAACTGATATTTCATATTCAGAAGATGCAATTTTCTATTGTAATAATTGACTTGTTCTTGTCATTTTCTTTCTGTGATCTGTTTGGACAGTGTTTATCAAATAATTATATTTATTTTTCAAATTGATTTACTTGATCTCTCAGCAGATGAATGTCTTTGATGAAAATAAGATCAACAAGAAATAGGAAGTCTGGTATTTCCAAACACAGAAATGAGATAATCTTTTGTAGGATGGAAACTTGTAAACATCCAAGAATACAAAGGGTACTGGCAGTTTGAATCACAGTCTGTCTCCTCATTCAGAAAAAACTGTGGAATGATTGCTACTCTCACAAAAATGTAGCATCTCTAAAACCTGTTCTGTAGTTGAAAACCAATTTGTCAAATGAGGTGATCCTGTTCTTGAGGGAAAAACTTTCTAAACTCTCCTCAGAAACTATATGTACAAGAAACCATTTCAGATGACTCTTGACAATAGAAGATAAGCAGTGTGTTGTGCTTCCTAATTCACAAGAATAACTTGTGGTTTTATTTGTCCTTCTCTGCTGACTTAAAAGAACAGCTGTGTGTTCCCTCATCCAGCATTGCCATTCTCTAAATAACGGCTATAGTATTTTCTTTTTCACTCTGACTACGTTTTATTTTTTAAATGCAGGTAAGTCAGCTGTACAGTTTTAGGTCCCATTCGATGTGACTGCTTTGTCAATGGTACTATGATGGGGAAAAGATGAGTTGCTTTGATACTAAACAAACATACTGTCAGGGTGTGAAAGGCTTCCTCCCCTGTGATGTGCTTTTGTGAATTGGAATTGTCATCCAGTATGGCTCAGGTGTAGGGTCACCACAGAGCACCACTGCCCTTCCCTACCAGTGTCCTAGCGAGTCCACTTGTGTGGCTTTACTAAGAGATAAAGCCTTGGTGATTGCTGTGACTTCACTGAAGTCCAATCTGGAGAAATTTGACAAGTTGTTTTTGTGAACACTGTACACACTGAAGGTTTCCTTCAGATGTAGCTATATCAAGTTTTAAAATAGACTTCCATTTTGGGGATAATTTCTCCTGCATTAACTCAGACTTAGTAAAAACAAGGAAATAAAGATGCACTTTGGTTTGTGATATCTGAGTCAGTGCATGGAGCAATTTTGCATGTGGGTAGTATTTCAACATTATGACACAAAAAATAAAGACAATTAAAAAAATCACTAATAGAAGGAATAATTTCCTTGAGGAGGGTGAATGAAAGAAAGCAGAACCATAACTCTATTTACTAGTGGAATTGCTTACTTATTGGAAGCTGCAAGCAAGTATGGCTTGATAATTTTTGTATTTTCTTACTTTTATTAAAAGAGAAGGAAGACAGTATGAAGTGAAAAAAAATATTTTTTGCAGGCTCAGAAATGTCAATTACTGTTGTAAATTATAGGTGTTGCTACACAGCTGATGAGGGACAATGGAAAATAGTCTGAAGGATACGATGGATTCTGAGTTATACAGATATCTAGGGGAGATCTGTGTGCTCCTCACGCCTGTGCCTAGAGCACCACGTGGCATTTTGCTGTCTTTTTCAGTTTACATCCTTCCCTTCACAACAGCATCTTAACAATGTAATAAGGGTCTTAGATTCACCCTCCTTGTAATTTTTCTTTATCTTATTTAATCTAGTGCATAGGTGAGGATTTCTTACAGATCACACTACAGCATAAAATCTGAGCACTCATCTTCTACCTAAGAAGTAAGGGCTTTAACTCAGACAAGCCAGACAGCATTTTAAGAACATTATTAGAAGCTTGCTTTAGGCATATTTTTAACAGAAGTTTTCTGTGTCATAACATTTGGCGCATTACAAACTACTATCTCTCATTTATTTTAGCAGAGAGTGTTCAAATCAGATAGCTGAAGATCTAGTGAATAAATTCAAAAGCATATGAGTTCTTCAGTCTTTCCAAAGGAGAAGTCAGGAGCTCAAATCTGTGTCAGAATTTCAAAACAAATATTAAACAACATAAGAAATTACTTTCTAAAGTCAGGTTTTCTAAAAATAGTTTACTAAATGCTATAAGGCCTGCGAATCAAAATTGTTAGAGTACAGAACAGGACGCGAGAAGAAAAAGGTGCATCATATGACCACAAATGTATTAACTATATTCAGCACGGATACTTAAAAAAAGAGGGAAATTGGGCTTTTCACTGAGAAGAATTTTCAAGCTCACATATATTGAAAACAAGAGCTACTGCCTTAACCCTGGTTGCCTGTAGTGTCCTGTCCTGCAGGACCAGACTTAGTGGAATGAGTAAGAGATTACTGTGTGCACAGAGTCTTCAGCTCCTGCAAAAAGAATTAGTTTTGCTTAGTTCAGCTACACTAGCTTTTCAACTGGACTAAAAAACACCAAGACCAGTGACTTCATCAGAGCCCTTTTCTTGTCCATATCATATAGTAAAACCTCTTAGCTTTTCCTCTTCTTTTAGCTACTAACAAATAACTTGCTTTGGAGATAGCTCTGCATTAATAATTCAGCTTTACTTTATGCTCATTCCCAATACAAAGCAGGAAACATGACTGGTGCCTCTGCTTTGTCCTATCCAATGCTTCCAGGGAGCCTGCAGCCAGACATGGTCCAGAGAGGGGAGGAAGGATGGCAGCAGTGACCACGCTTTTCTCCAGGCTAACACTGAGCACAGCTTTAGCAATTTAGGGCATGAAAAGACAAATTTTGTTCTCAAAGACATAATAGGTAATTACAGCGTGCGTGGAAAGTAGATTTTCAGTATTACCTCCACTAGGTTTATTTAATATGCAGAGTTATTGAGAGCACCCTCTGATATCAGCTCCAGGGATATAGATTTCCTTTGTTTAAAAATAGGTCAGTAGGAAACATGACACTTCCTTGGCTACCTGATTGCTTTGTCTGCAAGTCCAGAATATCATCTGGAAATGAGAAATAAAAAAGTGCCAAAGGGCCTAGAAGACCTTTTAGTACTAAATTCATTCATTGCACTTTTTTTTTTTTTTTTTTTCCCAAGAACAATAAAAAAGCAGCAGTGTTATAAGAATCTGATTGATTTCTTGCATAGTCCAGAGCAGATAGGGGAAGTAGTTTGTTGGAGAGGATGGTTTCTTACTGGTAGGTCCTGCAAGGTCCTGCAAGATGTGGTTCTGATGGCAGCTTCACACGTCATGGAGCAGATACTGCTATTGTGTCTGAGTTGAAAAAATCATTGGAAAGCAGCTCATGCTTCCCTTCCTGTTTTTATTGACTTCATCTAGCTGCACCAGTGAGGAGCCCTGTAATAACATGAATGAGTCATTTCTTATGTTGCTTAATATTTGTTTTGAAATTCTGACACAGATTTGAGCTCCAGACTTCTCCTTCTTCTATGATGACTTGGTTTTAAAATCAGTTGTGGAGCTGTTGAACACTTGATTTAGGGAATAAGAACAGGTGCCAGCTCTGATCAAGCAGAGACATGCTTCTGAGCATTTGAGAGCAGAGTTAGTCTCTGGAATGGCTCAAGAATTTTTTGTGTATGGTGCAGTGATACTTGGTCTGGAGTCTAAAAAATATTTTTGTGTTCCTGAGGCATACACAGAGACAGCATCTTTGCATGCAAACAAAGGAAATTTGTTTTTGTACCCTGACACTGAGTCTCAGTCAGGGATACCATCCAAGGTGGAGAAATGGGAACAGGAGGAAGAGAAAACCTCACAGGCTCTATCAAGCAGGATTTTTTCCAGTGTGCATGCTCTGGCTCAGGGTATTAGAAGGGAGCTTTGAAAAATCCCACTCCCATTGCCTGCACACATGAATGTCAAAGGGTGAAACAGATTGCTTTAGCCATTTTATTTTTTGGCAGGCAAAAAGCCAAACTCCTCCTCACCTCTTGTAGAAGAAGAGAACATTGCTCATCAGTCTATGTAGGTGCTGGTTTTGGCTTTTCCCTCCTGTTTTTAACAGTCAGTGAAAGCATAAAGGCATCAAGAATGAATAAGGAAACAAACAAGAGCCGTATTCTTAATTCCAAGTGGCAATGTGTGACTTTTCTTTTGGGAATCCCACGTATCTCTACAGAGATGTCCCAAGTGTCCAAACTGCCCCTGCTCCACCTTTCAGCGGGTCTCTCTCACTGTAACTCGTGGTGAGTTATCCTACTCTGTCCCCACAGGATCTCACTGTTACTACCCCAGGAAAACCTAGCCCGAGTTCCTCAATGGTAAGCCTCCAGCTGGCCTGTGTGTGGCATGCACGGCACGGTGAGGGGCAGGCTCAGCAGGGGCCGGCCAGGGCTGAGATATGCGAGAAGGCTGGGGAGGCTTTTCCTCAGGGATCTATCCAATCATAAATGCAATGTGCCAGGCAGGGACATCTGTTTGCTGTCTCTTCCAAAATGAATCTTGGGAGGAACCAACAAGCAGAGCTGCTGGTTCATCAGGTTGATAGGGGTCAGGGTGTGAAAGGGCACCTAAATCATGCATGGGTTGATGAACAAATTATTGGAAAAGAATTATCTGGAGGATTGGCTAATGCATAGTGACTGTGTCAGGTTTGGGAGGTCTGTCAACTGGAAAAGGTGAGAGGCTGTGAGGAGGACACTAGAGGGAAGAGGCAGAGATGCCTGTGTTCCACAGCTGGATGCGCTTATGTGGTCATAGAGTTTATAGCCACAGAAGGAACCTTCAGTCCAGTCTGGGAGAGCTGTTTTTATTTATACTAATGCAAAAGTACAAGAATTATTTTGAGATAGCAAACCATTAGAAGCATGGTTTGCTTTTTGAAAAATGTCCTAGGAATATTTTTGAAGATGGCAAAAATGACAGGGGATATTATTTTTCCCACTGCTTTTTAGCAATAGTATTCTCTGCTCACTCATCTAAAATGTTTCTAATGTGTTTATGCATAGTCAGGGATATTGCCATTGCTGGGAACAGTGGGGCTTGTCCGTCTCAGATGGGTGACTTCCTCCTTTGTCATGGGGAAGAATTTTAACTCAGAATTCTTGTATGGGCTCTTAGCACTAAGTCATACAATATTTTTTAGGAATTCTGTGAGGTAGAAGGAAATGACAAGCTGTAGGTAGAAGAGGTGACTTCAGTCTTGCAAGAAGCCTTCCCTATAGATGTTTTAGTACTTGTGACTCATGCTGGAGTGTGATACTAATTGTTAGTGCCAATGTTTTCATGAGAGCCCACTAATCCAGTGTGGCTCCATGTTTGGGCCGTCAGATGAGAATGTTCTTGGAAACTTCCTCTAATTAAGTCCCACTAGCTCCAGTGGGTGTTAAGACCGTTCTACATAAACATGTCAGCCTCACTGGCTGTTCTGCATTCTAATGAATATTTTCATTTGAGCTCTCTTGTCTGTCCTGAAGAAAAACAAAGGTGTCTAAAGGACTTTATTTGCCCTGACAGATGCCTCTGCTATGGAAACTGTCTGTAGAATGTCCCCATAGCCTCAGCTCACTAAGCATTGATTTAGGTGAGGCCTCTGTCAGGGCACGGACAGTCCAGCACAATGTTTTCTTGGCTCACGAGGCAATGAGTAACTTAGATACACTTGGCACCCTCTACCGGAGTGGCACAGCTCTCACATGACAGATCAATGTGGTTAAAAACAGGAAGGTCAGCTTCCATTTTTAAACTATGGGGAGCAGTGTAAACACTAGGATATATGAACTTGTCATATCTAGCAGTGATCAGTGCAGTTAAATGATGCAACTGGCATAATGTCAGGAGCTGGTAATTAATCTGAAACACATTCAACCATGGGGAACAGTCTTCACATTGACTGACAATAAACCAGCTGATATAGAGAGAGCCATGATACAAAATGCATACATTTTTTGTTGAATGCGTTTGCATGTTGACAAAAGAAAACCTAGGTGCTGGATTGTTTGCTGTCTAAATAATGAGAAACCAGAGACAGAGCACAAACCATAACTCCTGTTTGTGGTTTTGTTCTTGTGTTTCCTGCCAGTTAGGAAGACAGCAGTTTCTTGAGCAAACTCTTTATAAAAACAACCAAGGGTTGATCACTGGCAATATTGCACAACCTGTTTGCACTATATTAGTTTGATTGACCTGCTGACAGTAATGATTTAATTACTCTGACAGGCACAGAATCCCGGCTGCAAAAGTGTGTGTGTGTAGGAACAAGTTATTTTTAATGATGAATGTAAAGCCAACAAGTAGAGAAACTGTCATCAATTATTGTACACGCTGGTAAGGCTCCTGCTGATGGAGGACCATCTCTGTTCTCTACTCCACAGAAAGAATACAAAAAGATAAAGTAATGATGTTAGCTCCTTAAAATACCAAAATTTGAGTTATATATATATACACACCATATTTAACTATTATCATCAAAAAATAGAATTTTGTATTATTTTTTCTTATCTGCATAATATGCCAGTGAAATTTTGACTTTAAATATTTACCCCCAAAAAAGTAGCATATTAGTACAAAAAATACAATAATAAAATCTATTCTAGTTTAATCTCATCAAAGTTGATCTTTTTGGTTGAAAATATCTGCTGTGTGTAGTATTTTTTAAAACTAAATTATAAGAGAAGAAAAAGAAGTGAAATTTAACAAGAGTAAATCTCTTATAAGAGACTAAGCTGCAAATTAGTTAAGGCAGAAATATTGTTAGGTTCATCATAAAGTCTAACTGAGTAAAATGTTAAAATAAAGAAAAAAAATTGCTGCAAAAGATCTGAGATTTTCTTGCTGCTGAATTACATAACTTGTATAGGTTCAAAACTGTATTTCAAGGGATTTAGGTGTCCAAAACCAGAATAATGACATGGTGAATTGTAATAATGTCCTGTCACGTGTGTGAGGACTTCCACAAACCTCCAGTGTCTGATTTGAGTACTGTTTGAAGAAAATGGTTGGGTTGCTCTCTAGTCACTGGCCTTGACATGGTCTATTCTTGATGGGGGTTTTGCCTCAGGCTTTACTGAGAAGCAAACGCTGAATGTTTATGCCATTTGATAAGAAGAAACATGATTAGTCTTTTAAACATCTGATGACCAATTTTTTTCACGGATGAAGCTGCTGAAGTGCCTCACATGAGCATGTGCTTCGATGCACATCTGGGCTAGGATCTCCACTAGTCATCTGGACAACCTCTGCTGCAGTCTGCTGGCTCCAGTCAACAGTGACTCTTTTTAGTCCTGGAGAAGCTTGGTACACTTTCATTTTATGCTCACAGAATCTCAGAAAAAATTACATTATTGCATTCTTCGGGTAATTTCTAGAAAAACACCATGAAATGATAATAGAAGATATGGAAATAGAAATAAAAGAAGAAACAAAAGAATTGCAAAATTTTCTTACTCACCAGTACAACCAGGCTGGAAAATCGCTGGATAAGGAATGCTGACTACAGCTTGAATACAGAACTTAGCTTGTACAGATGTAGTGTCCTGTCAGAATATCTCAAGGTATTGATTTGCACAATTTACTAGAGTATGATCTTTAGAGTAAATAAGATTGGCATCAAGTCCCACACAACCCCAGTAATGACCACCCCACTTCCTATTCTTTTATGAGATATACACACTATTTCTCTCTTAGTCTATGGACCACCCCTGAAAAATGTGCATAAAATGTCCACCAAATAACTGTTGAATTAAATTAGTTCATGATTTTGGGGTCCATCTGTTGTGGTAGTTTCTCAGGACAGGAGAGGTGGTCTGTTGGATGTACTTACTGAGCACCAATGCTGCATCAGGCTGGGTCACTGCTGCACTGCAACTGCTTCTTGTAAGGCTTCTCCTCCATTGTTTTGTGAAATTTCTCTTATCATAAGTCCTGAAACATGCAACCCAACTCATGACTTACAATAATTTAAAGCTCCATTACATTCTCCACCCCTGTTCCTTTTAGACCAGGTTGTCTGGTTTAAACCTGCAACAAACCCCTCCCCTAGTTTTCAGCTTGGCTAACAATGAGGGGTTCCTTCCAGAGTCCACCAGTAGCACAGTCCACATCCTAGTCTTCCGTGGGCTGCAGGTGATCTCTGCTCCATTGTGGTCTCATTGACACCACAGTCCCTTCAGTTCTTCCCACTGGAGCTCCATCCTGTCCAGTGTCCCAGCATGGAAAGCAGCAGCACCACGCTGGCACAGGCAGCACAGACGCTTCACCATGGTCATAACCAAGGAGTTCCCAGGCAGAACACAGGAAGGCGATGAGCACTACAGCAGCAGCAAAAGCAAGCTCTAGACTCTAATATTCAGTCAGGAAATACAGCCCCATGGCGAGCACAGGAGTCTGCTCATTTCCAGCTGAATACCACTAGCTGAATGTAAGTTCCATCTAGTACATCACAATCAAATCTGCCATTGTCTCGAAACCCTCAAGGCCCTCATGGGGAATCAAAAAGGATTGTTGACCTTGGCTGGATGCCATGCACCCACCAAGCTGTTCTATTGTTCCCCTCCCCAGCTAGACATGGTAGAGAAAATAAGAAAATGAGTCATAGGCTGAGATAAGGTAATTTACTGAAGCAAAGTGAAAGTTTGTGCACGCACAAGAAAGAGGAAAAAGAAAGGTTTATTATGTACTTCCCATCAGCAAGCAATGTTCAGCCACTTCCCAGGAAGCAGGGCTTCAGCATATGTAGCAGTTGCTCCAGAAGGCAAATATTGTAAATAATGAATGCCTGCCTTCCTTCCCCTTTCCTTTGCTCTTATGTCAGAGATGATATCATTTGGTATGGAACATCCCTTTGGTTAAGTTTTGATCAGGTGGCTTAATTGTGTGTCCTCCAAGGATCTTGCTCACTCCAGCTGTTTGATGGGAGAGAACGTTGGAGAGGGAGTGCTCTTGCTGTGCCAGCCCTGCTCAGCAGCACCAAAACACTGCTGTGTTATCAACCACCGTCCAACCAATGCAGGGAACAGCTCTGTGAGAGCTGCTATGAGACAAGGAGCTCCAGCTCAGCCCAACCCAACACAAATGATTTGCCCTTAGAGAAATATTGTTGACTGTCAATTATTACCTCTTTGAACATGTGGGAGAATCTGCTTCATGGTCTTGCTGGACATAAAGGTGGGACTCGAAGGTCTATGGTTCTTGGATCTTCTTTTTCCCTTTTTAAAAAGAGACCTTATACCCCTCTATCAGTGAGTGGGGTCTTCACCAGGCTATGCCCTGCTTAGCCATTCAAACCTGACAAATGGTGGCTTAGACATTTCATCTGCCAGTTTCCTTAGGATCTGTGGATGCATGTCATGGGGTACCATGGATATGTGCACCTTCAGCTTCCTTAGATGGACTTGAACTTGATTTTCTGCAGCTCTTTGTTCTCCCAGCCCCTGCCCTTTCCTTCTGCATCTCAGATGATGTGGCTGATGTACTTGACAGGGAAGATTAAGGCAGAACTTTGTTTAGTGCCTCAGTCTTCTTCATATCCCAGCTAATCAGGGATTTTCCAGGAAATCTCCAATTTCCTTCTTGAGTGACTCCACTATTTTTCCTACTCTTCCTTTTACCACCAGCGTGGTTGTAGGAATTTTTCTTTTTGGTCTTGACGTCCCTGTCAAGGTTTAATTCTATCATGGCTGTAGATTTCCCAACCTTTATTTTCCCCAGGTTATCTATCCCTGTTTCTATCCTCTGTAGGTTTCCTTTTTGTGTTTGAGTTTTTTCAGGAGCTTCTTGCTCATATACACACAACTCCTGGAATTTTTGCCAGACTTCCTTTTGGAAGGATACATCACTCCTAAAGTCCAGGGCAGTGAGCTTGCTTCCTGTCATCCTCACTGCTGCAAGGATCTTGAACTGCACCATTTCATGGTCACTTAGCCCAGGCTGCCCTTGAGCTTCACTTTCCTTGTTGGTGAGGACAAATTTCAGCACAGCACCTCTGATTGCTCTCACTTGGAGAAGGAATGGTCATCACTGTATGCTGGGAGCCTCCTGGATTGCCCTGTTGTCCCTACAACAGATGTCAGGGTGATTGGAGTCCCCCATGAGGACCCGGACTTGACATTCAGAAGAATGTGGGGCTGCTCCTCACTGTCAATAGGAGCAATAGGCCTCGTCTGTAGCAGACCCACATTACATCATCTGTCCCTGCCCTCCCTTTAGTCCTGACCCATGAGCTCTCAGTTGGTCCCTCATCCATCCCCAAACAGAGCTCCATATAGTCCATCAGGTCATTGACATGAAGAGAGACACCCCCTCCCCATCTCCACTGCCTGTCCTTCCTGCACAGCCTGTGTCCATCCATTCCAACACTGGAATGAATCACAGGAGTCATCCCACTACATCTCTGTGATTCCAGTAAGATCACAGTCCTGCAGGCATGTGCATATCTCTAATCCCTCTTGTTTATTCCCCATGTTGTGTGCATTTTCATGGAGGCATTTAGATATGACTCCTATGAAGCTGACTTACTAACTGCGGTGGCTGGAATTCTTTTGAACTGTCTCAGCTCTCCTGCTGACCTGTGATCCCTCTCTAGACAGGGAGCATCTGTTGCTGGCTCTGACACAAGACTGGTAGGAATGGGATGGATTGAGGTTCCCCTCTTCTGGCAACTTTAGTTTAAAGAAACACCACTCTGAGCAGTGCTCTCCACTCCACTGCTTTGTTTCTTTGTCTTAAATTGATAACTTCTGTTTGAATGAAGACAATGAAAAATATTCTTTAGAATTAGAAAAAGAAAAAAAGTTTAAAGAGGATATAAGCCTTCAGCAGGACCTCATTATTAAAATAAAAAAAAAAACCAAAAAAAACAAAAACGATAAGACATAATATGTTGTGTTAAAGAGTCTGGAAGAAACATTATACTTGACAAAAAAATTCATTGCCTCCACAATTTTTTAATTGATTCACTACACAAAGCACAAAATTCAATGTCAGCATTTTAATGTCAGTTTCTTCATTAAAGGTATCAGAGCTCATTGAAAAGGTTTAGTGAAGCCTGAGGATGTTCCAGTGCCAGCTCTCCTCCTTTGGCTAGGCACAGGCACAGCAGGCTGAATCTGAAGTGCATTGCTTCTGACCATTTAACTACTTGAGTACAGCCCCACCAGTACTGCTCCACTGGAGAAAATAAAAACGACCAGCTGCAATTTTGAGTTCATTGATGTTGGCAAACAACACTCCTTAAGGAAACTCTGCAAAATGCTGGATCCTCTCAGAAGACAAGAATGTTCTGTGCATTCACAGTACAGGTATCCTCTTGTCACTTTTCTGAAACACTTTCCTCTGTTAAGTCCTAGATTACTCTAGTTCCTGTGAACATCTTGACTAACTGATTTCTGTAGCTCGTCCAGCTGAAGAAAATTCTGTGGTTCAGTGTAGAAGCCACAGCGTCCATGAGCACCCTGGGGACTGTGGAGACTTCCAGGAACACTTATGCTGACTGCCAGGGAGATGCCTCTTTCCTGCACGTGCATTTGCCACGTCACTAAGAGATTCAGATTCTCCTTTGCGGATGATAAGTAGCACGTATCTTCCCGTAGGCAAGTAAAACAGCAGGTGTTACATTCCTTTTCAACCCCAAGAAGAGTGTTTCGTGTGCTGGAGTGCCATCTACTGGCTCCTTTCCTCTGCAATAATTAGATAAAAGTGCCAGCCTTGCGTGCGTTACTTCATCCAGGACTATAAGTTGCATCCCGAAGAGGATGCAGCCTCACTTCTCCCTCTGCGTCAGGACCCAGACCCTCAGAGACCTTCAAAGTCCTCATGCTGGTATTCAGGCCAACCCTATACATAGCTCAGCATCCTAGTTCTTCCCACTCCTTACCATTTCTGCTGCCTTTGAAGGTATCTCGGGAGAGAAGCTCAAGTCCCTCCACTGAAACATACAAACACTGTACGTGCAAGTAACAGCAAAACCGTTAATCACAGTGTCACAGAAACGTGGAATATTTCAGATCAGAAGATAGCCATATCATTGAGTGCATCTCCCTGCTCCTCTCAGGACTAACCATACAACTAGAGCATTATCCATAATCTATCTCCTTGACCTCTGATAAACTTGGTGCTGTCCCAAGAGAACATGTTTCAGTTTCAGTGGCAGTTCTTTCAGTGAAGAATCTTTTTCTAAAGACCAATCTGAACTTCCTCTTAAGCAGCTTCGCTCCTCTAAAGTAGCTCTGATTCCCAGAGGAAGGAAGTCAGCAGTCACCCCTCTACTGCTACACTTCAAGGGGGTCCCCCCAAGGATTCATTTCTCCAAGATGCACAAGACAAATGACCTCAATGCTCCTCTTAAATCTTGCCTTTGAGTCCTTTCATCCTCAGCTTGGTCACCCTCCTCTGAATATACTCCAGAGTTTGATGTTCATATATTTAAGGTGCCCAGAACTAGCACAGGATTCAAGGTGAGGCCACCCCAGTGCAGTGTAGAGTGGGACAATCACATCCCTTGACCAGCCAGAGATTCTGTGCTTGATGTACTCCTGGGAATGGTTGGCCCTTTTGGCTGCCATGGGACACTGCTGACTCATGTTCAACTTGCCACCAACTCAAATCCCTAAGTCTCTTTTGCTGGGCGGCTTCCCTGCCTCTTATCTCCCAGTTTGTACAAACCCCCAGGATTTTTCCATCTTAGATGCAGAATCCAGCACTTGCTCTTTTTTTCATTTTCATATGTTCATGATTGCTCAGTTCTCTAGTCCATCCAGATCTCTGTCTAAACCTCTCTACCCTCAAAGGAGTTCACAGTTACTCCCAGTTTAGTATGGCAGGCAAAATTATTAAGTGAATTTACATTTGATTCCTGTGTCCAGATAATTTATAAAAAACATTAAAGAGCACTGGCCCTAAATTCCAACCTGTTCTAATCCCAATTAATAAAATCCTTTGAGCCCAGCCCGTCAGACAACTGCTCACCCAAAGTATCATTGACTTGTCCAACTTGCTGGCCAGTTTATCAGTAAGGATACTGTGAGAGACATTACTAAAGTCTTTGCTAATATTAAAAACCACACACGTTTTTTTGGCATTCATTAGTCAACTACTAGTATGACTGTGTCATAAAAGGAAATTAATGTAGTTAAGCAGCACATTTCCTTTGTTAGCCTGGACTGGCTGTGACCAATGATTTTGTTGCCTCTCAAGAGTTTTTCAGTAGCTTGAAGATTAACCTTCTCCATAATTTCAGCAGGCACTGTGAGGCTGACAGATCTGTAATTAGCAGCCTTCCATCTTTCCCTTCTTGAAAACTCAGGAAACATTTGCTAGTTTCCAGTCCCCTGGGACATCTCCAGACTCCCAAGATGTTGAAAATAATGGAGAGAACTCAAGGGATACTATCAGCCAGCTCTCTCACTACCCTGGAACGAGCCTCCTTGGAGTGATTTATGTGCATCCAGGTGAGGAAGCAAGTTAGGAACAAGTTTGGAGTTGACAGAGAGTGTATCTTGCCCTCAGTCATGGTCTTCTAACACTGGACTCTGAGGGCACCAGGGCCCACTACTGGTGCTGAAGACAAGAGCTGAAAAAGGCTTTAGGTTTTGCTTTGTCCATGTCCCTGTTTATGACCAGCCTTGTCAAGCAGTGGACCAGTGTTATGTCTGATCCTCCTTTAGCTTTTCAAACACTTGTAAAGCCCTTTTTGTTGTCCTTCACAGTGCTAAGCAGCCTGAACTCCGATCGAACTTTGCATGCAGGAGAAACACAGTTTCCCTTACAAAAGGGAACTGCCTTGCTGTAGCTGCCCTGTGTTGTTTGTCCCCATTTTCAATGTCAGTACACCTTCATTTTCTGCCTAAGTTCTGGAAGCAAATCCCTGCTCAGCCAAGCTGGTGTTCTGCCCTGTTAGCTTGACTTCTGACATTTTGAAATTGCCTGCTCCTATGAAATTGTCACTCATAAGAGTTGACAAAAAAGCAACCAGCATTCATGGACACAAGTAAATTCAAAAGCAGATCCTCAGAGGACTTTATAAGTAGCTGCTTGTGCACCCTGAAGTCTGTTCTCCCTGTATCCTCTTTATTTTATTTCCCCTTCGTTCTTACACAAAGGGTCTCCACAGTGTTAACCTCCAGCTGCAAGAGCCATACATTCCAGACCATCCAGTACATAAAAAACACAACCCCTTCACCTTACCTGCTCTACCTATGCCTCCTGAAGGGGGCTGTAACCCTCCAGCAAAGCACCCCAGTTACAGGATTAATCTCACCATACTTTGCTTTTGCTAATGATGTGTTTTTTCTAGGACTGGCCCAAAACCCAGTCCTACCTTCTCCTGCATTTTCCTTATATATATTTACAGACTTAATGTGATAGTAAGGATGGGAGTAATAGCCATAGTTCTGAAGGGAGGATGTAGCCATATAAATAAATTTATATGACTGATCATTAGAGGAAAACTGGACTTTATTTAAAAAGAGGGGACAGGTGAATGGCAAGGTCAGTATATTTGAAAACATTTATTTACATGTGTCCACTTCTCTCTGTAGTTATGTCTGTCTTCTCTGTTGGTATATGTTGTTCTTGTAGTGATATGTTCACAAAATTATTTGCAGATGTTTACGTTTTACAGTCACATTTAGGTTTTGATTTGTGTGCCTTTTGAATACATGGAGATAGAATTAATTTTTTACTTTTTTCTCCTGGATAGAAGAAGAGATGGAATAAAGCATATAGCTATCCTTGCTTTTCTATGTAGTTATTCTTTGCTTTGTTGAGTGGTACAATTTGTGCACATTAGCATCCATTTACTGTTAGAAACACCAGCCAAAAAGTGATGTTTGCATGTCATACCAGAAGTCGATTGTTTCCAGAGCTTTTTTCTCCCATAGTTAGCTGCTCTCTGGGTGTTGCTTTGAAGTTATTCCGATATAGTGAAACAAAAGAGTGCATTGTTTAATATCACTGACAGATTGACCAAGAATGGTATTTTATCTCTACCATCCAAACAGTTGATTAATTTAGATGTAACAAGCCATTGGAAGAACAGACATAACTTACACAATGCAAGATTAATGAAGTTTAATTTCATGCTCTCTCTTTTGCTTCCTTTTAGCAAAACCTCTGTTGAGTGGTCCACTGCCTTCCTAAGTAATGAGATCATGATTTTGCTTTGATGCTGGTTTTGCTGTGTGGGGAGCTCCTGCATTAAGGTGCAGCTGGTTGGCACGTGTTGATATCTGCTGATAGCTGAAGCTGCAGATCCACAGGAGAGGTCATAGAAAGACAGAATCACAGAATGAGTTGAGTTGGAAGAACCCCATCCAGATAATTTAGTCCAACTCCTGGTCCTGCACAAGCCATCCTAAGAATCATGCTGTGGGCCTGATAGCATTGCCCCAACACTCCTTGAACTCTGTCAGGCTTGATGCTGTTTCCCTGGGGTGCCTGTTCCAGTGCTCAGCAGCCTTCTGGGCAAAAATTTTTTTCCTGATATCCAACCAAAACCTCCCCTGACACAGCTTTGTGCTGTTTTCTTGAGTCCTCTCAGTAGTCGCAAGAGTGCAGAGATCAGTGCCTGCCCTTTCACTTCTTCTTGTGAGGCTGTTGAAGAGCACTATGAGATCTCCCCTCACCCTTCTCTTCCCCAGGAGGAGGAGACTGAAGAGACAAAGAGGACAGAAGAGACAAAGCACCTCAGCCACTCCTCATATGGCTTCCCCTCCTTCGCCATTCTCCTTGCCCTTCTTTGGATGCTCTCTAGCAGCTCAATGTCTGCTTTATCCTGTGGCACCCAAAACTGCCCCCAGCCCTCAAGGTGAGGCTGCCCCAGAGCAGAGCAGGGCAATCCCCTCCCTTGCCTGGCTGGTGATGCTGGGCCTGATGCCCCCCAGGACACGCTTGGCCCTCCTGGCTGCCAGGGCACTGTCCTAGTTAAACTTCATGTGGTTGGTAACTGCTCAGCTCTCTTGTTTGTCAAGGTCTTTCTGCCCTTGAAGGAGTTGACGGTTCTTTCAATTAAGTGTCATCTGCAAGTGTTCCTTTGAGTCCTGCATCCAGGTTGTTAATGAAGACCCTGAAGAGCACGGGGCCGAGGATGGAGCCCTGCAGGTCCCCACTGGTGTCCCCACCAATGTCTGGTGTTACCCTGCTGCTCCAGTGCCTGTCCACTGGAGATTTTCCCAGAAATCCAAATTTCTGTGTGACTCTCTGTTGTATGTATGTATGTAAGTATGTATGTATGTATGTACGGCCAAAGAGTGATGGAAATAATAAAATAATAATTTTTTCCACTTCTGCGTAAATGAGGAGCATTAAGTCAATTAATATAATTTGGCGGACATGAACATGTGTTTGTGTAAAATTGCAATTAATCAGTAAGTATTGCATCACATAATGAAGTGTGTGCTAACAGTAAAATTTTTTCCCAGAATTTGGCTGAGAGGCCAGGACTGTGCAACATGGCATGTTATCCACAGAAAATGGGTACTGAAACCTCTGAGACATTAAGAAACTTTAGGAAGAAAAGAAAGTTCTTTTCATGGCTCATACTCAGCTGTCTCACCTCCTCTTGGGGATAATTAGAAGGCTGAGAGAGGGCTTGGAGGACCAGGAACACCATAGATTTAAAATGTTGATTGAGGCATTTTGTCACTATAATGATGGAAATCTTTGTGCTCAGAAATATGAGGTGGCATTTTTCCCAAGGATCTTGTGTCGCTAAATGATGATGCAATGGTGTTTTGTTAAGACAAGGAGACAAGGGTATTCTGAAAAAGTCTTGCAAAGTTGCCTTTGTTTTCCAGTAAATTCCAAAGATTATGTGAAAAAAACTCAGTAGCATGTCATAATGGTGTCATTTTCTGTAAGATTTTTAGAATATTAGCTGATGATCTGAATTTTGTCCAAATCATAGTAACTTTAAGACAGGTTTTAGTGTCTATTACATTTAAGGTTTTTTTTTTTTTTTCTCAAAGAATCTTTTACATTACAAATAATTCTTTCAAGAGTACTTAACTTTATAGCTTTGATTTTTAGGAGAATGTGATTTTATGGTTTTAAGCATGCATTTCAATGTGTATCCAGTCTGTGTATCCAGGGTTTGAGCATGGCAGTATTTTTCCAGTCATGGAAATAAATCTGGAGTTACTCCACCAGGTGCAGCCAAAACTAAGTAGTAAATGCAATTATTTGAGCAGTGTGCCAATTTGTCAGCACAGCAGGTGCTAGGAGCAGTCACACAAGCAGTCTCTGCTGCCATTGTGTACTGCTGGATATCAATAAAGAAAGGTCTATTAATGACCATTCATTCATCCATTAATTTTGGCTAGAAGAAAGGTCATATGATACTTAGTAGAATTATTAAATTCTAAGTAGTATTATCATTAGAGGAAATATAAATATGCATATCTTCACAGGAAATTCCTGAACATTTCCAGCTAAAAATTTTCAGAAGTGGTGCAAAGAACAGAATATATGGATCAGTAGAAACTCTTCTAAATATATCCTTTTCTAATTAAAAAAAATAGAGAGTTTTAGTGAATATTTAGTATTTTAAGGTGGGTTTTAAAGGATTTTAAAGTGGGTTTTGAGGCTATAATAAGGCATTCCAATTGCTAATAGAGCAAGATAGATTCATTGACCAAGACCAATTTGGACAAATTCCTCTAAATCATACCACCCAAGTATATTTATTCACATAAATTGATTAGAATTTTTTTTAATTACTTCTTTGTGAGGCCTTTGATGTTTTTTCTTTCAACCCAGTTCTTTTGTCTACCATGAGAATCTAATGAAGATTGCATCCTGCTGTACTTTTGATTTAAATGCCAGATTTTTAGAAAAACTTGAAGTATAGTATTTCAGAAATGTCAGAGAAATTACAAGTGATTTTAAAAACAGTAATTGTAAAAGTGTTGTGGCATTCTCTGTAGTTTTTTTGACTTGGTTGTTAGATTTCCTTTCCACAAGGGGCTCAGAGATCTCTACACAAATAAAGCTCTTTCTACAAGTAGATTTAAGCTGTAACTCCTTTCTCAGTCAATACCAGGGAGGCATCAGAGCAATCTTACTTGTGCTTCTGTTTATGGCATTCCCTAATAAATGTTCAGCAGCTGAGCACATTGACTTGGGAATTAATATTTGAAAAGAACACAAGTCAGCTTTTGGAAGTTTCTGGCATGAAATGAATCGATCTGATTTGTCATCTGATGGTGGCTTTCACCCTTGCCAGGGTCCCCCCAGTGCCAGCGTCACCTCCCTGCTCTGCTAGCACTGCTGCAGGCTGGTGCCCCTAGGGGAAATTTTGACCCCCATCCCACCTCAGCTTCTTCCTGCTGCAGTCTCCTGCTGCTCCCAGACTGATTGGCAAAATCATCCGCTCAGCTGTGAAAAGATGTGGGATAATGAGAGTAGTAGACACAGACTTACCAGTTAATGCTGTTCAGACTCATCTGAGTCATTTGAACGCAGAGTTAGGGAAAGATTGACATTAAGTAGTACATTAGGATGAAAAAGGTGTTTCTTCCAGCAAGGTGATAGTGCCATGCTTTCAGACTGTTTTTGTATCTACTTCCAGAACTCCCTGATTTTATCATGTCCTTTGACAGGCAGAATATACATTTTGCATGCCTCTAGACAAAATGGCATTATAAAATCCCATCCTGAAAAGAGTAACCTTTAGCAAAGTCTGTCAGAAAAAAATTATTGCCCTATGTTTTGCATTAAGTTTAGAAACAGAGGAAAAACTCACCTTGAAATATGTAAAAAACAACATTCAGTGCACTTCATGGTTGCAGAAGGTTTTCAGCTGCTCTCTAGAAGTGTGAAGAAGGAAATTACAGAGGTTCTTTATGCACAGATTGTGACACTGTAACTTAAAAGCTGTTTACAAGCAAAATCGATGCTTGCAAATTTACTGAGGCATTAATGTTTATACAAAACATGGTTAAGTCATCATTCTTTGGTGTCATTGCTCTTTTCCCTGGCTGGATTTATCTGTCTGGTCGATGGCTATCACTTCAGCAGTGTGCAGAAGGGTATGCAGACCAGTTCTTTCCACTTCTTCTTCATTATGGGTTTTCAGCTGAGGTAGGGATAATTGTGTGTTGCCATCCTCAGCTTTTGCCTACTATACATGCTTCAGCATGCATACTATATATTCAGAATGTATAGTAACTGTTTTCTGACAAAGAGATGGAGATTTGAACAAAGGGAATAAAATGTGACATGTTTGCCAACATGGACACTTCTGCAGTGTTCAACAAATTCCACCAGGACTAAGACCAGTTCTCCAAACTTGTCTGAGACTATTTTAATATATTTTTAATTATCAATAGCATTCTATATGTTCTGATTTCATTGCTATTGTATACAGCTAAATTAAAGTAGTTTGGGTTTTTTGTTTGTTTGGGTTTTAGTTTGTTTATTTGGTTTTGGGGTTTTTTTTGAGTTTGTGGTTTTTGTCTTTCAAGCCTCATATGCTGTAAAGAGAACCTAGTGTAAATGAAAACTGTTTGTTCTCAATCTCTGATTAGTATTTGAACGCCCAGGGCAAAGGGAAATCTAGCACATATCTCCTTGCTATGTTAGCTCCAGTGACAAGTCTCCCTTCAAAGGTTTGCAGCCTCTTCCTGTCTCCTGTCTCCTGACCCCGGCTGCCCTTTCCCACATCATGTCAAAATTTGACTACTTCTTCTTGTGCTAATGCAATTGTTTGGGGACTGTGCTGTGGATGGGATCACTGCACTAAGCTGACTTAAGAAACTGACTATTTCTTTGATTAGTGATCCAGTCTGCACCGCAGCCCCACAGTGACATACTGATGAGGGCAGCAAGCAGAGGAACTTGAAAAAACATTTAACTGTACAGATACAAATATAAACTACAAATGAGACTGGAAACACTAACAAGCTATGCTGTGATAAAAGGATTTAATGAAATCTAGTTGCTGACTGAGTCAGGAGACAAGAAACAACTAAATGTTCAGAATTCATGTACATTATAGCAAATAATTCACCCACAGACAACATCAAACTGCATATTTAACTCTTTTATTTATGTATCTTTTAAAATATTGCTTTGCATCTCTGATTTTCATGTTTTGCAATTATTTTGGGTAAAATTGATACATCAGCCTTCAATATTTTTCCCTTTCCTTTTCATATATCCAGTAAAATATTTTCCAATGTGGCTAATAGATGTAAGTGAGGTATTATTAACTTTAAATTCTGAAGAAAACTTATAGGACCAGCACTCTGGTCTCATTTTGACTGCAAATGCAAAATACCTTGTTAGAATTTTTTGACTGCTTCTTTTTGCAAGTACTTGCAAATCCATGCTCATCAATCTTCCCAAGATATTATTTTTTCTGTTATAAAAGAAGTACAGAAGTCTACTGACTGAATTTTTAGAACATGATTATTACTTTCTGAATACTTGAAACATAGTCTAACTAGGAATATTCAGAGATTATTTTAATATTTTCCTAAATTTCTTGGTTTTTATTAGAAGTCTTTCCCAAGTAAATAAAACCACAAGATCTAGGATATTATGAAATGACTAATATAAGAATGCAGCAAAAGGGTAAGATACTAGTTCAGAAAAAATGTTGTATAAGACAAGGACTCTTACAACTGTAAAGGCAGGCTTAATCTCTTGGGGAATATTTCAAACATACAATGTTAATACTCTAAGAGAAATAGCAACATGTTTCAAAACAAAACAAATAACCCATGCAGCTCCATGCTAAAAGAAAATGAAAAGGTAAGGTCGTCAGCCTCACTGGATTAATTTCCAGATAAACTTCCTTCAGACACCCGAATGACAGCTCCAAAGAAAAAAAATGGCTTTCACAGTCCTGTATGTAAGAGGATCCAGACACCAGTCAGGAGCATCTGAGAAGGTAGGCTATTCTGCAGGTGCTCGCACTCTTTTTCAGCTGGGTCACACTGAAAGAATTTCAGCTAAAGAGTTATGATAGAATTATGTAGTTAAATACAAATACTTAATGCAAAAATTGTATTTAGTGTTGTTTTTATTTGTAACATATTCTTTCAGATTTTTATTTCCAAACCTGACTTGACTTGTAAACTACATTTTGGGTTTTTTCCACTGTTTATTTAGATCAAAGGCCAATCGGCATAAAACTGGTAATCTCAGTGTGTAATATCTGGATATAAAGGCAGAAACAAGAGTCCTAACAGAAGTGCAAGGAGGTGCAAATGCAAACCAGCAGATAAGTCAGAATCTACCTCATTTTGCTAAGATTTTTTAAATCAGTGTCAGGCTATTCTATTAAAGCTATTCAATTTAAGCACGTCTTTGTTAAAATCTGACTTTTGTGACAGAAGAATATTCTATGTAATTTTCTCCATGCACAGAACTGTAGATCTGAATAGAGCATGAGAGCATATTCATGTGGACACTGTGCAACCTCCTTCCTCAGTAAGGCACTTAAGCACTTAAACCTGTGTTTGTCATAGGTAAGTACATTGCAGAAGAGCTTTTTCAGCAATAAGAATAAAGAAAATTAATAACTTCTTTGACTCTTTTAATCCTAGTATGCCAAACCTAAATAGTAAACTAAACACTCATGAAAGATTTATCACTTACGAAATTATCTTCTTATATTTCAGTGAGTGAAACTTCACCAGCGCCACCCGTTCAATGACAGGCAGGATGATGATGTGGAATGCTTCATCTTGAACCACCCAACCTTCAGACTCTCTTCTGTATATCCAGCACCTGCAGCAGCCCTGTGAAACATCACAATGACTAAACAGGACAAGTCAGCAGAAGGAAACGGTAATTGCAAATATCATTATGCAACTTAAGAACATATTCATTTTCTGCATGTAGCTCAATAGTGTGAAAATTCTGTTTTCTTCTACTTCTTTTTAATATAAAATCTTGTTAGTCACAATTCATTATCTTTTGTTCAGAAATGTGTTTTATTTGAAAGTTGACTAGTTGTAGCATGATA
Source organism: Ammospiza nelsoni (assembly GCF_027579445.1). Classification (NCBI taxonomy): domain Eukaryota; kingdom Metazoa; phylum Chordata; class Aves; order Passeriformes; family Passerellidae; genus Ammospiza; species Ammospiza nelsoni. Next base: position 71,849,981 of record NC_080669.1, on the reverse strand, counting down.
GTGTTTCTTTCCACTAATTAGTAAATCAAAAGATTGTGACTACAGCCCTGTTACTTGTCTTATACTAACATGTAGTTTGTAGGAAATACTAAGAAAACAGTGTTACTTTGTGGCTTCTGTAAGGTGCATAAAAATTGCCTCTTTTTCTTACTGTTTTCTATATTTATTATGAAACGTCAAACATTCTACAGAGTCAGATTAACAGTATTTCTATATTAATACTGCACTATTCTGGATCTAAAAAATGTCTTTTGTAGGATAATAATGCCTAATGTCTTGTTCTGGTGATGTGCAAGGCAAATCTAATATGAGAAAATGTTCTCAGTTCTCATGAGCAGTGCTACTCTTTCTAAAGCAAGGTTCTCTATTGTATACATGATGTTTCTTGTCTTCAGCATGGAGAAATTTGTTTCTTGTCTTCAGCATGGGTGAAAATAAGGGACTTATTCTTTAGGTCTTGCTAAGTACCAGAGCTGTTATTACTAAACAGTGCTTCCTAGATTTTTAATCCATAATTGTAACACTCAATATTAATAAAATACATTCTGCATCAATAGAAAACATCAGAAGGGACTGCTGAGCATTTTGACAGCGTATAGAAAGCAGTTCATTTTAAAATTTCATCTTATTTGCTTTCCTTTTATTGTCTGAGATCCTCTTATTTTTCTCCACCTCATTTTTTTTTCTACAGCACCCTTTACTGACCAATTTAATTTTCAAGCAGTATATGCTAATGGAACTCATTTTAACATGAGAGAATCACAGAATTTAATGCACCATAGGCAAAATGCTTAATGGCTTAAAAAGAATGTTTATCTCCATAAGAAACCTTACGAGCGTGACCATAGAACATACACATTTTTATAAGAATTTATAATGAACAAATTTTATGACTAACAAGTCTCTAAGTTTGCCATAAAGAACTGCATTTTACTTGAAAATACCTGATTGAATTGGCTTGTATTGATTTGGTGATTGTATTATTCATTTGAATTATAGAGGGTATCATTCCCATAGCAAGCCAATACTGCACACTTTTTATCTGGAGAAGTTGAAGATTTTTATTGCTGAATCATGATCACTCCTTGACACTTCTTGATTTTCCATGGAAATTTATCTTGTACATATAATGTACAGTAAAACCTAGCAATGACAGTTGTGTGTGTATTTGGAGATGAGATCATGTGGGTAAGCTTAGGACTGTATTATGATTTCAGAACATATGAAAAGCTGAACCTCCATTAAAAGTAACCATGAGACACTTCCAGAGTGTAGTTCTCACTCCACTCCTAAGTTAAAAAGTCCAGGGGCTGGAGCTATACAGCACAGAGCTCAGGAGCTGATCTAGTTGCAGTTTCTTTATAGGAGGTTTTATGTCATCACTGCAGAGAGTCTCAAGGAATATTCTTGCAACAGTTTCAAATAATGCATTTTTGCTTTATGGTATCTTTATCTCTAGTGAAACCATTCTTGATTTGGTAATTCTCCATGTTTCACAGCATGTCTGCTGTAAAATCTAAGATAGTAGGATATGTATTATTATTATGATTGAACTCATGAACTCATATTCATGAACTCATTATGATGAGATAATGAATGTGAATTCATTGTTCCTGGCATCTCATACAGGAAAAGACAACCTAGGTCAAAAATCTTCATAGTGGATTTTCAAAAGGGAGCAGTTGGAAAGTACCTATTACCCTCTAAATATAGTAAAAAGTATATGTTGTGAGCTGGTCAGCTCTAGTTATCAACCTTAAAAGACTTTTCTTCTCATGAATAATAAAAAATACAATTGACTTCATATCCACTAAGAACCCTTCATTTGTAACTTGCATATAAACTCTTTTCTCCATATACATATGTGTTCTTCCCATTTTAAGAGCACTATAAGTGAATGACAATGAGCTAAATAAATCCCATTTCAGAACCGGAAAAGGCCAGATTGGTACGGTTTATTGGAGTCTCAGTCTTTTTTCCTCAGGGTGCACTGAACACTTAATATTCTGATCCTAATTCTTGCAGTAAAGCCTGGAAGGAAAATGGAAAATTGCCCACCACTGCCTCTTTGTGTGATGAAGACCAAGTGCAAATGCTGTGTCTTGTTTTACTACAGTAGCCAATGTGTCCTGCAAGCTGGTGAGCTGGTCAGCTCGTTAGCCTTGGATAAGGAGAAGCAGCCCAAGGTTAGACCTTTGTAGGGCACAGATAGGAGAACACAGAGATGAAGTGAGGTACAGAGGCCTGGAGAACACAGAGATGAAGTGAGATACAGAAGCCTGGAAACTTTTACACACATCCCTGAAGGGGGTGAAATACTGAGGGGCTTCTCATTAATCTGTCTTTATAACAATAATATCAGATTTTAGAATCCTTGCACTGAAATAATGCAATAAACAACTCGTTTAACCCCGAGGGGAGGATTAGCCTAGAAGAAGTCCTGACCCTCAGACTGAGAGACAGCTATCAAACCTTGCCATGTGAAAGTACAGCCCAGCAGGAAGCTGGGAAGAAAGAGAGCGCAATCAGGTGATGTATACTGTACTAGCTACAGCGTCAACATGACCTATGTGAGCTCAGTCTCTGGCCTTTCAGTAGAAAATCAGTAATTTTTTCTTACAAATGGAGAAGAAATGAGCTATTTATGGATGTGAATTGAATGGATTTCATTTGCTCCCTGTGGTCTCCAGTTGTAGTTTTCAAACACTGATTTAAAACATTTCAAATATTAGGTGGACAAATTTTCTTTCCTGCAGAGGGAAAGCTCATTGTCCCAGAGAAAATTTCTGGAAACAATTCAGGTATATAGGCCTGCAGGGCACAACATTGTACATTAAGACCAGTAAGTCTTCCAAGACTCTGGTGTTCTTATGACATTGAAGCATAAATATTCTACCTACTTTGGTGTTTATGATATTGCCAATTTTGATGGAAAAAACAGGCAATATATTAGCCAGTTTGTGTGTGACTGAATAATGATTATTATTTTACTTTACAAATTCATAGCTATTGCTGGTCAGGATGCATTTTTTGAGTTGTGTTGTGTGATTGTTATGTTTGTTCATTGGAAGTAAAATTTGTGACACTGGGAAAAAACAGAGGAGAAATAAAGCATAGTCTGAAATACTGAGTGTTATGGTTGCTCTATAAATGTAATTCTTATTTGAGATTTCTGTGTTTCAATCTCTCTTTTGTGCCCAAGTGAGCCAAGGTGTTCTTCCCAAAGTCTGGAAAGACACTAAGAGGATGGGGTCTCTAGTGTTATGGTCACAAATCTTACATGTTGAAGCCTTCCCTAATTCACTTTTCCAATAGACTTCCTGTGATAGTGATATATTATTTCTGGTGTATTTCACAGGTGTTACTTCCAGTGATATTTATTGTTACTTGCAGTGATATTTGTTGTGAGATACTCTCATATAAGCATGATTAGAAAGAATGATATAGAAATGTATGTAAATATATAGAAATGAGTGTTACATAACACTACCCTTTTTTGACTAGTACTTGCCAGGCATTTGTTGTCTAATGCAGTCTTGAATTTCTGACATTTCCTGTTGTTGAACACTAAGTTTACCATCTACATAGGCTGATGTCTTTCCAGCACTTAAAGGACATGGTCCAGTTCAGAGACAAACGCAGTAGTTGCTTACAGGTCTCTGTTGGCAGATGATCTATTTCATTGTCTTGACACTTAATTAAGTAGAAATATGTTTTTATAATATATACAAAAAAAGTCAGGCAGCATTTTTGATATACATGTTACTTTGCATTCCACTGAGTTTTTTGCAGCACCAAAATGCAGAATTGCTTAGCAGCAGTCAGCTTTACGCAGTAGTAGTGGGAGCACAGATATTACAAGAGTGGGCCATGTTCTATGAGTTAGTTTCAAGAATTATTATCCCTCTCACAGTGAAAAGTCCATAAAACAATGTCAGTGTAGAATAAGTTTAAAAAAATTCAAAGCATGAAATCTGGGTAATAGCTTCTGATAGAAGGTATAAAAACAACTTGGGAAATCAAGGTAAGGGGAAAACTATTCTCATGATCTGCTAAACAGACACCATAGAACAAAGATTCAAGTGTTACGCATTTTTTCCTGCCCTTACTTTCCTCAGCAGCCAACGTGTCAATGTTTAGAGCCCTCTCCCTGAGCTGTCTGATATTCTGCCTTGTGTCTGTGACTTGCAGGTTGGTCTGAGCCCATATTCAGGACACCTTCTTTAAGTCTTGCAGTCTTATTTATGGCTATAGTCTAAATAAGACTTGAGGTAAAACGATAGCTTACTTAGATTACACTATCACTGCCCTTAATCTAGAAAGATGAGAAAGTTTCCCTTAAACTACTTGGAAAAAAAATAAAAATGTGATTGGATTACAAGGAGTTATGGACTATATCTTCAAATATACTTAAAGATCCATATGCAAGTATACAGTCTTTAGGACAAGATGATGTATCCTGAAAGGTGTAGCAGTTGAGCTTTTGCTCTGAGTCAGACTAACTCAAGTTAGCTGAGTCAAAGCCTGCTATTAGCCTATGAATATTAACACTGTGAAGATAAGGAGTTCTATCAACCCTTTTCTGGAAAAATTGGTAATTCTAGACAGTGCTTTTGTGACACTTAGTTGTTTTTACAAGAGGACTCACTGAACTTTTCATAAGTGGGATCACATGATCTGTTTAAAAATTCTCAAGATTAGTTTACAAATTTCTCATATAGTGAGGATTTTTTTCCTGCAACGAATACTGCAATTTTACAAAGCGAAGTATAAAAAAAAAGCATTTTGACTCCCCATAGGATCAAAAGACAGTGCCTGAGGAATGAACTCTACTGTTTGTCTATGTTGTGGCTTACAGCAGCACATCTAAATTAAGTACTAAACTGCATTTAGACATAGTGTCATCAAAAGCGTTATCTGTGTTTGAACATTGTAGAAATGCTTCTCTGGTAATTCATTTGAACAGGCTTTTACACAAACACTAGTTGTGTACAATTGCTGCATTGTGAGCTGCGTAGCCTGTTCCTTTCCTCTTTGAAAAGTATAATGGAGTTTATGACCTGACATAGTATAATAATAATAATACTAATAATACTAATAATACTAATAATACTACTACTACTACTAATAATAACAATAACAACAGTAACAACAACAACAATAACAATAATAGTTTTTACCTTATTACTCAAGTACCCAGCTAATTATCAACACTGGTCTTTCAATAATAAGTACAAAACAATCAGACACAAAAGCTGTTCATGCAGCTTGTCTGAAGTACATGGGGTAGCTGCAATGTGGGAGCAGCGAGGGGTGGCTGTGTAGCTTTCATGAACCCATACATATATGTGGTTCAGCACAGTTCTCAGGGCTGACAAAGCTCTTCCATTCCTTCTCCTCAGAGATATTTTTCTCTTCTACACAGCACCAACTGCTATCAGCGCTGTCACAATAACTCTTAGTTCTACCCTGAGCTTCAGCAAAATGCTCTCTGTGTGTACCTATGACCTGGAAGAGGTGTCTTTTTTTAAAGATGTGCCAGAGTGAGAAGGGTACACCTTGAACAGTCTTCATGCTGACATGCTTCGTTTCCATATGAAGTCCAATTTGGAGATATAATTTTAAATCTTTGCAGACAGAAATTTTGAAGGTGCACTAGTGCTTGCTGGGCATGTCTATAATACCCATTTCTAGCTGATAGCCCCATGTAATCACTGGTCATGCTTTCTAGGTTTGTTTTATGGCAATATCTGTTTCTGTTTGATTTTTTGGCTTTTTCCTTATTTTTAAAAAAATTATCCTTTATTACTCAAGTGCCTGATAATTCAGATGAATAAAACCTATTAGCATAGAAAACTTCATATTCAGATACACTCACCCATAGCAGTGTTTTCAATGCTTTTTCCAAGCACTCTGAAATCTGTAAATTACCTTAGAATTTTATCTCAAATTTTCAGTGTAGTGAATTTGCTATCCTTATGCTACTAGAATTAAACAGATTCCAGCAATATCTTCTACCTTTAAGCAGAAGTTAAGAGACTTAAGTTTAAGTCTCTGTGTCTCACAATTCCTTGTCACTTTCATCGTTATGTCAATATGACAACTACTCAAGCTTGGTAGGCTTCACTGCTGATGCATTTTTCAGTATATATGATAAACTTCCATTTGTTTGCTTGTTGTATGGGCTCGTCAGGGTGCACTGAGGCCACTGTGCAACCAATAAATTTCTTTCCTGGGAATTCTTGTTTTGCCGTAGGAGATCAGCCACAGCATCTGTTTTGATAATAGGCAGTGCCCTACCGTTTCATGTGAAGTATCTCTTTAGAGGTGCTTGTCCTCATCTTTGCAAGCTTTCAATAGCAGCACAATGGTCTTTATCAACAGAGATCCTGTTACTGTCAGCAGCAGAAGGCATGTGTCCAGGCAGAACAAAGGAGCACTTATAGTCACATTCCAATGATGATATCCAATGACAATATTTTTGCATAAACTTAAAAATTATGGTGCAGATGCTGTTAGACTGATAGAAAGTGTTAATTAAAATTAGATATTTTGTGTAGGGAAGTTAGTCTCAGTTTTAATATGCCATTTAAATTCAGGTTAAAAAAACTTTGCCTGTTACTGCATATAGCGAAAGAAGACCCTGGACTCCTTCTTGTTTGCAGCCTGACATACTCTTAATTTTACTCCTTTTCTTTGATACTAGGCAAAGTCAAGAAGTTAGCCACAGCAGTCCCTAAATAAATCAATTTGTGTATAAATTTTCAATTAATTGGTAGTGGTTTACTAAATTTTATAAGAGAAACTGGGCGACCAGGGAATGTGTGAAGAAAGAATATAAAGAAAAATTCAGAGATGTTAGAGATGATTGAAAAAGGAAGATACTGCAGTTTCTTACCTAAAAAACGCTACCATAAGGATCAGCACCTATCACCTCTCCAGAGGGGAAACTGGACAATATATACATGGAACATACAGATTATATAGGAGTGGGACAACTACTAGCTACTTCTACTGTTTCATGGTAATCACTGTTAGTCTTCTCAGTAATTTCCTACTACCACCTATTTCTTTAAATACCACCAAAGTGTCTAAAGTGTTTAGCCACACACACAAGCTCAAAAATACCTCAGAAGGACTCATTAGAACTTGCCTTCTCAGATGTTTCTTCTGAAGAATCTTTCCTAGGGAATATCAGTAGCAGTTTCAGAAGCAGTTTCAGATTACTTACAAGTTAAGTGATATATTCATACCAATGTATTCAAAGAACATTATTTAGATATTAATTAGATATTGTGATGGATATAGTACATATGAGAGTATTTTTATTATTAAGTTTATTCTCTATAAATCCATGATCACAGCTTCAAAGTGTACCAGGAAAATGAAGTGGATAATTTTCTGCTTATTGACAGGTAGCATCGACATTGTCTCTCATTGAGCTTAGAGCTTATGGAGAATGATTGAGAATGAAAAATTAAGCAAGATGTTTTTAAGGAGAAACAATACAATTTTCTAAAAATAGACTATCCCTCTAAAGCCTTCAATGTTAAAAACACCTTGTGTGGTAGAGTGGTAGAATAGAACTTGTATGTGGTAGAACGTAGAAATGAGCTGACCAAATTTTCTCCCTGTACTTAGAGATTTGATTGCTGGAACCTCCTCTTTCTTTAGGAACGGACTCTTCAGCTATGCTGCAAGTCTGGAGCTTCATGCCCTCCAGTCAAATCAGAAAATTATTCTTTTAGTATTTTTCAATTTCAGCAAGTTCTTTAATTTCAGCAAGAGTTCTTCCCAGTGTCCCTTTGAGGTGTACTTATTTGAGTGCTGAAGGGAAGTGTAACTGGTTTTTCTGTCTTCATCTTACCTCTTGAAAATTGTTTGCCATATTTCCGAAAGGCTGGGTTCATAAAATATTGTAAAGAGGTACAAAACAGTAGTTGCCAAGAATTTCTTGAAACCCCTGAATTTCTAATGATTGATCTACCCTTCATATCCACTGGCCTTCTTTTTTTCACTTGACAGATGGCAGTGATGACAATCAAGAAGGCAGTGCAGTTGAGAATGAAGAAAATGCCAAAGGAACAGGTCAGTGACCTGGATTACTTTGAGGCTGGACACAGATGTTTTCTGATTATTACTAAGAATGAAGGAGGAGGAAAGGTCTCCTTCTAACATACACCCTCCTCCCATGTGCTTTTATGTTTTTTAATCAATCACAGATAAAGGGAAGAAGAGAGCAACACCAAGACCCAGAAGAGCACATGCCAGAGGGAGAGACAGGCATGGTGATGAAGATGATGATGATGATGAAGGTGGGATGAGGAGAGCTGGGCCTCGCCGGCACAGAAGCCGTAGACGAGGACGAGCAGCTGGAAATGAGGCCAGTGATTCTGATATGGAACCTGCAAAAGCCAAGAAGAATCAAGCAAATCAGAAATCCAAGGAAGATGATGACGAAGATGAAGATGAGAAAGGGGGTAAAAGTGGGAAAGGTAAAAATGAGAAGAAAGGGGACAAAAAGTCTGATAAAAAAGGGAAAAAAGAGAAGGCCAACAAGAAGAAAAAAGACAAAAAGAAGTCAGGATCAGGGTAATTAATTTTGTTTTCCTTATAATAAAACTATAGTTGTCCTACATAAAACCTGTTTTCTCTTATAGCTGAGAAATACCAAGAGTCAATATGACTCCCTCACTTGTGACAGTCAAATTGGAGCTGGACAGAAATATTTTGTCCTGCAATGAAGAAATGACAGCTGAGTGAAATGGAAACTTTCTGGAAAGTCATATCTAGTTATATTCCAAGTATATGAGCTGCTTTCTAGAGAAAGGGAGTGAAAATGTCAGAGGAGAAGAGAAAGTGGTAGAGGTGGTAGAAAGTGGTGAGATCTGCCCCGCTTTTTTCTTTTGCAAAACTAAAATGCCACAAACTCCAAGCTGATTACCTTCCCAGAAAGCCAAGTTTTATTTCTAGTATAGAACTAAAATCTTGATACTTCTCAGAAGATCATATTTTTGTTTCCCAGCCAGTTTTGAGCCAGCTCTTTGAGATCAGTGCCCAAATTTCAAGAACCTGGAACCAAAAACTAAAATGGGATTTTCCAATCTGTCTCCCACTCACTTCCTCTGAAATGTCACTTTTCAATTTTCCAAAGTATCTAATGCAACTTGGGGTCTTTATAAGACTCCAGTGACAGGGAGCCCTTCAGAAAAACATTTCTATTTCTCTGCCATCCTAGCATTCCCTTGCTCCTTGTCCCTTGTGCTTTTGAAAGGAAGCAACCCCGGGAGTCACATATAAGGGAGCAAATGGAGCTGTCTCAATGATGGGGGAGAGAAACTCCCATTCCTCAGTCATCACTTGTTACAGCTGTTTCTGTTCCCAGAGGCATCACTGGAGAGCACAGCAGGACTAAAAGGAAAATATACAGTAAGATATGCTGTTGTATTAATTTGTCCGTGATCCCATTTCCATACCTTTCTACTTAATTTCCCTTCCCAATGAGAATGAGAAGCCCTAAAATTTTTCTTTCTGCTGGCTCTTCACTGTGATGGCAATTATACTCCTGTGTGCAGTTTTCTGTACTCACAGAGCAGCAGCTCTGACTGTGTAAACCTATGTTCCTTTGCTTATTTTTGTCTTCATTGTAAACATTTACTCAGTGTTAATTTAAAAAGGCCACTGAAAATAGAAAACTGAGCAATGGCACAATGTTTTTCATTGTCTTCCAAAGTTTTAAATATTAAAATACATCATTTTGGGCTAAATAACTTGAAATTGCTGCCTTGATCTTAAATTATTAAGCCTAACAACATTTGAGGAAATACTGAGGACGCTCTCAAAGATAACTCAAGAGTATTGTATTTTTAGACTTACAGGAGCTTCTGAAAAGATTGAAGAATAATAAGAATATTTTAAAATATTTTCAAAAGAAAAAAACAGAATAGTGTAAGAATGAAGGATAGCAGGCTGGTGATCAGTTTGGCTGTGATTGAGATAAAGGGTTTGTAAGACTGCAGAATGGAAAGTAAGGTTGGCAGTACAGAAGAAATACAGCCACTCTAGCAAGTCTGGGAGGACCTATCACAACAAATTCTCTATACTGCTTAAGCCTAACCTTGCTGATGCAGTTTTTTAATTAACAAATTCTCTATACTGCTTAAGCATAGACCTTGCTGATGCAGTTTTTTAATTGCCAAAGTGTTTCAGCATGAAATAGCAGGAAAACAGTGAAATCAGGAGTTGAAAAAGAAAACACAAGAAAATTTTCCCTAAATGAAAAGTGGAACTATCTGGCAGAGAGATAATATGGTATTTACCACCGTCATGGTGGCTTTTGCTAAACTCTAGCAACATGCCCCATTTTGGTGAGATCACAGTACAAGTCAACAGAATCTGCTGCAGTTGCCCTTTTGCCCCTCTGTACTTTTCATTTAAATCAGGAAAACCTCTTCATGCACTGCTTATTCTACATAAAGGACATAAGGGACTTCTAGAAGAACTGTGCATTGGTTTTCTGGTTTAGTTGTTTTGTTTTTTCAAAACTTAAATATTCCAGTCTTGGTTAATTTGTGGTAGTGAGTTTCCCAGGGTAATGCCATGATCAAAGGAGTTCTTTCTCAGTGAGTTTTAAATCTTCTGTTCTTAGATGTTAATGGTTGTTGATGAGGCTGATTGTTGCCTGTTATTGAGGGTGTGAGGAGAGCCTGCTTTACCCTGTTTGTAATCATCAACACCAAAATATCAATGATAACTTGTTCCTTTAATGTCACTGTGAGGGTTGGAGATATTCATGGGTTAAAAAATGGTTTAGTTCTTTACTGCTTTGTTTCATTTTCTCTGATTGATTTTAGAAACTTTGTGCTGTCACATAAAAAAAAAAAAACAGAATGGGATCATATTCTTCCTACTGCATAGCTCTGTCTGTGAGTAAATTGACTTTTATTAAGTTCACTTGAGAGTATAAAACTTCTGCAAAAGCTTGGAGGTACATGGAAGATCAAGACACTACTTCTTTTTACTAACTGAATAGTATTAACTGACAGGCAATGCTATCGGGATTATCTGTATAAATAGAATTTACACAAAAAAACTAGAAAGATTTCAAATTTAGTAAAATTTATTAAATTGTCATGCTATACTCTCAAAGTCTTACCAGTCTTATCATGTAACATCCTAACTCAAAGAAAACATTTTCATCCTAATTTTTAATGCTATACACAGAAATCATGAGAAAAGTAGATTACATCCATAAAGAGGAGATAAAACTAAAACCAAAATAGAGATGTACAATAAGGCCATAAAACCAAACTAGAATGAAGAAATTTGTTGTGTGTTCAGCTTAGAAGAAGCACTTGATTTCAAGAACTCTACTTAGATGTGTATTGAATTGGCATATTGAATTGGAGCCAAGGAGGATGGGGTCTTTATGTCAAGATATTTATTGACACTTGATGCTTTATGTTAGCCTGCAGGTCACAATGAACTCTTCTGACCTTCAAACACGTGAATAAAAACCTTTCATGAAAGGCTAAGACTTTTTAATGCTGAAGACAAAATTTTGGTTTCTTGACTTGAATAACATGGTGTTCCACCACTTGAGCTGAAGGAAAACTCTGCTGTTACTCCACCAAGTTTGGCTGCATTATGTAAACACACTAGAAAATACTGATTTCTTAAAGAAACTCTGGAATTTGGATTTTTTAATTATTTTTCTGGTTCCAAAGGAAAGTGAAGAATGGAAGATGAGACATGTTTGTAAAGACAAACAAAGCAGTAGCTGGCAAAGGGCACAAAGCCTACGTTATCCTGACTTGACCTCTTGTGTTCTGTTAAGCTTCCTTTTCTCAGTAAGCTCACTACATTAGCACAAAGCCTTCATGTTTCCCACTCTCTCACTGCAGCGTTGTAAACCAGCAAATTCCAGCTTTGCATAACCCAGCAATCTTCCATCAAAGGACATGTTTAATGTCAGGCACATCACTCCGCTTAGTAAAATGGAGAACAGCTGATTTTGACAATGGATTCTGAGCTCTCTCAAATCCGACTTTTAACCCCTCTGTTCTTCATGAAAACATGACTCTCTTTGCATTTTCTCTCAAAATTTTATGCATAAATCACTTTTTAACCCTTTTCCATTTGACTTCAGTTTTCTTGCCATTCTTAACTTGCTCTTCACAATACTGGTATGCCAGTAAATAGCTGTGGTTCTCAGTAGCAGTTTTTCTTCATGTAGCTTCAAGCTTTCTGTGATACTGTCTTTTGCCGTGTAAAGCCCAACATGGTAAGACTGATGGGTACAACTTTCTAAGGTGACAGTCTATTCTGTACGAGCCACAATGATGCTCAGAGGGTTAGAGTACCTCTCCTACAGGACAGGCTGAGAGAATTGCAATTGTTCACCCTAGAGAAGAGAAGGTTCTGGGGAGATCTGCCTTAGGGGAGCTAATGAAAAAGAGGGAGAAAGAAATTTAATATGGCCAGACAGTGACAGAACAGGGGTCAAAGGTTTTAAACTGAAAGGGAACATATTTATATTAGATGTTAGGAAGAAATTCTTTACTCAGAGTGTGGTGTAGCACTGGATCAAGTTGCTCAGAGAAGCCGTGGGTGCTCCACAGCTGGGGAGTGTTCAAGGCCAGACTGGATGGGGTCCCGAGCAACCTCATCTAGTGGGCATACTTGCAAATGGCAGAGAGGGTTAGAGAGAGAGAATTTTTGAGGTTCCTTCCAACCCAAACCATTCTGTCATTCTATGGCTCTACGATAATCAATAGGATTTTAACCTTTAAGGGCAAGGTGACCCATAGCTGTGGAAGCCTCTTTCTTTCCTTTGCTAACTTCTGTGTGTCTGAAAGTTTTCAGCTCATCCCCTAATCTTTACCTATAATTAAGTAAAATTAATGAAGACCATAGGCAGATGACCAATAACAAACTTGTATTTTTCTGTGTTTCAAAAAGTATTTTGATTTTATTTGTTTATTTTGAATCCTTCAAGTATTCTTGCTGGTAAACTCTTGAGTCATTTATGCCATTTAGATCTCTAAAAGACCTTGTGTTACCTGTTTTGGTAGAGGAAAAGTTTTATAATTGTTAAATTTTTCAGGAGATAGAACCTATACATTAGGTAATGAATAATTCAGTTCTCATATCTTGGATATCAAATTCTCAGAAAGGTGAAGTATGAGCAAAAGAGCCTGAAAACTACTTGTTTGACAAAGTCAGAATTAATTTTTTTCCAATCAAGCCAAAAAACCATTAAAAAAACCCCCAAAAAATCTTCAGTACAGTTTTAAACATTCATAAGTCAAAGAAACAGGCAAGCAAATCAACAAAAGAAGCTAAAGAAAGCACAACAAGAACAGACAGAAATGCATCAAAGTGCTGTCATCAAGAGATCACTTAGTGGTAGTTGTCACTGTCAGGTTTTTAGGACAGAAATTTAGTCTATTTATTTCCTTTTTATAATTTTTCTGTTCACTTGCACAAAAAGAGGAAACACTTGTTGCCAATGAATTGCTAAATGCCATTAGATGAGATGCAAGATTGCTCAAAGAAAGGGTATCTATGCAGAATTTAGACATGTGAATATTGTTTTAATCAGCAATTCTTTGCAAAGATACAACAAACTGATATATGGATAATAAGTTCAGATCACAGACACAACATACCTAGAGATGCCATTACAATTGCACCTCCTTTCCTTGAATGCTTGCTGAAATGCGGCTTTGAATTTTTTCCCATCTATGAAATATTATCATCTTGGTCAGTGCATGGGCTGTCATTTATCTCTACTGTGACATACTGAGGTGAAGGAGTTTGCTTTTATGGCTGTAGTTAGAGCATTCTCACTTGACCATGAGAAACAATAAGTGACTGTCAGATTTTACCTCAAGAGTGCTGCTCACTGTCCCCCAGCTCTGCATTTTGTATGCAGGCTGTGCCTTTCATATTAAAACTAATAACAAGTCTAAAGGAAGGGTGTCCTCCCTTCTGTGCAAGTGTGAAAGCATTATTATAGCCTCAGATTTAACAGAAATTAACAAAAAGTATGTTTTTCTGTGAAAACATCTGTCCTGCCTGAGTTTTGGTGATGTTTTTTGTTCCTGCTTTTGTTTGAAGCTCTGATTCTGAATCTGAGGAGGAGCCAATTACAGAGGAGGAATTGGCCAAGCTGAAAGAAGAAGTAGAAGAAAAAAAGAAACTGATTGCCACGCTACGAAACAAGCCATGGAAGATGAAAAAGAAATTGTCTGTCTTGAAGTACGGTTTGATTTCCATAAGGAATGTTTTTTGTCTTGTTCTGCACTGTTTTTCTGAATTTTCACTTTAGTTCTGTACCTACTCGCAAAATTAACTTCAGACCACATCTAATCTCTCTTCCCTAGGAGGTATGCTCACTGTAAGTGGAGGTAAATGGTGCTGCAGATCACTGCTTTCTTGTCCCAGTAGAACCGAAATCAAATATGGAAAGCTAAGCTTTTTGTTTTCAGAATTTCCATTACAACCCAGTGCAAATCTTTTCCTTTTTTTTCAGTTAGGTTGATGTTGATGAATTCTTCCATTGGTGAGATTAATAGCTCATTAATATCTCTCAGAAAAATTATGAAACTGCAGGATTACCTCAAGATTGCTAGAGAGAAAGGAGAGGATTTTTATCCCTAATCTGACTTTAAAGAAAGGAAAAAAATTTACCTAATGGAAAAGCAAACTCTTTGGAAGCAGAACTTGTACTTTCATGTATTTTTATTTATGCCACATAGAAAACTGTATTTTGCCCTAGCATACCTATCACTATATTTACTTGGAAGGGAATAATGAAGTATTTCTTTACATTTAAATTTCCACCAAGCACAGGAACTGAGTAAATAGAGAGAATTTTATTCTTTTCACAAAAATGCTATGCTCCCCTGTTTCTGATAACTAATTTGCTGCAGCAATACCAAGACACCAACAAAACATATCTAGCAGAGAAAGGATGGTCTGTCCTGCAGAGAGTTTTTAATATTAAGAGAAATCACAGATGTGAAATATGGTGTGGAAAGTCTATAGATTTATCCTTTTAGAAGGTAAGGTAATTTTGAAAAGGATAAACTTGCAAAGAGGTAGTGAAAAGAATCAAACTAGGTAAAAGGAAACAGTATCGAGGAGATGTAGAGTAGAATTGTGAAGGTAAGAGAATTTTCACAAAATATAAATGAGCAGATTAGGTTTTGGACAGTCTACACTGAAGGATCCCCATGTACATAAACTTAACATTTGTTTATAGTCTTCCTATGGAGAAAGCTTCTATTTTTACAGTCATTCTTCTATCCCATAATTCATAGCAATTCCAAGGAAACTTCATGACTTGGTATGTCCCTGAGACTATTGTCCATTATTGCTTTTCCATGTGGGCAGTGATGATGCTGCAACATGTAACTCAAGGATGATCAAGAGACGCTTCTGGGCCTTGGGATATCTAGTAAGGAAAGTTGGCACAGAAGTAATTTTTTCCTCTATACTTCTGGTTGTGAGCACTGATATTGGAGGAAACACTCTATTAATACAATAATTCACAGAAAAAAATCCTCCTAGAAACTCTGCTAAGGCTCTTGGAGGATGGGGAGGTGATTTGAGACAATAAACACCTCTTCACCAGGGAAGGAACTGCCTGAACAAACCAGCAAACCTTCTGTGATGAAGTTACTACATCAGTGGACAAAGGAGGGGGTGTGGATGTCATTCAGCTACTACACTTCTGTAAGGTCTTTGACAGAATACTCCACAAAATCCCTCTCCCTAAATTTTAAAGATATGGATTAAATGTGTGGACTGTAAGGTTTCTAAGAAATTGTCTGAATTTGTCTGACCAGCTCCCTAGGTCACACCTAGGGAGTTGGTGGTCAATGTCTGCTTGGACAGCCCTTTGGAGGACTTGGGTGTGCTGGTGCATGGAAAGTCAAAGGAAAGCCTACAACATGGGTTTGCAGCCCAGCAAACCAAACCCAAAGCAGTGTGGCCAGAAGGATGAGGGAAGGGGTTCTGCTCCTCTAAACCACTCTAATGAGACCCCACCTGGAATGTGGGGTCCTCAGTACAGGAAAGGCATGAACCTGCTTGAACAGGTCCAGAGGAGGGCCACAGAAATAGTCAGGAGACTGGAACATCTTTCCTATGAACACAGCTATGAGGGTTGGGTTGTTCAGCCTGGAGAAGAGAAGGCCCTGGAGACAGCTTACAGCAGCCTTTCCATACTTAAAGGAGGATTTTAAGAAAGATGGGAACAGATTTTTATAAGATGTGGTAATTGGACAAGAAAGAATAAAACCTTAAAGAAAAATGGTAATAAAAACTTACAGAATTTAGTTTCAGACTATATATATGGAAAATATTCTCTAGGGAAGATATTCTCTATAGTGAGGGTGGAGGGACACTGGATGAAGCTGCCCAGAGAAGCTGTGGATCCCCCATTTGGGAAGTGTCCAAGGACAAGCTGGATGGAGCTCTGCTCAACCTGGCCTAGTAAGAGGTTTTCTGCTCACGGCAGAGGGTCTGGAAATACGTGATCTATGATTCCTTACAGCCTAAACCATTTAATTATTTTCTGATCCCAGGATATACATACCAAAATACAGTTATAGAGTGTATTTTCTAGACCTCCTGCTTTTGTAATCGTTTATTTGGAGCCTAAGTTCAACTGAGTTGCAAGACAAGACCTGGAGTTTTTATGCTACTTGAAGCAAAATTTTTATCTTATAAATGGGCACTCTATTATGATTACAGTTACAACAGTATCAGCATATTTTAATGAATCTATGTAGCAAGTAATTTAAGATTCATAACAGAATCATTAGTCTAAATAGATTGGCATTATTGGCTTTGTTCTTGTATGTAAGAAAAATGGACACATGCTGACTGTAAGTGCCTTAAACTTTTAAAACAATTATGTGACTTTTGAATAACCTTGTGTTAGTGTTTCTGGCTCTTGAAACTCTTGGTGAAACATTGTTAGTAGTAAGCATTTCCTCCTGTCATCTGCTTCTTTCTCTGTGAAGGATTTAGAATATTGTGTGATTTGTGGTGAAAAAACCAAACTATCTCCTTATAGGTAGAAGAGCAAATTGCCCTATTTCTGGAAATCTTCCAGCTTTCACAATTGAGAGATGCTTCATTGGAGGTTTCTTCTCAGCCTTATGATAAATGTTATGTAATTGTATAAGTCAACCCCCACGTCCATGTTTGTTCCATATTAACATCTTTATTTTCAAAAGTGGAAGAAAAGTGCTATCCAGTAATACTCCTGTACATGACAAAACAAGACCAAAAAATACTTTTTTATATTATTTTGAATGGTTAATATTAACATCAGTTGGGACTTTTAATTTTAAATATTTTTTTTTAAAGAAGTGTTGTCAAAACAAACAATTTTGGGAGAAAGATTTAATTTCCAATGAAATTTGTGGTTATAAGAGAACAAGGCATTTTTTACAATTAAAAATGTTGTTTAAGCGTTTTCAAAGGAAAAATTTTTCATGGCTTAAACTGTATATGGTGGGAAAGATGATTTATGATTAACTCTAGTGATTACTTTGGAAAATGTTAAATGTTTACCTTCATTCTTTGGAAAAATGCATGAATGAACAATCATTTTAGAGCACAGATGTAGAACTAGTTACTCTGCAGAGGATGCTTTCTGTTGAAAAATGGTTGCGTGCTCATTGCAGAAATGGCATTCTTAATAGAACTACACTGGCAATTTAGACCAACTCTAACTTCTAATTTACATCCCTGTGTCTAAAAAGATGCATTTCAAACAGCCCATGATTATTCCCTGAAGAACGGTGACTTGATGAGGATACTGCTCTGATACAGTGTCCCTCTGCAGTTTCAAGTTGAGCTGTATTGATACCGTCAGACTCTAAGCTCACCTTGACACATCGTGGTCAGATCTTTACTTGTCTGGAGATGTGAAAAAAGAGAGGATAAACACATGCAGAGGAGTGAAAAGATGTTACAACAGCATCCCCACTCTCCTAGGCCCTAAGCAATAGACTTGTGGGCTGGGGACACACTGGTCTGTGCTGCTGAGTATAGAGTGTGCCTAGAGTCCAGACATTTTGTCATTTCTAAGACAAATATTCACCTTCAGAAGAGTTTTCTTGTTCTAGTATTTTCCTTCTACTGATTTACATGGTTTGTGAGTATTGTTGCTCTAACTTTTCTATGGGAGACGAGAACTTGTGACATTTCTTCTTGACATTGCCTACTCAGGTCAGCTTAAAATTACCTGAAGAACCACCAGGTGAAAATTATCATTAATTATTACTTGTGAGACTGAAATTTAGAGAGGAGTGAACTAATTGGTTGACTGATTGACAGAGACCCTTGGGAGTCAGTCCTAAATGGCAAAGGAGTCCAGGAAGCATGGATATGCTTTAAAAATGAAATTGTTAAATATTCAGGAACAGGCTGTCCCCATATGCAGGAAGACAAGTCATTAGGGAAAAGGCCAGCCTGGTTAATATTAGGCCTGATCTCAGGAAAAAAAAGAGAATCTATTTTTTCTGGAAGGAGGGACAAATAACCTGGGAGGTCTACCAGGATGCCACAAGTTCATGTAGGGAGAACAGCAAAAGCCTTACTAGGATCTGATTGGCCTCTACTTTTAAAGACAATAAAAATTTTCTATAAAGATTTGAAGTAAATGGAAGGTCAAAGAGTATCTCCATTGCTTGTTGAATGTGAAGGGTAGTGTACTGACAGGGAGTGAGAGGAAGGCAGAGGTACTTAATGCCTTTGTCTCAGTCATTAGTATCAAAACCAGTTTTCCTTATGATAGCCAACTCCTTGAGCAGGAAGTTGGTGATGGGGAAATGAGTGACACTGCAACAATCCAGGAGGAGATGGTTAGTGTCCTGCTATGCCAATTAGATGTGCACAAGTCTATGTGTTCTGGTGGGATCCACTCCACAGGAATAAGACAACTAGTGACAGAACCAAAACACATTCAGTCACCTGCCAGCAGTCCTGGTTAATTGAAGAAGTTTCAGCTGACTAGAAATTAGCACATGTAACACTAGTCTACAAGAAGGATCAGAAGGATGATCTAGGGAACTACAGGCCTGTCAGCCTAACCTCAGTTCCTGGCAATTTATGGAAAACATTTTCCTGAGTGCTGTTATGCAGGACAACCAGGAGATCAAGCCCAGATGGCATGGATTGATGAAAAGGCGGGTTGTGGCTGGCCAAACTGATCACTTTCTATGAAAAAGTGACCCTCTTACTATATGAAGGATGTAATCTATCTAGGCTTCAATAAAGCATTTGGCAAAGTCTCCCAAAGCATCCTTCCAGAAAAACTGGCTTGGATGTGTGCACTAGGGTAAAAACTAGCTGGTTTTCTGGGCCCTGAGAGTGGTGGTGAGTGGAGCTAAATCCAACTGATGGCCGGTCACTAATGGTGCTCCCCACAGCTGTGTTTTGGGGTCACTATTGTCTAACATTTTTATTGATGATCTGGGCATGGGAATTGACTGTACCCTCATTAAATTTGCAGATGATATCAAGTTGAGTGGGGGTGTTGGTCTGCTTGAGGGCAGGAAGGCTCTGCAGAGGGACAGGCTCAATCAGTGGGCTGAGGACAACTGCAGGAAGTTCAACAAGGCCAAGTGCTGTGTCTTGCACTGGGGTTGCAGCAGCCCCTGTGCAGTGCTACAGTCTTGGGGTGAGGCAGCTCGAGAGCTGATCTTCGGGAAGGAACCTGGGGGCTGCTGTTTGAACATGAGCCAGAGTGTGCCCAGTGGCCAAGGAGGCTGGTGCCACCCTGGCCTGTGCCCAGAACAGCGCGGCCGGCGGGACGAGGGCAGGGATCGAGCCCCGGCACCGGGCACTGGGGAGGCCTCACCTCAAGGCTGTGCTCAGTTCTGGGCCCCTCACTTTAAAAGTGACACTGAGGGGCTGGGGCCTGTCCAGCCAAGGGCAACGAGGCTCCCGAAAGGACTGGAGAACATCTCTGATGAGGGACAGCTGAGGGAGCTGGGGTTGTTTAGTCTCAAGAAGAGGAGGCTCAGGGGGGACCTCATTGCTTTTTGCAGCTCCACGTAAGGGGCTGAGGTGAGTCGGGGCCTGAATCTGCTACAGTGCCTGCAATGAGAGGACAAGAGGAAATGGCCTCAGGCTGAGACAAGGGAGAGCCAGATTAGATACTAGAAAAAGCTTTTTTGCTGTTAGGGTGGTCATGCTTTGGAATAGGACGTGCCAGGGAGGTGGTGGAGTCACCATCCCTGGAAATGTTCAAGAGGCATCTGGAACTGGTGTTTGGTGATGCGGTTTAGTGGTTTTGGGTTTACAGTGATAGTGCTGGGTTGACGGTTGCACTTAAAGTCCCTTAAAGGTCTCTCCCGACCTTGACCATTCTATGATTCTGTGGTTTTTTGATTAGAAGAAGGCACTGAAAAAAAACCCAAACAAACTAATGGGCCAGAGCTTCAGCTGTTGCAATCTGGAAAACCCTTCAGGGAAAGCTATCACAGATTAAGTCTGGATTTTGGGAACCTCATGCTTGTTTGTACATTTTTCTGATGGAGTTTTGCACCAATATGAAGAAAAGGGAAGTGCTTAAATACTTGCTTGCCTCTGGTATACTCATCTCACTTCCCTTATTAGTGCTCATGGCGCTTTAGATAGACAAAATTCTGTGCTACAAAAGCACAAATTCCATTAGTAACTGAACAGTTTGTATCCAACAGCAATGCTTATTATGGTAACATATAATTAGAGAACTGAGCACTTGAACCCAGAGATGTGCCAACTTGTTCTCTAAAGTTACACCACAAGACAGTTAGTACACTATCAAAACAAGTGAAATAACAAGTTACATAAAAAAAAATAGTAAAACATCAAGTTTAGGCTTTTTGAAGGGCTTCCAATTAAGCACATGTCATAAAGAAAGATGGGAGAACTATATTTTTTCCCCTAGAAAAACCAGTGCAGTGCAGAATCTGTTCTTTGCTCAGAATAATAGAACAGTTTGAGTTGGAAGGGCCATTAAAATTAAACTTACTCCAACCCACCTGCCATTGGAAGGGACACCTTTCCCTAGACTAGGTTGCTCTGAGCCCCATCCAGCCTGCTCACAAATACTTCCAGGAATAGGGCATCCATAACTTCTCTAGACAACCTGTGACAACACTTTACCATCTTCACAATAAAGAATTTCTTCCTAATATCTAATACAAACTTATTCTAACTCAGTTGGAAGACTTTCCCCCATGACCCATCACTACAGCCTCTCATAAGAAGTCCCTCCCCTTTTTTGCAAGTCCTCTTCAGGTACTAGAAGGCTGTAATTTGGTCACCTTGAAACATTTTGTTTTTCAGGCTCTGCAAACCCAGTTCTCTCAGACTTTCCTCATAGGAAGCTGGCTCCATCCTTCTAACCAAGTTACTCTAAGAGCAACCTGGTGGTTCTCCTTTGGACTAGCTCCAACACATTGATGTGCTTTCCTTTTCCACTGATGTGGTCACTGCATCATAGCAGATCACATAGCAGATCAGGACAGAATACATTATGGTGATTTTTCAGTATTTTTCTAGCATAATTCATTTTATTACAGGACTTAAACTGCCTATCAAGATAAATGAATTGGAAATAAGAAATTTTATAAGCCTACAAACCCAAAGATATATGAGATACATGTGTGAGATGGTGGAAATTTTTCATCTTTTGTTGGATTCTTTGTAATCCCATCAATCAGTATTTAATCTCTCTTACTGTGGATATATTGACAGTCCTGGAGGCCAGACTGGCTGTCTTGGAGGCCAGCTGGGTATCAAATAACAATATAATTTGCCCACTATTATTGCTGAGCTGCTTTTCAAGTGATCTGTGCCCAGCATTTGTTTTGAAGTCTGTTTTCAGCCAAACTTCTAAGACTTACAAAAGTCCTGGACGGTCAACATTTCTTTTTATTGCGCTTTTAGTTCTTAGAGTCTGAAACTTTCCTGAACTGTTACTGAAAAATGTGATTAATCCACTCAAATGGTATTCATTAGCAACAAGCTCTAAGAGCTGTAATGCATCCCCTCTGCAGCACAGAAGTGCCAGAGGTGCTGTACACCTATCACTTTGGGAGCTGTAACTCCACACCTTGTATTAATAATTAACTCAGGCTTCTCTGGGACAATAATGCCTGGCCCCCTGAAACATTTATTAGTTCTTGCATCTGTAATTCAATTAATAAGCTTTCTCTAAAGCTTCTTTAAATTCACAGTTAGCTAGTGGGGGACACTTTGCCCTATCTTGTGATACAGATAATTTACCTCTAACACATGATACCAGTGATTACAAAGCTTGGTTTTGTTGGTCTGCGTTGTTTTTGACACATCCTCATGTTTGTTAAATCACAATACTTCCAATTGAGCATGAATATGTATACATGTGCTTTTGGTTTTTATTGTGGTTTCTAAAGTATTTCTAAGACTTGCCTATACTTCCTGTTATTTATAGCACAAAAGAAATGGAGGAAAGGACAAAATTCGACAGAAATCCACAGGGTTGTGCAAATAGAGGTATTAGACATCAACGTAGAAACCTTAGTTAAGTAATCTGTTGAACTATATTTAACAAGAACATGTATCACAGACATGGAAAGGATATGGCAAGCCTGGTCCCTGACTGAATGGTGCCAAGTTGATGCTGAACTTTTAAGGTCAGGAGGTTTAAGTAACTTACAAACAGAAGTCAGGAGTAAGTACTCAGTGGAGTAATTAGTTTCTACTAATCTGCTGGAGAACTGGTGGGGGAAGAAAAGCTGAGGAGAGAATGAATGTGTATTCTGTTTGATGGCTCCAGCATCATAAGCAATATGAAAATATTATTTAGAATGTTATTGGTAAAACTACGAAAATGTAAGATATGCTTGTAAGATATCAAAGGTAACTTGATTTCTTTTATTCCAACAGTGAAAAAAATACTTCCACTATTCTTTTACAAAGTAATTTCTATTTTTTTAAAGTATTTTTTCAATTTCATAACAATAATACAAAACAATTTAGATTGGAAAAGAGCCTTATGACTATCAAGCCTAGCCATTAACACAGACAGCACTGTCAAGTCCATCTCTAGTCCAAGTCCCTCACCATGACATTTACACATTTTTTCAAAACCTCCAGGGATGGTGATTCAACCACTTACCTGGGCAGCCTGTTTCAATGCTTGACAACTTTTGGTGAAGAAACTTATATATATCCAATCTAAACATCCTCTGAAACCATTCGAGATTGTTTCTTGTCCTGTTTCTTGTATCTGGAAGAAAAGACTGATTCCCTCTTCACCACAACCTCCTTTGAGGAGAGAAACTGGCTGAGGGTGCCCTTGATCCCCTCCTCTGGACCATCAATAGAGCAGGATTGTCCTCAGTACTGAGCCCTGGGGAACACTGCTGCAACTGGATGACAGATGGATTTAACTCTTTTCACTCTGTTCTCTTTTGGCCATATAGCATGTGCTACTCTTTTATTAATTATGTGGTGATTATTAACTATGTGATGATTTTGGCCATTACTTCACAAGAATTGGAAACATTTTTGCTGCCATTTTAAATGCATGTTTGAAATATCTTCTTGTCATGATCTGTGTGCATTAATGGTCAATGCATTAATGCCAGCAATACTATTAATTAAAAAAAATAATTAAAGTGTGTTGTTAGTAGACCAGAGTAAATGAAAATGAAAATGCTACTGCAAGTCCACCATTTGGACTTAGCAATTATACAATAAACTTTTTACTATGGGAAAGCAATTTACTAAGAAAGTGAAAGTGAAAGTTGCTTCATGCTTCCATGATGAAACATGAAAATATCTTCATAAATATTGTGCACATGCACATCCAACAGTTTTCTTGGTCCAGTCTTTCTTGTGCAACTTAGTTGACTGCACTTGAAACCACTCAGTAAGAAATGGTTGTTTGTGATGCAATGATGAACTAAATCCAATGCAGAGAAACCAAATGAAAATCAGTGAAAATAATGTTATAAAACACTTAGGAATGATGGGGTGCAAGAAGAGACGAAGTTTCAGCCACTGGCAAAGCAGAATCCAGGGAAGCATTCAAGAGCATCATCAGCGTAAGATCTATAGTCCAGATCACCACCTCCAAAAAGCAATTTCTTGGTTTGTCCTGAAGAAAAAGCTTAAATACTGATTACACTTGAAAGATTGTTTGATAGGGGTCCAGGAGGCAGATGAGGATAAGAAAAACTAGTTCTAGTAGAAAATCTTACAGAATTAATTTAAAACAATTCAAAAAGGGGTTTAAGAGAATTTTGTTTTTAGGAATTTGATAGTGGAAAATTCCTTCCTTTTGCCTTAGCTTTATTTTATATCAGAACAAGTTTGTGGAGAGCTTGAGTGTTTCACCTATAGATGTAAAAAGTACTCATATATGCTATCGCTATCAAGGATTTTTAAATGTATTTATTGCCGTTTTCACATTATGTTCTTAAATTTCTAACTTATTGCTTCACTCTGAAAAAAAACCCGACTTAAAATTTGAAAATTTCATATTCTGCAACATAACATAATTAGTGACTGAAAACACAAGTTTTCTACTCTGTATGTTTTGATTTCAGAAAATTTTCATGAACAAACCTGAATTACGCAGTGATAGAAGTGATAGTAGAATATAGTATGCTGGCCAGGGAGATTGGTAGGTATGCAGTTTACTGAGTCTTCCTGCTTTTATGGCACTGTTCCTGCCCTGTCTACTGAATTTAGGAGGAAACTGCCATCTGCTGTCAGGATGCCCTTATATCTGTTGACAAAGCATTAAGATTTCGGATCCTGAGGCTTGGTTTTAAAGGTGACCCTTGGACACAGGTTTCCTGAAGCAGAATTAATCTGTTTTCTGCTACTCACTTGGAAGGGCTGAAATGTAATTATTTTTCTGAGAATCAAAATGAAA
This sequence comes from Ammospiza nelsoni, assembly GCF_027579445.1. Lineage (NCBI taxonomy): Eukaryota > Metazoa > Chordata > Aves > Passeriformes > Passerellidae > Ammospiza > Ammospiza nelsoni. The sequence goes on along the minus strand of NC_080669.1, from coordinate 71,825,038 downwards.
AAATGATATGTAAGCAGTATGTTGTAAAGGACTCAGAGTGGCTTGGAAAATAAAGAATCCTCAATCAGTGTCAGTACTAGGTAAATACAGAAAGATCAGATTTAACAATCCAGAATGCAAATGTGATCTAGAACAACAGGATTGGAAATAAAGGATCGACACCCTCAAAAGTATACTGACTTGATCCTCAAGAAACATGTTTGATGTGATCGATAGGTGGGCTCTGTGGCTGTGGGGGTGGCTGTGTATTTTTATCTTTTCCAATCTGAATCTTTGCTTTACTTTTGCTATAGAGAGAAAAAAAAAAAAGGTGGTTAGATTAGCATTCATAATTTCAAATGTTGGAAAATGCATGCAGTAGTCCTGAGAAGGCCAGGTGAACTTATACTGGCCCTGATGTTTCACCAAAAGGGTTTGGGTGAAAGCACTTGGAAGGGGAGAGTTCTCAGAGGACTCTCTAATAAGGACAGCTCTCAATAACTGAAAATTAAATTCAATAACTCAATTTTGCACTTATGTGTGCTTAGCTTTGGTACTGCAAGTTAAAGCAACTGTGTTGCAGTGGATGTCTAAGTTGTGAAAATCTTTGATAGATCTTCAGACTGAAGGTTACCCTAAGCATTTGCAGTTACTAAAAGCACACAGCTACTTTTAGAGATGTTGAGATTTTTAACCATTGAATTAGAAAAGTTATGTCATGGCTAATGGCCTTCTTCTCACATAATTTTATTTCTCTTGTATCTCAACTACACTGCTATACTGTCATTAACGCTGCCAGATTTTGCTGTTTAAAACTATGTTTTTCCTTCCTTGTACAAAATATATGAGCAGAAAATATAAGCATGATAATTAATTTCACTTGGTAAGCTTATAGGTAGCAGTTCTGGAAAGAAAGAAAAGTGCATCAACATCAATATGCATTACAATTAGTATTTTCCCAATAGTCTACCTTCTTCTAGATGCTTTGTACAATACAATATAATAATAATAAACATAATATAGAAAGCTTTGAAGTTATACAGTGTGACAACAAAACAGTTTACAGCATTGTGTGTACACTGAGAGTTAAGAATCCTTAGTCTGTTTTCCAGTGGTTTGGGACATTTAGCCTTTAGAGCATATTTTCTCAGGAGAAACATAGTGGAAAGTCATACATGGAAATTGGATTAAGTAGAGGAAACATTAAAATGCACTGAAACTCATCTCTTTATTGTTTTAATCCATGGACTTTATGCATTTTAAAAAGAGTTTAAAATTCTTCCTTTCATCTTTATATTATTTAAATTATATCTCCATAGGCAAAATTTTAGCCCTTTGGGGACCAGTGAAGCTCTGTTTGAAAGCAATTACTCTGGGAATGGTACAGCTAGAGAAGATACATACAGAAATTCAGAAGGGCTAAATCAAATGTAGTACTGAGAAGGGTGGGCAAAGGGAACCAAAACTCTAGTGTACACATCTGTCTCCCTGGGAATGCATCCTAAGCTGAGAAAACAGAGGGGAGAGGGTCAGAGGTATCCAGAGTATGACTAAGACACAAAAGAGATAGAATGTTGGTAATTAAAATGATTATGGACTTTTATTCACTATCAAAGAAGAGAACAAGGAAGAAATTAGAAGAGCAGGAAAAAGCAAAGGATTTCAGAAAGCAAGAAAGGTGATCACAGCCAAGGATCCACAGTGTCTTATGAAGATGCTTCTTTCTTCTTTTGAAATAACTGTCAGAATAACAGGAATAACTGTTTGTGCATCACATAAATGGGCAGTAGCTGAACTGCAAAAGCCAGTTTACTGACTTACTGTGATTAAACATATTTGGTAACCGTGACTGGACATAGGCAAATCTGAGAGCTCCAAATATGTTTGTATCAGATCAAGTGAATGAAGTTGCTTGTATTTTTGCATTACATATACATTACATATAGAGTCTGCTGCAAAATACAAAAATGCAGAGTTTTTAGCTTCAAACTTTACTAAGTTAACAAGATTTTATGAGGAGCAAAAGGATAACATTAATATGATAGAGACAATATAAAATTTACTATAACATAATCTATATCTCTCTTTTGCCTTCATTTTCCAGGGAAGCACAGCTTTTTGTTGAGAAGTTTGAAGGTGCGCTTGGAAAAGGAAAAGGAAAAAAATTCTATGCATACAAAGTGATGATGATGAAGGTACACTGATTGTTTTACTAACTTCCTGTAAAGCTGATGGGAAGCCTTCTGGAGATTATTGCCATGGGTAGTCATCTTCCACAGTAGCATTCCTTGTCTCTCTATGTATTTTTAACTTTTATTTTCACTGCTCTTGCATGAAAATATTTCTAATGAAAGCTTATGGTTTGATTTTTGAAACTTGTCATCAAAACAAAAATCAGCTGTTTTACAGGAGTTTGCAAGGGTTCTGTATCTTGTGAAAGCTAATTTGTCTTGGTGTGGATTGGGTATTTGTGTGGACTGAATCCAAAGTTCAGTTTTTCCCTTGAGACAGCCCTCTGTAAAAGACAAAGAAAAAGAGAAAGAGAAGAAAAAAAGAGAAAATAAAAGAAAAAAAGAAAAAGAAAAAAAGAAAAAGAAAAAGAAAAAGAAAAAGAAAAAGAAAAAGAAAAAGAAAAAGAAAAAGAAAAAGAAAAAGAAAAAGAAAAAGAAAAAGAAAAAGAAAAAGAAAAAGAAAAAGAAAAAGAAAAAGAAAAAGAAAAAATTGGCATGAAAGGAAGTGATTAGGTAATAATTCTTCTTGTGGTAGAAATAGGAGCTTCACACAAATCCAGTAGAAGCCATTAAAATAAACAAAAGGAGATGGCTCTTCACAAACAATTACTTTGTGGATTCTGCCAATGGATTTTGTGGATGATTAAGGGGTTACATTAGCTCAAGAAGAACCAAGCATCTGGCCACTGAGATGATGCTGAGGTTTCTGTTTTTGTTGGTTTTTTTTTTTTTTTTTTTTTTTTTTTTTTTTTTTTTTTTTTTTTTTCCCTGTGACTCTTTCCAGAAATGGATGAAATTTCAAAGAGATTTTGAAAATTTTAAGACAGCCTGCATACCCTGGGAAATGAAAATTAAGGAGATTGAAAGTAAGTAAGTAAGAATAGGATCTAGCATGATATTTCTGATGTCTGCCAAATGATAATTTTTTTTAGTATATGCATCTGTATTCAATGTATAGTCTAAAATCAATGAGTATTTATTTTTTCACTAATATTTATTAAGCTTGATAGTATAACTAGTTGAAAATTCTCTTCAGAGGGTGTCAGTTTACAGATTAAAATTGTCACTATATAGGTAGCAGTTAAAGAGCCAGTGTTGAAATTAATCCTAGAAAAGTTTAATTGGGATTTAGCCATTCACTTTATTCACCTTCACTTAATTTTGTTTGTATTTATTTTTTACAAATTATACTATATAGGCTATACTGCAAATATTTCAATTATTTCTGCTGCTTTTTTTCATTATCTTGAGCTTCATGTAAGTTGTCTTTCTCTCATTGTAAGGCACATAATAAAACACAGAGAGTGCAATATTGGTCTTGGATGCCTCATATATGGATGAGGCAGTCTAGTTAGTACTATGGGTGTATTTGAGAGTAGGGGTCTGTCACGATTCAGTTTTGTGTTGAAGTTCCAGTGATGAATGGTAGGCTCCCTTCTTCAAGATGCAAGTCCCTTCTAGAACAGGGAGACTGGTTTCAGAACCAAGGGCATCAAGCTGTGCTGTATCCTTATGCGGACAATAGGTGAATCTGATGCTGCAGCTTTGATGTTTAGAGGAGAAGTTGATTCATGTATGAAATATTTATATTTAAAAAATACAAATGCTTCTTTTCTTTACAGAACAGATATTCAGTATTATCTGTGCAAAAGGACTTTATGGGAATCACACAGACCTGTGTTGGGACAGGCTGTTGGGACAGGGCAACTCCTATTCCACTGATGAAATTTATAAAATGCACACCAATCTTCATGCCAATTCCTTGTGTGGTGAGACTGTGGGTGCAGAAAATGATGGCTAAAGACTACTTAGAACTATTTCGTTCATACACAGAACATCTTGCACCTTAGAGTGGATTAAAAATACTGGTGAAACTTGGGCTGGTTTTGTTCACAGCTAGTGCAGTCCATTTGTGATATTTTCTGTGTTCCCTGTTGCAGGCCCCTGTTGGGACCTGCCCGCTCTGAAAATGCAGCTGAGGGCAGTCATGGCTAAATTGTCCTCATCCATAGTTAAGCTTTTTACTTACCAGCGGTGTCTTTTCTTGCCTGATTGGTGAAAAAGAATAAAGCACACGAGTGGTCTCTGCATTGGCTCGCAGTAACTATACTGATGCAGGTACTCCAACCCATTACCTCACTGTAAATGTTCCAAATGGATGCATAGCAGAGGTTTCATCAGGGTAACTGATACAAGTACTGTAACTCAGTGCATGAAAAGAAGGTATTCCCAATACAATAGAGATATTAGGATTTGAGCGCAAGAAATAATGGGGCATGGAGAGGTCTACAAAAGTAACCTGAAATCAGAAATTTCCATCATTTCCTGCACTGTATTTTTTGAGTCAATAATATACCCCAAGGGCTATAGTTTGGTTATAATTGGGTAATCTGCATCTCACAACCAGATAGGCTATCTCAAAGTCTCTTGATTTATACCTTTCCCCAGACTTCCCAATATGTTGGTCACTGCTGAGATTGGCCACTTCACACAAAATTACAATATGATGGTTTAATTCTGAACCGTGAATAAAGCAGATTCAAAATACTGAAATCCTTGACAGAATGGCTTGCTCCTTCCTACAGCTGTGATAAATGTCTCTTAGTTAGCCTCTTTTTATATTTTGGGATTGTACCTATTTAAGTGTATTAAATTGTCTACCAACTGAGCTGTTAAAGTAATATAAGCATATATGAATATATGCATCCCAATTAACACAAGATATATTAATTTCATATTACAGACTGAAAGGATGTGTTACATGTCTGAAAAAGAGTTTGGAAATAATGATATAAATAAGTGTTTCTGAACAGAGAGATTTACTTTTCATTTGCTATCAGTGTGCTCCATGCTGCCAAACTAGACTGTATGAAAAACCTATTGAAAGGTCAATTTTTCCTGTGAAAATGAATGGTAATGGAACTGAAACCTAGTACTTTTCTAACTGACAGCTCTCCTGTAGTCAGCATAACTGTGTTAAAGCAAGCTGGGGTTGAATCTGAGCTTTTATTTTTATTTGGCCTGACTTGCAGAGCATGGGTAAAAACAGGCTTTTGGTTCTCAGTACTTCCCCCCCAGCCTGTAATCTGTGCACAGGTCTGGGTCAGGGGTGTCTCAGGTCAAATACTTCACCTAGAGATGGGACTGCCTGCACACCTGGCTACAGATGGAGCACATAAACAGAAGATAAGAGAAGGAAAGGGTAGTAACACTTGCAGATAAAGTTTTTAATCTCTAGTGAAAAAAATCTGGTCAGCACTCTTATAACAGCACTGACAAGTGTTTTATCATCTTGGAAAGACTTACCTTGCTGGCTAATTCTGCACTGCTTCCCATTAAAACTGGGCTGGTTCTGATTTAGCATGTCAAGAATGCTTAAAATCCACATCAGACAGGAAAAAAATAAAAACTGAAAGATACTTCTAGAGATTACTTAATAATAGCAAGCATCACAGCTTTTATATGACCCTAGAAAGTCTATTTAACTATAGTTTTATATTTTTGTTCTTGTTTTTTCAGCCATATCAGGACATCTAGTATGCAATATGCAAAAATTTATTAGAAGTATGGTAATAAAGAAAAAATTAAAATAAATTAAATTTAGAATTAATTAGAATTTCAAATTAATTTAAATTTGAATCCATCAAATGTGTAAAACCCTCTCTCGATTTTACTTTTTTTTAATAAGTTTTGTGCATCCTTAGATAAAATAACTTCAAAAGACCAGCTTATCTGCCTTTTAATCTCATCTCATGTTTTCACAGGTCATTTTGGCTCATCAGTAGCATCTTATTTCATATTCTTGCGTTGGATGTATGGAATAAATATGATTCTCTTTGGATTGACCTGTGGTCTTGTAATGGTGCCTGAGGTGGGAGTCTTTTAAATTGTCTTTAAGGATTGCCATAAGGCTTTCTATCTTTGCAGTGAGATTTTATAGGGCTGCAGCTTTTAAAATGTTTTTAGTCTCTTTATGCTCCATTTGCAAGAATTAGACTTTACTAAGCCTGTAAAAAAGGGCTTCCTTTGTGGACAGTTGTCTCTACAGAGAGATGTCTTGAATTAAACAGGATGGGAAAATGTAAAAATATATTTAGAGTTGTCTTCTGAAATGGTTTTTGAAGTCTGGGATGACATAGATATGGGGGTTCTTTGCTGTCTGGGGAAGTGGATTTGTTTGTTTGTTTGTTTGTTTATTTGTTTTTTTGTTTGGTTGTTTGGTTTTGGTGGTTCTGTGCATAACAAAGTAGAGGAACTGAGACTAAGAAAACTTGAGGGGGACTATTTTGTCTAAATGTGAATTGCAATAGAAAGATGCATCCTCATGAGGCTTAGAGGATCCTTCCAGATGTAACACTCACATGTTGGTAAGGCACAACAGGGTTATAAAGTCATGAGAGACCTCTCATATTTCACACTGTGCAACATCTCTTTTAAGAGTGGTACATAGAGCAGATATTGGACTCAGACATAAATTACTTCTATGAAATGTAATACTTCCTATTCTTTGTAATACTTCCAAAGAAATTCAAAGATGGTTTCTTTGAACCATCATTTTGCCCTTCTAAAAGCAGGGCTTTTATGGAAGTAAAATTATTGTGCCATCTCCCAGATTTTAATATCCCATATTCCTCTTATTTTTCTCATTTTGTAGAAGGCAGATAAGAAAGAGATAGGAATTTCCAACAACTTCCTGGCCCAGCATTTCAGTAGCATGATCCCTCCAGGTAGATGTCTACCAATCTATAGGGTTTGATGGGATTCATGATCTGATGTCATTGCAAAAACATCTCTCAATGATTTTTGAGTGGTTTTGGGAATTAGGAGATGTCCTAGCTGACTGAATGCTGGCAAGTGTTCCGATTTTCAAGAAGGGCAAGAAGGAGAACCCTGAAAAATACAGGCCTGTCAGTCTCACTTCAGCGCCTGGTAAAGTTAAGGGGAAGTTTTTATCTGTGAGGTATTGAAAAACACCTGAAGAACAACGTGGCTGTTCAATGCCAACACGGCTTCATAAGAGGAAAGTCCTGCTCTTCAAAATGATGATCCTTTTATGAAAAAGTAACTCAGCCAGGTGATCAAGGGAAGCCAGTGGATGCACTCTTTTTGGACTTCAGAAAAGCTTTCAATAGTGTCTTTCCCTCTAGGATAAAGTGTGCAGCACACAGCTGGATAAACACATCATGGAGTGGGTGAGCAACTGGCTCAGGGGTTTGACACAAAGGGTGATAGTGAATGGGGGGACATCAGACAGGTGACCTGTCACCAGTGGGGTTCCACAGGGCTGCATTCTTGGCCCTCTGATCTTCAACATCTCCTTAATGAACTTAGGAGTAGAAGGGATACTAAGCAAGTTCACAGATGATCCAAAACTGAGAAGACCTGTTGACTCCCTTGAAGGCAGAGAAGCCCTGCAGGGAGATCTCAGCAAATTACTGAAACGAGAAATCACCAACCATTTGAAGTCCAACAAGGGAAAGTGCTGGATTCTGCACTGGGGTGGGGCAAACCTGCATGCATGGTCAGACTGGGGAATGAGATGCCAGAAAGCAGCACCATGGAAAGGGACCTGGGTTTCCTGGTCAGTGACAAGTTGAACATGAGCCAGCAGTGCCCTGGCAGCCAGGAGGGCCAAGCGTGTCCTGGGGGCATCAGGCACAGAATGGCCAACCAGGCAAGGGAGGAGATTGTCCTGCTCTGCTCTGGGGCAGCCTCACCTCGAGTGCTGGGGGCAGTTTTGGGTGCAATAATATAAAACAGACATTGAGCTGTTGGAGAGTACCCAAAGGATCACGAAGGGCGCCAGGAGAAGCTGTATGAGAAGCAGCTGAAGTCACTTGGTGAGCTCAGCCTGAAGAAGAAAAGATTAAGGAGAGACTTCATCGCAATCTACGACTTCCTCATGAGGGGAAGAGGAGGGGCAGCACTGCTCTGTGGTGACAGTGACAGGGCCCTTGGGAATGGCCTGAAGTTGTGTCAGGTGAGATTTAGGTTACATATCAGAAAAAGATTCTTCATCCAGAGGATGGCTGGGCACTGGAACAGGCTCCCCATAGAAATGGTCACAGCTCCAATACACAGGATTCAATAAGTTTTTGGAAAATACTTTCAGGCACATGATGTGACTCTTTGAGATGATCTTTTGCAGGGCCAGGAGTTAGACTTGATAATCTTTGTGGGTCCACTTCAACTCAGCATATACTTGCATCATCATTTTGTGATCTTCCTTAGAAGCCAAAACAGAATAAATGTCCAATAGTTTTCAGGGTGAACCTTGAAAGGACCCCTTATAGGGAGGAGATATACTGTGCCTGAACAAGCATCTTGGCAAAAGGAAGGAAAATTTCAGAATCCAAAAACTGATTCCCTAGCATCTTCCCATACTTTTCATTTGAAATATCCCAATAAAATCCATGTCTTTGTAAGATAAACACCACTCATTAGAGAAATATGGATGCACTTCTCTCTTGCCTTTGAATGTAAGAGGCACTGTTAGCAATCCATTGATACTAGTGGAACCTTAAATTTAGAACACATCCCTGAATGCATATGCTAAGCACAGTTGCAATCAGTAATGTGAGGAGCAGTGAAAGGAATTGTAGAAGTAGGTTTTTCTCATTAGGGAGTTTAGGAACATAAAACCAGTCTTTCAAAGAAATGACAGCTTACTGTCCTTTCCTTTGCTGCTATTTTTCTTTAAAATATAAATGACTGTCATTTTTTGGTTTCAGGCTTTGATGGGTAAGCCATATGGCTCTTTGCCTAGAAAAACTGTCCCAAGAGCTGAAGAAGCAACTGCTATGAATTTTGCTACCCTCTGGGATTTTAGTGTAAGTGCATGATCTTCAAATATTGCATAGCCACATGACTTTTATTCTCAATTACTTCATTATTTAATGCTCAGTTATTTAATATGAAGTATTTCAGGAGATAATTCACAAGGAAATTATTTTTCATATTTTTTTCAGAAGCTCTCTGTATTGAGGTTTCTTTCAGACAAAACACATAATGAAGCTTGATATACACAAGCATGTCTCAGTATATGTAGCAATCCAAAGACACATGGGGAAATATCTCAAAGCTGGTTTGTCGTTCTGGGGTAATGGGTTTCCATTTCTGAAGTGTGACTTTGGTCTTCTGCTTTTATATAACTAAGATTCTGAATTTTAATATGCAATATGAATTAGGGAAAAAAGAAAAGAAAATATATTAAAAATAATAGTGAACTCCACATATTTTATCCCTTTGATCGCATACAATGACAATGATGGATTCTCCTTGGATAAAAAAGCATTGGAAGCTCTTTTTAAAAACATATGTATATAACATTTTGCAGTGACTACTTCTTAAAACTTCATTTAATCTTGTGCACTAGAGGTTGTGTTTTTGAGTGACAGTAAAAATAAATCTAAACATGTGGCTAGTGAGTTAGATAATGATACTGAAATTATAAAATGAGAAAGAAAAATATCACGGAAATATTGGACAAAAAAGGAATTACAGCAACTTGAAGATTTTGCCAAGAGAATAGGCTAGAAGAGCTTTATACAGAATATCAGAACAAAGCTTGTAAAATAAATGTGTTCCAAAGAAGATGGATGAAGGCATGGTGGAAAGACAGGAAACGTTTTTAATAATTGTCAGAAATGAACTGACGGGTGTGAAGAAGAAAATACAATAAGTAACAGTGTAGCAGTTAACAAAAGGAGCAAATGCAAACATAATAAACATGGAATTAGGCAATGAAAGAGATGGATCCCCTGAAAGATTGAGGGGAAAAAACATTCTTGAGGCATGTCAGATTGTCAAATATTCCCTGAAGACAATGACATCTGTGTCTTGTCATCTCTGTGCTTTAAACAGCACAGGAAATAGTACCTTTCATCTGCTAGCAACACTTGTATGCTACCAGGTGATTTAGAAATAAATGAACACACATCACTGATCAATATTTTCTCCTAAACAAAACTCCAACAAAATCCAAGAACTCCAAGCCCTACGTAAGGGTATTAAAAAAATGCAGCAGAAAACACTGTCCCCACTAGATAAGCCAACATAATGGAACCTGAGATGAGCACAGATGCTGCAGGCCTAAGGGAGGTAAAGGTTTGGTTAGCATCTGGACAAAAATTCCCACTGTGGCAAACAGTGAGAAAGGAAGCAAGTGCTTATCCACATGCCATCCCAAGTTATGCGAAACTCGTGGACACTTGGAACTTGGACTGTATAAAGGGGATACCACAGAAGAATATCTTGGGACTCCTCCACTGAGAAGACCAGGGTGAAAAAGGACTGGCAGGGTGGCACATGACTCCATGTGGTGATAGTGGTATCTCTTTACCTTTCTACTCAATCTCTCTGTCTCTCCATTCCTCTTTCTCTCTCTCTGTCTCTTACACCCTCTCCCTCCCATTTCTTTCTCTCTCTCTGTGTCTCTCTCCCTGTCACACTTACCATTAACTAAAATCTGTGCTGTTGAATTCAGAGTATGGTCTCTTATGGTCACCTTATTTTGGGCAGAGACATCTGTTTATAAATGGATCATAACACCTAACCACTCTCTAAGACAAGAAAATATGCGCTCAACATGCCCATTCTGCTTTCTCTTGTGCTCGATTCACATTACTGACATGGCAAAGGGAAGCATATTTGGATTGTGATATATTCTACTTGGAATTCAATTTGCACACGTAGTTTTCAGATTATAATCCAGTCATAAAATATTAGTCTCAAGTTTTATTGCAATAACACATTCCACCAGTAGTCTTTTATGTTAGGCTCAAGAAAGGAGTGAAAGACATCTTCCATGCACACTTCTACAGAATTGAAGTTATTTCTAATCTTACATTGAAATGCTGTGGAATTGACAAACTGAATGATACACAGTGCAGGAATTACCCCTGTCTTGCAGAGCACAGAGATTAAAAAGGCATTTTAATGATTTTGGGGATCCAAAAGGTTTTCCAGAGTGCATTAGGCTGTATTGAAACCTGGGCTAAAATGGAATTATAGGATGCTATAGGTGACCAAAAATATGCAATATACATACTATTGAATTTGAATGTGTCCTGACTGGTGTAGATGGTTTACTAGTACTTAGCAAGAAATGTGCTCCATTAGAATACTTGCCTTATTAGAGATAAGCATATTTTTATCCCTCATGCATAAGCACATCTCTCAAATCTAGTCAGAGATGAAGAAAAATGAGATATGTGGATCAAGATATTTTGAATAATATTTATGTGTGCCATATATTAATATTTAGTTTTCATCTTAGAATTGTGAATTAAGTTTTTCAAATAGCCTGAGACTCATTTTCAAATAAGCCTGAGACTCATTTCATGTATAGGAAAAGCTTCAATAAATCAAGTGAATGTTTTGAAAAAATAAAAGAGAAAGATGTTACTAATTTTAAGGAAAGTAGGCAACTGAAAAACAAGGGTAGAAAATGTTTTTTTAATTCACCAACCCATCCTATTACTGTATTACTGTCAAAATTATGCATGGTTTATCCCCCAACTTTGCGGTGAAATACTACATATTGCACATGGAATTTTTACACCCAGCTGGAGGTTTGCCACTGTTGTGCATGCGCTGAGCTGTCCAGGTAAAGGCTCTGCTTTTGGCCTTCTTCTAAGAGATCAGTTCTTGCACTAACCTGAGAATTACCAGGAAAATTTAACTATTTGATCCATGCAGACACCAGCAATTTCTTACAGTCAATAATGAACTGTTGAAATTTAGAAAAATCATCTGTCTGACCCATAGAAGAGAGGGAAATTCATATTATGATATTTAGAAAAGAAGAGAGGCTTTGAATTGCAGAGAAAGATAGTGAACTAATATTGCATTTTTTACAGCCCTAGAATGGAGTTTAAATGTGCAAAATAATTACATACTGAATAATCTCCTATAAAATGCCCCTACCTATTGGTTATCATATATACTGAATGATCACCCAATGAACAGCAGACAACTGTTATTAGACAAAGAAGGCATATGAGGTTTTCATATCAAATTCAGGCAAATAAATTTTAGAAAGGTGAAAATGAAGTTAAAAAGATGGGATTTTATCTGCAAGTAACCTGAAAAACAATTTTTGTAAGACAGTGTGTTTCTTTCTTCACAAGAAGTATGTTGATGATGAAGTTTTGACTCATTAAATTGTAGAGGGATTGTTAATGACCAGTTCTAAAGGATTTTAAAGTTGCTACAAAATATCCTATGTCTTTTTAAAATAAAGGTACTCTGTTCCTATCCTGTGAGCTTTATTATAGTGATGTTTGCAACTAATTTGAATTCACTGAAATGAATGTTTTAGTATAATGCTATTGACACACTTACTGATTATATGCATTATATATAAAAGTATAACAAAGTAACATTATAATTTCTTTTCTGACTTTTCAGGGCTTTGCACAGTATTCTGTACTCTTTTATGGTTATTACAATAACCAGAGGACAATCGGGTGGCTCAAGTTCAGGATGCCTCTTTCATATTTCCTTGTTGGAGTTGGGTCTATCGGCTATAGCTTTATGATTGTCACTCGAACGTAAGTTCTCCTTGGCTCTGGAAAAAAGTACATTCAAAAAGGCAGGTAATTCCACTGTTGACCCTGGAGACTGTCTTTTTTAAAAATGCAGTAATTCTAAGTACAGGACAATGTTAGACCAAGTGCAAGGTCAAAGTTCTGTAAGACATGTTCAACCTCTATTTTTTTATCTATTCTGCACCAGTGTTGTGCAAATGTGAATAAATCTCTACTGAAATAACAAAACAGTTCTCTCCTGAACTTCAAAATTAAAAATGAATGCATAAAGTGAGGAAGAGATCTGTCAGCCCATCTTTTTATAATACTTGGCATCCAGTAGATTTTCAGCTAAAATCCAGGAAATTCCATAATTCTACCTTCAGTGGGACTTTAAAATCTTTTATGAAGGAAGAACACAATGAAGAAGCATACGGCAAATCTGCATGTAGCTCACACTCCATAATAAATGCTGCCAGTTAATGTAATCTTTAATACCCTTGGTTCAAGCAAGATGACCACCTAACACAGTAGTACACGTCTAGCAGAGATTTTATAAAAAGCCTGTTGTGAAAAAAATAAGAAGCTTGCAGTTCAAGACTTAAAGACACTTTTAAACATAGACAAAAATGCAGTTAGTGTACTTCCATTGTTTTGTTCTCTAGCCAGTATTTTTCACTTGCATGAGCACTAGGTTAATTCATGTTCTATTTTCAAATTGGCTTCCTTTGAGAAAAATCATTTGAGAAAAAAATGTCTTCAGTCATATATAGGTATTTTTGGAGAGGAAATAAACTAGTACAATAAAATAGCAATTGATTTAGTTCAAAAATAAGTTTTTAAATATTTTTGATAAAACAACTACCAAGATTAGAAAAGTCTTAGTCTCAGACAATTTTATTTCAATGACTCTCACTCAGACAAAAAAATAATCCTGATAGCAGGAAAACCCTGTAGATCAAAACAAAGGAATATCCTTAAGAAAAAAAAATACGTTGTATGTGCTAATTTTCCATCTGACCATATGGCACTAATGATGACCAATATTTAGTTGGTCATATGAGAGTTTTTGTGATGACAAGAACTTTTCTGTTTCTCCAGAAATAAACACAGTGAGCACAGAAACTAAAAGCAATGTAGCAGGAGGTGGTATCATTTCTCTGCTGTTGACTGAGAACAGAGAAAAGTTTATGTGAAAGAGATAGTGAGGACTATAAGCACTATTATTTTATTTAGGGGAAATATTTAGATGTAGGGCTCCTCTCTTCAACTCTTGTAGTGTATAACATAAAACTGAAACATTTGTGATCGCAAAGAAATTATATTCTTACCACAATGTTCAAAATTTCATTAGAAACTCTTGAGAAGGAAATGCCGTAGCCTGTAAATCAGAAGCAGGGCAGACTTTATCAAGAACCTTTTGTAATGTCTGACTCTTATGGGTAAGACCAACCTTGGTACTGATTCTTGGCATCTCAGAAAGATTTTCTGTATTTACTTACTATTCTCAATCTAGATTTCTCAGCCTGTATTTTACTGAACTTTAAAAAGTTCACTAGTGCACAGTAGCACATAGCAGTATTATTATACATAGTAGTATTAATATTAATAATAAAGAATTAATTATTAATTAATTAATAATTATTAACAAATCAACAACAACAACAACAATAATAATAATAATAATAATGCCACACTATATGTACAATGTAGTACATAGAATGCATTATTATTAATAGCATAGCTGAGGTGGATTATTAGGATTTAAAAGTGTTACATTTTCCTGACCAGAAATACTGATGACTGAGTTATGTGTATCTTATCAGCACACTCTTTCCTTGTGTTTAATAACTTCTTGAATTAGGTGACAAAGTATGCAAAGAAATACTATGGTTTTTACATTAATGAAACTCCTTTATAACAGAGAGCTTTGAAGACAAGATTAAGTTTAATCTTGAGAAATACTTCTCTGAAGAAATAATCTGATGTTTCTGGACACTGTAATAAATATTTTAATAAATGCATAGGAGATGATAGGGAAGATCATTGCTTGAGTGCTATTTTACATGTTAAAACCACTTTTTCCTCTGTCTTGTTATTTTAGAATATTTCTTATATTCTTTGTTATATGTTTTTCTTTATTCATGCATTGATTTTATTTGTTTTAGAATATTTTGCTTAGTGCATTTTTCTTCTTTTTCCATTTGCAAACTCTCTGATAAAGTCTATTGCAATTCAGGATGCTCTGCACCTTTCTATTCAAGAGATGTTCTCAATATTGTTTTTTTATTAAGCTTCTTATCCAGCAGAGTTTCTCTGAGAGGTTAATGAAATACATTCATTCTTTCTCATCAAAATGTTTGTGGTGAGCTCATAAAGTGTCTAAACATGAAAATCTCCATATTGCTCACTTGTTTCAGAAAAGAAGATTTAGTAAAGCATAACTGACAGTAAGAATGACAGAGAGTTTTTCAAGAAAAAAAGTTAGAAATTAGGAATAATTTAAAAGTCATGTCCACAAAGCAGAACTAGTGCTAATAAGGTCTTCCTGTGTCTTTGTGTTTTCTGTAGAATGGCAAAGAATGCAAATGATGATGGTGGTGGGGATGATACTAGTTTTAATTTCAGCTGGAAAATGTTCACAAGCTGGGACTACCTGATTGGCAATCCTGAGACAGCGGATAATAAGTTTGCCTCCATCACAACAAGCTTTAAGGTAAAACAGAGTTTACTAAGGAGAGGCAATACAATTTGGCTTTCACACTGGTGTGAATCAGGTGGAATTAAGGTCAAGAGTAAGGTGTGCTGAGGCTCAGAAACATACTCAAATTGGCATCTGTACACCCTTCTTGATCTCTATGTCTTGCCATCAGATTTTTTTCTTTGTAATTGTGAAACAAACAACACCAGCATCTTTTGTGTTGTCTCTGCTGACGGTACCAGTTTTAGAAAATTAATTCTACTGTAAAAATAATATTTTCTTTTTTCTCATCTCTGATGGCTTCCAGTTTCTATGGTGTTTGTCTGAGAAACTTTTTTCAAAATGTTGCTCCCCTTTTGGGAACCTCACATTGTCAACTTTTCTTGTTACAGAGAAGAGATATAAGACAAATAATAGAATAATCTGTATAGGGCTATTTATCAGAAGAACTGACTTCAGAATTTTGAGTTTCTACTTGCTTTTAGGTAAAAAAAGTCTTAGTTTCAAATTAATTATAAAATATAGCCCAATATGCAATGCAATACACTGGCCTCTTTCCAGTGTATAGGGTATATTGATTTCAAGAGTAGGTGTGTAAGGAATCTGGGGCAAGATGTAAGATGCAGGGCTGTGAAAACAGTGGAGGGGATATATTCTATACATTGAATGCTAATGAATGTGTTTGTGCTGTGGGGTGGCTGGGGCACACCAGTGTAGCATGCAAAAGAAGATTTAATTTTCAATGTAATGTACGGGGAAAAACAGGTGTAGTGTTGTGAGACACTGAAGAAGGTGCCAGGCTGGCACTGACAAGTGTGACACTGCAGCACTGGCTGCTCTGCTCAGCTGCACTCTTCCTGTCCACAGCAGTGCCACAGCCAGCACATCCCCTTCACCCTGCCTGCCCCCTCAGCTGCAGGCATAGCAGAGAACTGCCCTCAAGTGTAAGCAATCGAGAGAAGATTCCAAGAAAGCAAGTTCGGGAGAAATACTCATTGAAAGTGCTGAATCTTGAGCTTGCCTGCCTGCCAAATTAGAGCAGATGCTGAAAGCTATTTGGGAAAGAATACAAATCTGTTGAGAAAAAGGCTTAATTTTGAGAAATAAACTCAGGAAGATTTACTGTAATTGTTGCAAACAAGCAAGGAACCTCAGAGAGAAAGGATGAAATCTTGGCTTGGGTGAGGTCATGGGAGTTTCGTTTGAAAGCTGTTGCAGTCTCCTGTCATTTATGTGACAAACACATGCTGTAAAAGGAGCAGGGCCATGAAAGGCAATTATTACAGTGCCAATCAGCTTCCCCTCTGAGCAACAGATCTCTAAATGACGTCAGAAGCTGTAACAAAACTTCCTTTCATGAGGACACTCCAGACCAAAAGCTCTTTCACCTGGCAAGAGTAAAAACTGGACATTATAGTTGCCTTAGAGTCTTAATATTTATCAGTTATGATCAAGGGTAAATGTGGGGCAAACATTTTGTTGTGCAGTCTGAAGCTCTGCACTGTCCAGTTTTTTGGGGGATTCCCACATCTTTTCATTCTTTCTGAGTTGCTGACTTTCAGAGTAAAACATTTTCCTCTTTTCTCACAAACGTGCATTTCAAAAACATGACATTTCCTTTTCTGACAGACATTTATCCTGCTGTATCACTCAACTTCATTTCACCTTGCAAGCTGAAAGAATGTGCTAGGTTTTTTGACACCATGTGAAAGTGTGAGTACAAGTGTAACAAGACTCATTGTGGGCACACAACAGGGGCAAAGGAAACCCAGGCAAAACTCCAGAATCCTCCAGAACCTGAACAGGATTTTATGAGACAATACACATTCATCTCAAAACATGAAGACCAGATGTCCATTTGCATATTTGTAATTAATTTAACTGACTTCTAACTACTGAAGCCATGTGGGGCCTTGACCAATAAAGTATTGATAGTATTCTTTTCTTTCTAACAAGTGCAGGAAGCAATTGTGGAGGAGCAGGAGAGCCGAAAAGAAGAAAATATTCATTTGACTCGATTCTTAAGGGTTCTTGCCAACTTCTTAGCCCTATGCACACTTGCTGGAAGTGGCTACCTCATCTTTTTTGTTGTCAGAAGATCCCAGCAATTTGCCTTGGAAGGTCTGGAGAACTACGGGTGGTGGGAAAGAAATGAAGTTCGTGCTATTTCTATAATAGATGTGGTTTGAAATTGTGTTCTTCTGCTTTGCATGTTGCCTTTTTTCCCCCAGTAGTTTAAATACTCTCTGTGGGTGGGAAATGTCTAACATAAGAATTGCTTATGTCTCTCTGCTTCCATAAAATTTCTACTTCACTTCTTTTAAATATCCCTCAGTATTTACCTTTAGCTCATTTGAGGCCTTTATATTTCCTCCTTGATGGTCTTAGGATTGTCTTCCAGACACTTTATGGATTCATGAGGTCCCTTCAAGGAGCCCACTCTCTTCTTGCTTTTCTCCTGAGACTGGCCCAAATGGACTGATTGATCTGTGGGCACAGAGAAAGTAATTTGGGATTTCATGGATACAGCTCTGCAGTGTAGCAACAGGTTGAAGCTAATGCCTTCCAGTTCCACTTGCCCTGTCCTAGTGTCCCATGCAAATTTTTTCTGTTCCTAATGCTTTCCTCAAAAGCAGATGCGCCCTGCCTGATAGGGGTATATAGTGAAGATGGTGATTTTATTTGCTACAGCAGCGTGCTGTTTGAAAACCTGGGAAGGTTTTACTTTGTTAGCAAAAATGCTACTGTGTGTGTTGTAAAACTAGTTTGTTACTTCAAGATTATCTTCTGAGCTGGAGTGTAAAGTGCATTCCTGACTTAAAGTAAGGCAAAAAGGTGTTAGCCTCACAAAGCTGGTGAGATGGGTGATGATGGAACAAGGAAAACCAATCCAGAATTTTCAACACCAAAGCCTGACTGCGAAAGTAACATTAAAATATCAAATAATCCACTTCTGGAATCCAGAGAAATAAGACTGTTGAGAGTGGATTAATTTAGTTGTTATCACATTTTATTTTGATAGAAAAGAAAAAATTGTGTACAAACTTGATTTAAGGCAACACAAGCTCTGAGACAATAGAGCTTGGAGGAATTCAGCTTTCTCTCAGTTTAAAGGTGGGGTAACAGATTTGTACTAACAGCAACTGGGCTACCAAAGGCTGTTATATATTTGTTTATGCTGTAATCTGGAAAGTAGGTAATATTTGTCTTTATGTTCATAGTTTTGCTTTTGTTTCTGTAATAAAAATATGCTTCTAAGGTGACAGAACTAAGATCTGGAGCAGTGTCTCTAAAGCAGAGTGGATAAAACAATACTGACATTATTTGGCTAAAAATTTTTCCTATTGACAGGTAATTAACATATTTGTGAGTAGAAAATATTGCCCTTGATTGGATATTAATATTTTAATTGCATAAATATATTTCATTTCTGGGTGAAATCCACACATTTTTCTTGTTCTATAGATCGAATTTTCTTATGTTTGCATCATTAATATATGAACTGAGGATTTGATCAGAAAAAAACCCCAACACCTAATGTACAATTTTAAGTTTTAAAAAAGTGCAGTTCCTATGTACAAGGAAGAAGCAAGCTCTAAAAATTTAAATTCTTCATGAAAGTATTAATCTGCTTTTGTAGAAAATTTCATTACATTAGAGTCATTAAGGAATTGAATACAGTTTATATGTGATGGAGAAATCCTGAGTAAATATATTTTTTGCCATGTGTTCCTGAAGTTCACAGCAAAATAGCGGGATGCTGATAAATTTGTAGAAAAGACATTTTTCTCTCTGACTCCCCTTCTCTCTTTAATGTTGTAAATTTTTTTATCTCCCTCTCCATATCAGCAGTTCCTAGTTCTGTCAGAACACAGTTCAGATACAATTGTCTAGTGAGTCATGGAATAGGGAATTAGTGGAAAGAGGCAGACTGGGACTGTGTGTGGATTTCATCAACTTGTGATACTCAGAGAGGATTTTGGTTTTTATTAAATCAAATACTAAATAAAAAGTAGTAATGGAAATATATTTTTTACCCAAATCAGAATTAATAGAATAATTTGTCTCTAACATTTCATTGTAAACTTTTTTCCCCCTCCTCAGGTGAACACAGTTATGTCACTTTTAGGAATGTTCTGTCCAACATTATTTGATGTAATCAGTTCTCTGGAAAATTACCACCCTCGAATAGCTCTAAGATGGCAGCTGGGAAGAATCTTTGCTCTTTTCCTTGGCAATCTCTACACTTTCATTATTGCCCTAATGGATGAAATCAACCTCAAGGCAAGATATTTTCTTCCCTTCACTATGTTTGACAGGTTGCTGGGCAACACTGAAGCACTCCAGTCAGCCACAGACACATCAGTGAAAGGCATTCTTTTATTTCTGTTCTGCAAATTACATTTACCTAAGTTAGCAATGGGAATTTGGGGATAGACAATCTTGAGGGTTGGTAACAAGCTCATGTTGATTCTTTTCCCCCAATTTATTTCTTTACTTAGCTGGAAGAAGAAAAAATAGTCAAATATAACATGACAATATGGGAAGCCAGTCTGTACAATGGTACTATTCCAGAGAATTCAACTGCTCCTCCAATACAGGTGGATCCTGCTGATGTCCCCAGAGGACCATGTTGGGAAACAATGGTAGGACAGGTAATGTAGCTGCTTGGAGCTCAGATTTGAAAATAGATCATACAGTCTCTTACAGGATATGATATCTAAATCCTCTTTATTTTGACTAACAAGTGAGACAATGTGAGGAGAAGCAGATGTGGGACTTTCTATTGATCTAAAAGTTTTTTTAAAAATTATTTTATTTTCTTTGAATCCTCTCTAAGAGGAAATTCTTTCTTCTGTTATTTGATAGAATGGAAAGCATTTATTTTTTCCCTCTCCTCTCCTCTCCTCTCCTCTCCTCTCCTCTCCTCTCCTCTCCTCTCCTCTCCTCTCCTCTCCTCTCCTCTCCTCTCCTCTCCTCTCCTCTCCTCTCCTCTCCTCTCCTCTCCTCTCCTCTCCTCTCCTCTCCTCTCCTCTCCTCTCCTCTCCTCTCCTCTCCTCTCCTCTCCTCTCCTCTCCTCTCCTCTCCTCTCCTCTCCTCTCCTCTCCTCTCCTCTCCTCTCCTCTCCTCTCCTCTCCTCTCCTCTCCTCTCCTCTCCTCTCCTCTCCTCTCCTCTCCTCTCCTCTCCTCTCCTCTCCTCTCCTCTCCTCTCCTCTCCTCTCCTCTCCTCTCCTCTCCTCTCCTCTCCTCTCCTCTCCTCTCCTCTCCTCTCCTCTCCTCTCCTCTCCTCTCCTCTCCTCTCCTCTCCTCTCCTCTCCTCTCCTCTCCTCTCCTCTCCTCTCCTCTCCTCTCCTCTCCTCTCCTCTCCTCTCCTCTCCTCTCCTCTCCTCTCCATCCCCTAATTTCTTTTCATCTTCCTGATGCCATCTTTGCCCTTGCTTGTCTACTAATTTTGAAAAAAAAAGGAGTAACTCAAAAGGGACATTTATGTAAGACAGGTCTTCCAACAGTATGCTTTTGAGAAGACATCTATGTCTTTAGCCAAATATAATAGTGCCAAAGGACAATAAAAGTTTAGTGGAAAATCTGCTCAAATATTTTGTTGGATTCAGTTTGACACTCATTCTTATTGACCCACTAATCTAAAATGCGGTTTCCAAACAGTTTTCTAACCTACCCTTTTCCTCTATTTGATCCTACTACATTGCTGTTGATTTTTCCATGACAACAAACTCAATATTGAATAAATTTTGTTATTTCTCTACCACTCTGACAATCTGTCCTCCTAAATGAATAAATCTCTAGCAGGGACCATAAAGGCAGAAAAATCAGCCCCTCTATATTCAATGATGCTGAATAAGAAGTTAAAACACCAAATGCTCATAACTGAAACAATTTTACCCTTATTTTCATATCAGGGAGAGTAACAGCTTTCTGGGCTGTCGGGGTAAGGCCTGTTACAGGAAGTTTTAGTGAAACATAAAAAGCCTAAAATAAAAGTAGAGGATCATATGAGGATTTGCATTTGGATTTTCTTGCTTTCTCTCCATATCCACTGGACATAGAAAATCTTTGAGAAAGAAGCCATTCACTTTTTTATTTTTCATTTTTAATCTTCTCAAAGAGGTTAAAAGCAGTTTAAGCATTCTAGAAAATGAGGGGCAGTAGTTCTAGCACATTCAGTGCTAGAATCAGTGAATGCAGAAAAGTTGTCCATGTTGGAGCAGGATAAACACAATTAAAGATCTAGTACAGTATTTAATTATTATTGTAACTATTAATTGCTTAAATGTATTCTTAAAAGAGAATATTGCTCTAACAGGAATTTGTGCGCCTGACAGTCTCTGACATGATGACAACATACATCACAATTCTAATCGGCGATTTTTTGAGAGCTGTCTTTGTTAGGTTTTTCAATTATTGCTGGTGCTGGGATTTGGAGTACGGATTTGTAAGTATCTGATTTTAAATGTCTTTGCTATTCATCACTTCACAATTTAGTAACAAAGTTCATTTTCCTTTCAATGCTATAGAGTTAACTTTTGTTAGATACACCAACTTCAAAATCCCTGAACTACGTGGTGTTAATTTTTTTGCATTTTGCTTATGTCTTAATATTTTTCTTCTTCTTTAGACTTTGGTAACTTTAGGACTTCTGTAATTTATTTTATTTTATAAGAGCAAATTTTATTTTCTTTGTAAGAACACACATTTTTCCACACATATACTATTTGAATATTTCACAGGATATAATCTCATTCATTGGATATGGTCTTAAAGCACATAGTTCTTGTGGAGAAAAATATGAAAGATCCTGTTCCAGAAGTATTATTATATGTATAAATATATATACATATAGATACATAGATATATCTGTATTTCATTAGAATTAGTTTAGCTGATGTAAAATTAGTAAGGCCCATAACATAAGCAGGCATAGAACTCTTCACATGGGAGTTGAGACTTGCTGTCTCACACTGACTTGATCCAAGTTAAATTTGTCAGCTACTTATGCTTTCAGGGTCTCGTGCTGTTTTTAATCTTTTAATAGTCATGGTATTGTCAGAGCTTGTGAAACTCCTGGAGCCTGTTTTGTACTTACTGAGAAGTACAGAAAAAGGCTACATAATTTAAGATTATCAAGGGTATCTCTACATAAGCAGTCATAGTTGTAATTTTCACCTTCTTTTGTCAGAATTTTATTTTCACACATGTAAAAATTTCTCACATTGCTAGGAATTGCATCTTGGGAAATCCCAGTTTTCCAGAGGAAGTGAAAGTTGTCATGTTTTCTGTTAAAAAACTCTTGCTTGTGGTGCAGCAATGTCATTCTTGCTGACTCCCATGAAATTTCAGCATTATTTTTATGTTTTACCTTCCAGCAGGACTAGTGTGGGGATGGATACAAAGACTACTATAATTGGCATTTTTATTTGGCAGTATATAGGAATGTCTGTAATGTTCTGGTCCATTGTGGTCCCCAGGTCCAGTAAGCTGCCTGAAACAACAGCTGGAAGTTGAAGTTGAAACTGCAAAGTTGAAGTTGAAACTGCAAATCACTTAATTTCTGGAAACTAGCTCATTTGAAAATCTTCCTTAGGAAGTAGCTATACCTGTGTCTCTGTGGTTAGTGGCCATGGATATATATCCATTAATTTTAAGCCTTTTGCTACAAGAAAAATATTTTTGATGATCAAGATGTCCTTCGGTGAAGAATTCCAGAGATCAACTTGCATGTTGTGTGGGAAGACCTTATTTTTATTTGTTTAAAAGTTGGATTTCAAATTATTTAATCTAGCACCTATGTTAATGCTAGCACCTATGTTAAAAAAAGTAGTCATACATTATTTGATTCTCTATGATCTTATTAATATCTCCATGTTTTGTTTGATATTCTAACCTACAAAGATCTCTTTAGTCAACTGCTTTTCAAGTGTAATATTAGTAATCTCTTTAATTGTTCCCCTTATGTTAGCAGATTCATAAATACATGTGATATAAATATATCACCTCACTGTAAACATATATATATGTGTATATGCATAAAATTACACAGAAAAAGTGCAGAAACTTCAGATATTCCAACAGCACAGCACAGTGCAAGTCAAAATTGTGGCTTTAATTGAAGACTTCAGTAGAATGACTTTGTCTTGTTTCAGCTGTAAGGAAATTGTTATTTTTGCATCTCATGCCCCTCTTATCTTCTATCAGTTATCAATATAATGATTAACTGGAATATATGTATTATTCATGGTCTTTTTGTCCATCATTGTGATGAATCATGCAAGACACCTGTTGCCATGTATAAATATATAAATAATATTTATAAATAGATAAAAAATATATTTGAAACAGACATTCAGGTAAAAACAAAACATTGAAACCCATCAATTTCTTAGCAGGAAGTTTTGATCTGGTGCATATGGACACAGAATAAAATCTGTTGCCTTTCAATCATTGCTTAAATTCAGTGTATCCAGTGTTTACAGCTGGAAATATTAATAAATAAGAAATAAATAATTAAGGTAGAAGAAGAGATTAGTAAGTGATTAAAGATTTGAGAAACCAGAATGAAGGGTCAAATTATTAGTTCAGAAATAAAAGACTAAACAATTTTTATGGTATTTATGTGTCCACACTGGAAATAAAAATGTATGATACAGGGCTTTCTTCAGCAAAGAAAGAGATAATGAGACCCCATAAAGTTCTTAAACTTCTGAATCGTAAAGGAAGAATTAGAATCAAATACTCAAACTAGAAATAAGGTATCCATAAAAGAAAATGATTGGCAACTTCTATCAATGTTAAAAGGAAAACTAAAGTGCAATTGCTGGAATATGAAAAAGAAAAACATAGTGCAAGAGTTCAATTGGGTATTAAATCAATTAAATCACATTCATCACATGAAATTTCACTGCTGCTGCTGTACTGGAGGACAAAGTGTTTTGACAACCAGAGGCCACTCCAATGGAAATTTTCTGAATTGTTGCTTTAAAATTTACCCAGTACCCAGAATGATTCTGAATTTTCCATTAACACCTGCCTCTGAACAAATGTTGGAAAGATTTTCAGTAAAATGTTGCAAACTATATTAGAGACTACCTTGTAGCCTTGAGTTATATAATTTATTTCATGATTCACTGATAAGATGCAACAGGAAGCCTTGCACCATGATGCCAGTGTGGCGCTACTCCTCAAAGTGACAGTCTTCATCTGCTCTAACTCATTTCAAAACACTTTGTGCAAACCTAATGAAAACATCTGTATAATTTTTTTCAGCCATCATACTCTGAGTTTGATATAAGTGGCAACGTGCTGGGACTGATCTTTAACCAAGGCATGATCTGGTAGGTGTGGCAAAGCATGTTGTATCTGCAGAATGGAGGGATTTATCTGTATCTGTGAAGGATTTTTCTGAAATCCTGACCCTATCCCATTTCTTTAATCTGATGGAAGTATATGGAATATATACCAAACTCTGGTACATTGCAATCAGTTGGAACAATTCAAAACTAGTTATGGACTGAGATTATTGGACCACATATATCAGGATTTTGCACTGAGTTGATAAGACCAACCAGTAAAAATCTGCATAGATTAAATTTATGCTTTTGGTCACTGACTGCTTGCTGTAGTATTCTGCCTTGAAATTTAGCCTTTCAGTGAACCTTACCATTCTTTTCCCCTGTTCCTATGCAAAAAGGCCTTAAAGCAAATGTATTTATACTTATCTCTGCAGTCACATGAATCTAAAAAATGCTACTGCTGCAGCATTGCTCCTCAGATGTAGAGGAGGAAAGGTGTAGATTTTCATTCTATTTTTGGACTTTACTTGACTGGTAAAGAACACCAGCATGTAATGTCCTCATGTAGCATGCTCAGTCTTCCTCAGGAACTGTTCTCTGCAAGCATTTGACTTCTCAGTTCTTGCTAAGGCCTAATTTTTTACATTTAATATAACTTGGCTGATCAGACTTTTGTGTGGTAAAAGCCGTCCCTTCAGTAAAGCCCTTTATCTTTTCATTTAAGATACATGAAAAGAGGAAGAGGATACATTAATATAATAAAACCTGTCATTCTTCTGTACTCAGAAGGTCTTTCCAACCCTAATGTAAATATATTTCCTGTTTCCAAATAGAATGTCTGAGGCACTCAGGGGCAAAGTAGCTTAGCTTGCTCACCTTGTCACCTCATCACAAGAGCAAGGACTAAGGAAGAAGCAGGTTCCAAATCTCTTGTATTCTGTACTATTTGGCCAGGAAAATTAATTTAGATGCTCTTCAGTCAGCATGACATAAGAAACAAGGTGTGATGAAATAAAAAGTTGTCAAATATTTCGGTGTCATAACCATGCAACCATATATAATAAGGAAAAAAACCATATTTAACAGAGTCAATAAACAGATTGTTGGCATGAAGCACTAAATTAACCCAGCAACAGCAGCTAAAATAAATTTCAATTAAGCAAAAAAATATCCTTCAAAAAAAAAGTGCTGGTATATCAATAAAAATAATAAATTATGAATGAAATAATTTTGTTTATACCTAGTTGTAGGAATTGGTCATACCTAGTTTTTAAAAAATGGCTATACTTTTTTGTCACAACACAAGCAAGATACTACCTGGAAAAATTAAGAGTGAATAACATTTCACCAAGTCCTCACTTAATTTGCAGAGAAAGAGAACTTTGAAACAAAGTTCATAGAGATAATTCTCTTTGTACTCATTCAACCTTTTTAAAAAAAGAGAAAAGACCAGTTTTAAAACCCCATAAAGTTGGCTATATGAATTTCTAAGTGCACAGTGTGCAAAGCATATTGACAGAGGGAATCTGTGGCATACTTGGAAAGACAGAAGTCCTATAAATAGTGGTTATTTTATTTATTTGCTTCTCTTCTAGGATGGGATCTTTTTATGCTCCATGTCTCCCAGCAATCAATGTGTTCCGCCTCCACACATCAATGTATCTGCAGTGCTGGGCAGTGATGTGCTGCAATGTCCCCCAGGAACGAGTCTTCAAGGCTTCCAGATCCAATAACTTCTACATGGCCATGCTGCTTTTCATCCTTTTTCTCTCCACACTGCCTGCTGTGTACACCATTGTCTCCATCCCACCATCTTTTGACTGTGGTCCTTTCAGGTTCTTTGCATTTTACCTCCATCTTTTGCAATTGTTGTAATGACCTGCTTCCACACATCACAGTGAATGATGCAGTAATGAAAAAGTGCCTCTATAATAAGCATTAGCACCTGATATGCTGATTTGAATGTTTTGAATGTTTTCCCCCATGTCTTCACAGAGCACAAATAATGCTTTGTTTGTTGATTGGTGGTATGGAGTTCACAACTCATACACTGATTCACTGAGGAATAATTTGGGTGGCAACCTGGCAAAATCTATTAGCATACAATAAGAATTTTGGTGTCTTTTTTACCCCATAGAATACATAAGTACTACTTTAAACAATATTCCCTCCAGAGTGTAAAGTTTAAATAATGTTAACATACCTTGTATTATCCTTTTTCCAGGTTTGATGTGACATGATTAGCTTATATATTCATGGTTGCCATAATAATTGTATATGATATTGTCAACTTTTCTGTTTAATAGTGGGAAGACTAGAATGTATGAAGTCATTTCAGAAACTCTGGAGCACGACTTTCCTTCCTGGTTTGGGAAGGTATTTGGTTATGCCTCTAACCCTGGACTTATCCTACCCTTTATATTGCTGATGGTGTACGTACAGAATATTAACTCAATGCTTGCTGTGTCTAAGGTCCGATAAGTTTCTTTCTCTCTGAATCATCACTGCCTGAATATCTAAGAAATGCAGCACTAATTGTGCAGTGATGAGAGACTTGAACAATTCATGAATCTTTTCTTTGAACACACTTAATGTGCATTTGCAGAAAGGTTGATATCTCTTTTTTTTAATGGCGTCTTTTTTGTTTAGTTATGCTTTTAAAAAATGTTGTTCCTACCACAAAAGATAGAAAACTATTAAAATGCAAAAGGCCCATAGGGAATTTGTAATGCTGTGACATTGATCATCTTGTCCAGAATGCAGAACAGCCCATTGTAAATCCTTAGCAATTTCAATAGAAATATGAACATCATGGAGCAAAGTTATTCTCAGTAACTTTCAGCGAACCTGATCTTCAGTGCCTTTAATTGATAAACACCGTACTCTGTACTATTAGGACAGGGACATGAGACAGAGTTTTGGAGACTGTGAAACAAGGCTAGTAGAGGTTTTTGTGAATAATTCAGTAATTGGTAAAGAAAATGGCCCTGGAATATTTGCTCTTGGAGATATTATTGAGTTCTATTTTATCATGGCATTTAACTTGCTTGATAGGGTTATTATATTGGGTATTTAGCATACTGCTGAACTAAAATTTAATTCTATACAAATATACACTGGGATTTAACTATGCATTGCAGAACTGCAAGTAAATGTAGACATTACAGAACACAATATAAATTACAAAAGGATTTTATATAAGCAATATAAAATATTGAGATGAAATTTTGTAAATGTTCACTTGATGCCATATTCTATTTTAACCCTTAGCTGTAAAGGATAAGGACACTAAAAATAAACTGAAGAAAAAAAAGAAAGAGGAAAAATACAAGGCAAAATCAGGCAAAGCAGAGGAAACAGCATGTGCTGATTAATTATTTACTTCTTATGTCAATTAAAGATTTCATAGCAGATGTTTTCTTATTAAATCAGAATAGTGAAAACTACTAATTTCATAAAGTTGTTACAATACTAATTCTATACGCTGAAAAATGAAAATATTATGTTTTTCCTTAGAAGAAGAAGCAAGTAATAACTGGAAAAAACAAAAGGAATGTGATTTTGGTTGTTTTCTTGACAGTATTTCCAATTGTTTACTATATTTGTTGAGGAGTTTTCATAAATATGATTTACTAATTTTTAAGGTATGTCATGAGACTTAGTTAACTTTTGTAAGGTATTCTATAGAATTAATTTCAGACTTAAATACTACTTAATGAAACATATTTCTTAAATACTGTAAGATTAAATGTAGAATATTAATGGATTGAATAATTTCTTTCATTTTCCCCCCTGAAATAACAGTGCCTTCTGAAGAAGGAATAATGTAAGGAAGCACATTGTTCATTATATTTCAAAATACTAGTACTGATTAAGCACAATAAATGAGAAAAAGATACAGGCCTTATATTATCACAACTGTAATGGTTGCCAAAGGAATGTTCTCAGTCTTTCTAATTAAATCATTGTCTAACAAGAAACTATTATTTTTTAAATTTAGCCTGAGCCTTTATTATCTCAACGCAACATCCAAATCCTACAAGGAAGCTAACTTGGAACTTAAAAAGAAGTTACAAAGTGTAAGAATAGAGAATTACTTATTTCTTTGTATTTTACTAAATACTAGAGGGACTGTTGGGGTCACTGAAAAATGTCATCTCTCTCCCTATCATTAGCAAGCAGAAGAAAATAAAAGAAGAAATAAACAAAAAGCGCAAAAATCAAATGAACAAGAGGAAAATCCATTTGAGACCGAACCGCCACCAGCAAAGCCTAAAGGAGACAAGCAAGATGAGTCCACTCCAAACAATGGTAAGAATTGGTCTGAATGTCTCATAATGAGTAATTCATGCATGTGTGATCCTTTGCTATAATCTCCTGAAACACCTTCACGATACTGAATCACAAGTATTAGCCTATTTCTTTCTTTGGCTTGTTTAAGAAATACTGCAACATTATTCCGTACCTAGCAACATTAAAGTAAAAAGTTGAACTATATTGAACTGAAAATCACAATCCTGCTGAAAAAAGCCTGGTCTAAGTGCCAGTGATCCTTCTTATCTATCACACACCAGTCAAAGTCTACATCTTCTACATTTCTGTTGTGTTTTGTCGATGCAGAACTATGTAGGAAAGTATTTATCACCAGTGCCAGGTTCATCTGGAGAAGATGTGGTAAGAACATATTAAGCAACTCTTATCAGAAAGCCTGGCTGGGGCAGGTGGGTGTCAGTCTGTCCTGAGGGATTTTGCTGGCTGTTTCTTTTCCTTCTTCGTGCACACATGCCCTACAGCCACTAAACAGCGTCAAGCCTAGGAGGGAAACCCAGGTGAGAGATGATTGTCTTTGGAAGAGCCAGGTGTAATTACTGCCTTCATTGATAGATGAAGTGCATTTTGACAAATTGCCCACATACCCACATGGGAGCCTTGCAGAAAAAATGGATGGAAAATACAGCAAAAGGTCATGAAGGAGCATTAGCCCAGGTTTGGTAGGGGAAGCCCAGACTTTCTACTGCAATCTAGGATAGTCAGGCAGCTGCTGGATTTCCCTGTCAGGGAGCTTCGGATTTGCATGATCATTTGTTAATTCTGTCCTCCAAACATATTTCAGACAACAAGAAAGGACAGGATGGCAATGGATCAAAGACAGGCCAGCCACAAGAAACCAGCTCCTCTCAGCATCCTGGCCCTGTGCTGAACGGCCACTATCCTCCACAGAGCCGAGGAGGAAACCTTCCTCCACCATCCATAGCTGTGACAAGACCACCCGGGCCCAGAGGGCCTAGAATGCCAGGCTATCCACCTGGAAATCCTTGCCTTCCAGGGATGCAGCCAGGAATGCCTAGGGGCCCTCCCATGTACAGATAAGGAGCCTTAAGAACATATAAGAAAACACTGAAGGATAGAAGTGTGGCCCTAAACCCACCACCCTCCTGTAAGAGCAGAACCTTGCTATGTTTGTCATAAGTCTTCATGCGCATAGAAGAGGCCCATGTGCTTCAGTTTTCTGCAGTATGGGAGCATCAGAAGAAAACATGGCATATATCTTCTTGCATTTGAAGGCATTGTGAAAATGTGTTGTCTGTATCAATAAATTGCTAAAATTACAGGTTTTTATTGGGGATACTTGTTAGAATAGTGGAAAACAATTTGTATTCAGCTGACTTTTTTTAAAAGCTTGAAATTTTGTCCCTAATATCTTTTCCTTTTCCAAAGAAGAACATTTCACTGAAAGCACAGCTTTGTATAAAGCCTATGAGAGTCAGGTAAACCTTGCATGTATCTTGTCCTCTGCATCTCAAATATGCTTAGCCAAAGATTTCAGATTGTACATGGGGAAACTAGGACCAAAACTAGAGAAATCTGCATGATTCCATCTAAAGTCTCTGTAAAAGGGTTAAAAAAGAAAAAGAAAAGCAGTGGTTCACCTGTAACTATGAAGAAAATTTAACTTCTATTACACTACCACTTTCAGCTAGTACTAGTCTCATCACATTCTTGAAGACTAGAAATACATGTTAAAAATCAAAGTGGCAAAGGAGTATCTCCTGTGCAGGAAAAGATATTTGGGGAATAGAGATAAGACAATTATTGAGTAATTTCTCCTAAATACCCTAGTAGTATAGAGACATTTAACATTGTATAAAAGTATGTATTGCATAATCTTGTCTGTGAATTTATGACTGGATACCTGTATTGGTCTCTAAGTAGTCTGAGGTGGAACAGGTTATTTTCCTGACACGTCTTGTGGAAGCACAGGATAGATATAAGCCCAGGGGCAAGTTGATGTCACCTAATTCAATAAGATAAGTTGATTTTTTTTATTTTGATCTTATTTCTTTTTTCAGAACATTGATCTTAATAATTATTTTGAGACTCACAAGCTTAATAGTAACAAAATTTATCAACTTACTGTCTTCCAAAAAAAGACATGTAATTCCTTTGAGGGCCTTCTGTAAAACAGAGATTCATTTAGTGTAATAGAAAAATCTTAACCATATCCTTGTATAAAACAAGTCTGTGACATCACAAAACAACCTCCATCTAATTAAATTGTGGATTTTGTTTAAAAAAGGCTTACAAACCCCCTCAGCATAGTCTGTGTATCCCCATAAACCACAGTGATCCAACTTCCAGCTCAAGCAGTCTTTAAATCAATTGCCAGAGCTTGGAAGAATTAAACAAAAGAAAGTTCAGTTTATACTTGGCTGTTGTACTGCTTCTATGAGCAGATATTAGATGTATCTGCAACTGGGGTGCTGTGAGTCTTTTATTTTAAGTCAGAGAGAGTACAGATAAGTGCACTGCAAGTTGTTTCACCTTTCTCCTCTTCTATGAACTTCAGACTCGTGGAACAAATATAGCAATTCAAACTGTTTATTAACTGGTAATTTTTCTAATGGGATTTGTTTTTAAACTGCATATGTCTCTAGCCCAGAAACAAAAGGTTGCCAGTTTTCTTACTGAAGCTAAGCATGAAACCCAGTATGGCAATACTTTCATGCTTTTAAGAAGCTTTTTCCTAATGAGATTTTTCCTACCAGCTGGGCTTGATCTATCTTGAAATATTGATTTACACAGAAATTTTAGTTCATTGGTTGTTAGCATTTCATAATAAGAAAACTCTGGATATTCCTCAGAAAATGTATGATTTTTTATAGAAAAAGTGAAGAAATTGAGTTTAAAGATATGTTAGAGCTTGGGGAGTTTTTCAAGAGGTGTTGGAGTAAATTAGAGTTGTAAGAACTATGCAGCCTTGTTCCCTAAAATGTAGAGGGATGTTTACATCGCATATAGACCTTAATAATGATTCCTTGTTCTGTCAGGAGTGAAAATTTTCTGAGGATGCTGAAGGCTTTCTCATTATTAGTGGTTTTAGTATTTCATTCTGTGGGGTTGCTTTACATTGTGAGTGGAAGAGAGACACAGCAAAGAATCTCCAGCTGAAATTGTTCTGGGGAGCTTTCTGTTAGATCTGTATGCTGTACTGATTTTTAACAATCAATGTGTTCTCATAACATACATGTATATGTAGAGATGAGCGTGTAATAGCCAAAATGAATAACAATAGCAAAGCTAGATGTTGTTCTGTGATTGAAAATGAGATATTTATTTTTATTCTTTGGTACTTAAAAGTAAAGGTATTTCATCACTCTATTTTGTGACACTTTTATTTTTCAGTACAACATGGAAATGTTGCTAATGTTAGGATGCAAAACACTTCCAATATCATATTTGGGTGTAAACATTCTCTGTGGAGTATTTGCTTGTACTTACATTATTAGAGGCATTAAAAGCTGAAAGATATTTGGCGTTAATAATAATTCAATGTAGGAACAAATATAATGTCCCTTGGTGTCTGGGGAACAGCGGAATGTACTGATCTGCACTTCAAATGTCTGACTATTTTATTCTGCTTAGCATGAAAATTTAAAGAAAAGAGCTAGTATATGACATCAGAATATTTTGCTTTCTTTTGAGATGTAATGTCTCAGTTGCAGTGCATAGTCATAGAAAGTTATGAAACATCTGGTGGTGTGTTAGTAAAATAATAATGAAGAATAGTATTATACACTTTGAGGATTGTTTTGGTCATTGACTTTGTGTTGAAATGTTTTGTGCATTTTTACATAGTAGCCTCTGCTCTTGAAATCACAGGTATGTAAAATTTCCAAATTATTGTTGATTTAGTTTGGAAATTGCAAAAGAAAAGAGAATTTCCAATACCTGTGGTTGATTTTCCACTTTGATCCATTCTTAGATGTGTACATTGTATCCTACACAATTCACGATATGTTCAGTAAATAATGTTCAGTACTTAGCATTTGACTCCTTTGTCTGTGTCCTTGCCAGCTCTCCATTGTTGTGGAGAGCTTTTAATATTTCACATTCTTAATCCATTGTGAAGAACTTAATAAAAAAAATAGACCAAGAACATTTTTTCTGTCTCTTTCTTGGAAATAGATAAAAAAAAAATCCATTTTGTAATTTACTGTCAATAATAGTTATAACTAGTTTTCTCAAAATATTGCATCAGTTACTTTATAACAGTTATATATATAATTCTTAGAGCCAATAGTTTTAAATCAATATCAATTTTACCCATCAAAATTATAATTTTAAAGTATTGAACTTTCTAACGTCAAAATGGTACACATAGCTATCTCAAGTGATTGATCCACAAACTAAAAGCTATTATCATGCAATGAGCTATCCAAAAGAGAGAGAAATGGGTAACAGAAGACTGGCACAATTAGGTTACATAACTGATAGGGAATGCCTCTTGGATTTTTAAACTTATATAAGCAAAAATAATTTTTTAAGACCTGGAAAAATTAGTTCAAGAAAGAAAAAAAGTTATATGCAATAATAATTATAGGAAACAAAATATTCTAAAATAATTTCATAAGTTCTCAAAGTATGAAGGTCAGTTCTTGAGCAAAACACAAATAACCTCTGGAAAGATATCAATCTAAACCATAATTTATGTAAAGTAACAATCTGATCCTTACAGTGTGAAAATATGTAGCAATATTTCACTGAAATTAGCGTGGGATTAATTTCTTGCTAGCTGAAAGTAAATGTGATACTTCAAAACTTTTTTTTTATTAAATCACCTGAGAACTGCTCTGCAGATAGTGCCATGGATCCAGATATTTTGGATAAAAGGTAGTTTTAGAAAGTCTGCTAGTCACACTCACTTTTTTAAAGGAACCATATTTAATACACTAACAATATTTTCCCCAAAAGCTGGTAAGCCTGGTGAGGTGGTTGTTGTGATCTGAGTAGTGAGAGAAGCCTTTGCCTGAATTAAAGTGCAAATAAGACCATACATTGAAATAAAGAATATTTCAGAATAATAGAATGAGCTGAGAATATGGACTTTATTTAATTTTAAATGTGAAGTAGAGACATAAAAATTTATAGAAGAGAGGTCGTGGGGGTGGAGATGGGTAGAGAGAAAGACAGAGAGATCAAGCTGAAGACACCCAGCACCGACGGATCCATGGACATCCCACTGGTTCTTCTTCACCTTCGGCTTCCCAGTTGTGGGTATCCAAAAACTGTTCTACTGGGGATTTTTCACCTTTTTACATTCCAGTATCTGGAATTTGAGTATCTGTGTGGTAGTAGCAGATGCTGTTCTCATAACTTGGTGTGGTATGTGCATGAGAGTTGCTTCCTTTCTCACAGTTTGCCACACTGGGAATTTTTGTCCAGATATGTTAGTCATAATGTGATAACCTGATTTCACTTCCCCAGGCCTGGAATTAGTACCTTCCTGTCATAATTTTTTATCTCAAGTTCCAGCTGTGGCGGCTAATCTTATGGCACATTCTTTCTGTGGCCTTGGCAGTATTTTTGAGACATGCAACCGTGTTTTTAACGTCCTTAATGTATAAATATCTAGGACCGAGAGACTCTAAAATCTCTCATACAATTTTAAAAGCATCTTCTGATTGCCAGCACCAACATTCTGCCACGTCCTGGTATCTCTAATGACCACACACAACAATGATGCTGAAGGATCATAAATCAGCTCTGTTCCAGTTGCAACTAGATTAAAAATAATTTTTTTCTTTTTTTTTTAACAAGCAGTTTCTTACTATCTATATTGGCCTCAATCCTACCATGTGAAAGCAGACTGACAGTTTTGTCTGTGCCCCTGCTGCTCTTGTGTGCTTCATGCAGATGGGAATTCTCAGTTTAAACTGTGCTCTCTAATATTATTTGCCAGAATAAGCTCCTTGGCATGTGGCGTTTCCTATCCTCAAATGAACTTTGCTGCACAGTGGAAAGCAAATATTCTGTCGTTTCCAGAAACAGAGGAAAGTGGCACAACAAGTATTGGAAGTGAGATTCTCCGGGGCATGCTGACAATTTGCTATAAATAACAGCTTTCAGAGAATTTTAGTGCCCACCATCTGCCTTATAATATGATGCTGCTTTTATCACCAGGCAAGACTAGGAGTAAATCTATCTATCTATCTATCTATCTATCTATCTATCTATCTATCTAATCTATCATCTACAACTGATTTCCTAAGTTCCAAAGCATGTTATGTGTTAAAATCCGGTTTCCTATTCTGCTTCAGTATTGCCTCCCAGGGGCAATGAGAAACCCATGATTAAGGCACATTGTCCAGGCAGATCCCTGTTGCCTGGAATCAAAAGAAAAGCTTTCAAAAAAATATTAAAGTGGCAATAACATAATGAGCAGCTCTTTAATGAAAGCTTTCAAGTGCACAAAACATAGCTCTGTATGCACAAGCACGTTATTGGATTTCCATGCTTTTAATCAATTTAATTAAATAGTACATCTAGCAGGTACATCGAATAGAAGACGGGTTGTCCTGGTCACTTAACCACCCTCGGACCTGCCCTTTTAGAAAGACTTTGAGGAGTTCCTCATGACATCTTTTGTTATGTCTCCTAAGTGGTGGTGCAAACCTGGGTGCCCTTGATAGAAATTCTTTTCTGGAAAATAAGACTAAACAGAATTTCAAGAAGATGGCATAAATGTATGAGAAAGGGTAATCTCTAAAGTGTAAGAAAGTGTTAAAAACTATACAGCTATATATATAAAAATCTAAAAAGGTACAAATAGATAAAAAATTTATTAAAAGCCAAAAATCTTTAGGCATCATCTTCTCTACCCCAGCCATGCCCTCTACATCAGGATGCTGATGACAGTGGGAATCCTGGTCAACAACCTGTGGGCCTTCATCTTCTAAGCATTGCCTCACATCAAGGAGGGCTTAAATCTCGGCTATCCCCTGCATGTTCATCCAATGGGATGTCAATATGGAGCCGCCTCTAACCTTGGCTTTGGATTCCCTGTGAGCCAGGCTTTTAGCAATACTTCCATGCAAGGCTGCAGCAGGATCATTGAAGAGCAGACAAATACTGATGAGAAGAGGGAAGTGACTTTCTTCCCCCTGGCTGTAGTTCCATTTTCCATTGCTGGTGGCAAGCTGGTCCAGCTATGTCCCATGACCCAATCTGACCCAGCAGAAGCAGGATCTGATTTTTTCCTGAGCTGCCATGATTGAGAGGCTTGCCACCTGCAGCTGCTGCTCCTTTATGCCCCATATCTGGGACAGAAAAGGCCCAGCAGGTTTGTATATTCCCTCAGTTCATGAAACATAGCCATGCTCTCTCTGAAACCGGCAATTCCTGAGTGCTAGGCATGCATATTTCACTGGGGGCACTGTGCTGGCATGGTCATGCCGTGGCTGAGGCAGGAGGATAGTTCCTGTATTTAATTACTGCTGTTGAAAGCACAGACCAGCTAGACAGCCTTTTTCTGGCTGTGGGACTTTTTTCACACATGGGCTCCATCATTTGATTCGTCTTCTGATGCACAGATGAGAGAAATCCCAGTACTCTTCCTTTTGCTTTTAATCAAGTCAGAGGCTAAAATGATATTTGCTTACTTAATGTATGGGTTTACCTCCTTATTCTATACTCAGTTCCATATGCAATTTTGCAGAATACCACTAATATGTCACTAGTTGTGCATATGGATTTTTAGGCCTTTACCTGAGTGAACCCAGGCTGGTTATGTTTACTTTTAAAGATTATATGGTATCTGTGACAGGACTAAGGGTTTCTAAGAAGCACTCATTATCTATTTCAATCCCACCTTTACCTTGAAGGGCCTCTGACTTCAATTAAATTTGATTGGTAAAATGCTTTCTATATTTTTATATTCCAGAGTGATTGAACTAGGAAATAGTTTGTCTCAGTAGTTCCCCAGTTTTAACTGAAGAAAGACAAATACATCACATTTTTCTTGTCAGTACATGAACTTGATGAAAAATGTCCCTCAATTCTTCCTTGTCTTTCTCTCTCTCCTGAAATCTTGCTCTTTGCCTATCTTCCTTGCTAACTGTAGACATCATTGTTAGTTTAGTTTCTACCCTATTCATTCTATCACTTAAAAATAGAGATAAAAGAGATCATAATCCATCATCTATATTCATTGACTGCAGAAGAATGCCCAATGTCCTCACTTTATTAATTGCTGAATTTAAGTTGAATGTAACTTATTAAAAAAGTCATCTGCCTAGCCAATTCTTTATTTCTGACATTTTGTATTGTGAAATTTACTGACTACATCATGTCCTGAACTACATGGGAACATTTTGAGGTAGCTAAGATGTTTTTTGGTTTGTAAGGCTCTCAATACAAAGCTGCTCTAAATTGAACTAGGAACTACTAAGTGAGCATCTAAGTGTGTGAGTACCTAACCATTAGTTTCACACTGATGTGGGCCATCTGATACAAATTAATCTATTACCTGTATGCATAATTAAAAATGGTTTTAAAGCTTACAGTGATGTAAAAAGTGCTTTTTTCTCTTTGTCTTCCACTTGCCTCATAAGAAAAATAAAAAATAAAATTACATGTACCTTTGGTCTTCTCACCAGTAGAGGTCAGAACAACATAAGATAATTCCCACCATCTGTGTGAGTAATTGCCTTAGGAAAGAATAAATCCTTTCTATTTGATCCCATAAAAGTTGACAGAATTAAGGATGCTAGTAGTTTCAGATCAATTGGGAATTTGTGGAAGGGCCAGAAGTCTGCTGGTATGATGTTTCAACTGATGCCAGAGGTACATTCGGTGTTCTGTGGCTATCTAAAAGAAATAAAAAAATTAATAGGCCACCTGACATAGTGCATGGAAAAATTTAGGGGGAGCAACCCTGTCCAACATTAACGGTTTTTTTTAGAGATAATAACAGGTACTGTAACTGCTTAGGAATCAGTATTTTGATTTCTGCTTTACGATCAACATTGCTGAATCACATAATCTGATCTATAGGTACTTTTCAGACCAAAATAGTCCATCTATTCTGTCACTTCAAATATGACAAAATGTGATGCTTGTTCAAAACAATAGATTTAAACATTATTTATAAGTACACAGAAAAGGCAAACTCCAAACTCATCAAAGGAAATTTTCATTTCAGAATCTTCTATTTGGTCAAAAAAAATAATGTCCTGTGTCTTACATGTCTTGTTTAAAATAACTAAGTATAGATTAAGTATAGATTTTCATTTTCCTGGACAAACACATAGATGTGTAGTAATATTCAGATAGATAAGTCTTATGGAGGATAATTTAGGAAACATTTTTGCAGAGCAAAAGTGTTTGGATAAACTGCAAACTGGCTCCTTCAATAGAGGTAGCAAGCACCTCTGCAAAGAATTCATATCATGGCTGGCTGAAACACCACAAAAGTGAGAGCTTACATGCAAAGATATGACTGAAG
Source organism: Ammospiza nelsoni (assembly GCF_027579445.1). Classification (NCBI taxonomy): domain Eukaryota; kingdom Metazoa; phylum Chordata; class Aves; order Passeriformes; family Passerellidae; genus Ammospiza; species Ammospiza nelsoni. The sequence continues at coordinate 71,786,510 of NC_080669.1, read as the reverse complement.
AAAAATCCACAGCCTTTATAAACTGTGACAGAATAGGGCAGAGGAATTATCCTGCCTCACACGAACTGTCCATGGAGGTAAATACAACACGGTTTTAAAAAGCTGAGACATCCCTTTCAGGATGTATATGAAGGCAAATATCCCTTCATTTTTCACATCACGAGGGAAAAAGTTCAAGGATATTTCGGACTTCACATTTCCATTCTGTAACACACACAAAAAAAAAAAAAAATGCAGAAAGGGTTCTGTTTTCAACTCAGTCTAAGGTAGAACAGTCAGGTGCTATGCACAACAATGGTACATCCAATTCCCACTTTGTTTCTTAGTTGACTACAACAAATAAATTTACATCAGGAAACAATACTCCCTCCAGGCAATTTCTGCACCAGAAGAAGCCCAAGTAACCTAGACTATAGCTGCCACTATGCAGTGTGGAGTAAGTTTGTTTTGTCTGTTCTAAGTCACAAGAAAACTAAAATGGTATGGGAATCTTGCTGCAAGAAATTAGTAAAACTAATTCTAGCAAAGTGTGAATATAAAACAGCATAATCACATCACAGAATTACAGGATCACAGAATCACATGAAGAGTTCAGGTTGGAAGGGACCACTGTGGGTCATCTGGTCCAATCTCCCTGCTCAAACAGGGTCATCCCAGTGCACATGGCACAGGATTGTGTCCAGACAGCTCTTAAATAGTCTTCCTCCAGTGAGGGAGACTCCACAGCATCTCTGGGCAATCTATTCCCCTGCATGGTCACCCATGTAGTAAAGAAGTTTTTCCTATTCAGGTGGAACTTCTGGTGCATCAGTTTCTGCCCCTTGTCCTACTGCTGAGCTCCACCAAGAAGAGCCTGGCTCCATCCCCTTGGTATCCTCTCTGCAGATACTCACACTGATGAGGACCCCTCTCAGTTCTCTCTTCTTGAGGCTGAACAGGCCCAGCTCCCTCAGCCTTTCCTCATACGAGTGATGCTTTGGTCCCTTAACCATCTTTGTACCCCTCCCCTGGGCCCATTCCCGGAGCTCCATGTCCCTGTTGTGCTGAGGAGGCCAGAACTGGACACAGCACTCCAGAGGAGCCTCAGCAGGGCTGAGCAGAGGGGCAGGATCACCTCCCTCGAGCTGCTGGCAGTGCTCTTCCTGAAGCACCCCAGGACACCATTGGCCTTCCTGGCCACACAGGCACACTGCTGGCTCATGGACAACTTGTCCGCTGGGATCCCCAGGTCCCTTTCCACAGAGCAGCTCTGCAGCAGGTCAGCCCCAGCCTGTGCTGGTGCATGGAGTGGTTTCTCCCCAGGTGCAGGATCCTGCGTTTGCCCTTGCTGAATGTCAGAAGGTTCCTCTCTGCCCATCTCTCCTGCTGCTGAGGACCCTCTGAAGGGCTGCACAGCACTTGGGTGTCAGCCATTCCTCCCAGCTCAACCAATGAACTTGCGGAGGAGGCATCTGTCCCTTCATTGAAGACATTGATACTGGGCCCAATATTGAACTTTGACTGATATCTACAATCACAGGCCTCCAACTCCTCCCTGTGCCACTGATTACCAGCCTTTGACATCTACCATTCAGCCGGTTCTCTATCCATTTCATTTTCATCATCAGGATAATTTGTTTCACAGCATCCTTGCTAGAAATATTTTACTACGTACGTAGAATAATCTGTCTGTACTCTTTTATGGTGTGCCAAAGATAAATAGCAGAATCACACACTTTGCTTTTCAAGTGATGGTACAATCTCTGCACTTTTGACGAGCTTTGGATAAATTCCAGCAAGGCCACTTGAATCTGCTCTTTTAGTTTGGCTTCTCTTGCTAGGGCTAGTCTACAAATACATGACCATGCAAAGTGATTCAGCCAAGACTTCTCTGTCAGATGGTTAAGGAATTGGTGGATACTTTTCCTGTGTCAGCTCCACCTAGCTGAGAGATACAACCGAGGGTCAGTATCCAATTCCACAAAACAGGCATATAACTTCCACTCTCATGGCTCACATTCTGAATAATAGAGTAAAATTTTTCTACTTCTACCTTGTCTGAAGTTTCTGTGAACACATATTTCCACTAGCAAAATTACTCTGGTACCCATATATCTGGTAGACTATTCCTAGATGTGTTTAAAACTTGATTGTTTTAAGTGCCAAAAGCCAGGCTATTCAATACATGCCTAAACTGTGCAAGGAGTAACCAATTCAGTTTCAGGCTGAAATCCTGTGAGCTGCAAGCTTTGCAGACCACAGCGTGAACTGTCCGGCTAGGGCTCCCATTTTTCTGTCTTAGGGTCCTGGTGGCAAATGGATTTTGTTGTGCAGGACTCCAGTGTCAAATCTCTTACCCCAATTTTTTTCCACCGTCTTTTGTCTCTCCAGATTTTTCCCACTGTCTTTTGCCTCTCCAGAAAATGTCACTGCAGCAACCTGCTCTGTACATGGCACTTTCTCCTTTTCTCCCGTTTCACTAGAAGAAAAGCATCTCTGCCAGAGATAGACTCCAGAACCCAGAGATGACAGGGGCTGTTCTCTGGAAATGCAGGAAACTTGCTGCTTACCTGTGTGCTACGTGTGGTTGCCTATTCAGGTTTGCAATTGTTATCTTGGTGCTTAGCACACAAGGTTTTTCAGATTTCTTTTCGATGTTTTTAAAATGCTCACTTGGATATTGAGAGCTCGGGGTACCTCCTGAAAATGTTTGCAGACAGCAAGGATGTGTTACAGGTACATTTATGCTATTTTGTCGGTCTTCTAGGTGTGTTCTAGGAGAGATTTCCACAAAGAGTAAAAAAAAATTTTAAAAATAACCAGTTTTTACTGTAACTCTGCATATAATTTATATGGGATTGTGACATAAGATGCATTATTTACTTGCAGGCAGATTAAGAGATAGAGAATATTTCAACCCTAGGTTAAAATGGAATCCTTTCTTGCTCTGCAGTACTTAATTCATGTGTTTCTTATTGTACTGACAGACAAGGCAAGTTAAAGTGCCATCATGTCCTTGAGGCTAGGAATAGCTCCTTTAAATAAATCCTTCTGCAGGTACTCTTTTGACAGATTTTTTTTCTTCATCTCTATATTTTTGGTTGCTATTGTTGAGGAAGTGTTTCCATTATGTTATGGCATAGGACAAATGTATTTACCACAAAGAGGAAATAAGACCCATCTGTCACAAATGTCATAGCAGCAGAAACAGGTTTCACAGATGTTAAAAAAATTTCTTGAAATCCACATTAATAACTGCATTAAAGACTGCATTCCATTCCCAACAGCTGATTGAGTTGAACAACATGCTACATATTAGTAGGTTATCTGTGGATGATACTACTCCTTTTTGCATCTATTTAATTAGTATTGGCAAGAAAGGAGAAACTATAATAAAATATCACATAAGTTAAATAAACTATTTGCTCAACCTTTCTGCATATGTTCACAAACAGCTTCTTGTCTTTCACTTGCTATGGAGTGTCACTGTCAATATTACTGATGCCTGCAGGCATTTCATTCATTTTTTGGACTTGCATTTTTTTAAACTTTAATATGAATTCTCTGAATCTATTTATTATGGCTAGTGCAATTTTTTTTCCTCAAATCTAAATTTTTTATAGCTGACCTCTAGTCTTCCTGGAACTGTACTTCTTAAGGAGATATATAAGGAAAAACCATAAATCTTAGGACCTGGACTTTTAAGGTAATGTTTGCAAAATATCATGGGGATAGAATGTGTAATTTACTTTTGCTTTCAAATTTTATAACTAAAAATGCATTCTTACAAATGCTAAAACTTAATAATTGACCATATTTTGCTGCCTGTTAAATAATACAAGACATTTTATTTCTACCACTGTGGTTTTCTGGATCAAATACATATTGACAGCACAACTTGTCTCTTGACATAGAAACATATCCTCCCACTTCAGTAGCATTCTTGATTTATTTTATGTCCTTTCTTTCTGATTCCTTTTTCAAGCTTTGTTTTTTTTAAGTTTGTAAAGCTTTTGGGAGAAAAAATCTTGTCCAGATTCTTCCCTGGAGTACCTCTGCCTTCATCTCATTATTGTGAATGAGAGTTGACCTTGCAGTTGTGGATTTTAACAGGTGATTTTAGTTCACTGTAACACACATTCACAGCTTTGTGCATGAGTACTTAAAGAAGTAAGATTTCTTACAGAGAGCACAGTGACAAAAAAGTAAACAGATTATTTTTGTTTAAGCATGTAATGCCATATTTATACAGTAAGAATTTTAAATTTAAATATTTAACTTATTTCTGGATTCTTTAAACTGATGTGCTCTTTTTTCTGTCCTCACATTTCTTTTACATTCTCCTGTCTGCATACCACTGTTACTAGTCTCATCTTCAAAAAAATTTATTCCATGAACCATTCAACACAAAGATTAGTTTTAGAGATGCGCATTTTCTTTCAGTATAAAAGATTTAAGGGGTGTCTTTCAGACAAAACCATGTTTTTGGAAGCTAAAGGAGGAATGCCATGCAAGCAGTCCTGAGGGAGTAAAGCACTAGATTCCAATGAAGAACTCCTGTTCAGAGCATATCAATGTTCATAGAAGATATTTGTCTGAATGACAAGGCTATCTCAAGCCATCAAAATTAATGCTAGTGACAGCTGACATTCCTTGAAAATACTCTGTTTAAAAAATCTTAGTAGATGGGACTGAAAATTTTGTGTGGGCTATAGTTGTTCAGAAGTGGTCTCTGTTGTTCACAAAGCAGCGCCAGCTTGGACAATTCTGAATACTAGATTTAACAGTGAAAACTATCAGACTTTGCTAGATGTGGTGGTGATGGAAAGTTTTGGACTCTAGGAGTCAATCTTATTAGTACACAACTGGCTTCTCCCATACATGGGAGAAGGAACACGAAGGAACTCCTAATGAGCTGTGAATCTCTTCTTTCCAGATGCTTTCCAGCTGCGTTAGTGCCATAAACCCCCCCAAAAACCTGCATCGGACTGGCTTACCCCACTCTTCTCACAGGTAATGGTTTGTTTGCTAGGGAAGTAGGCAAAGAAAGAGGCAATGAAACCACTATGACCTTGACCTGGGCAGGCATGCTTGGTGAGATAGAGAAGGCATTTGTCTCTTTCTTTCTATATGTCTGCTCTGTCAAAGTGTTTTATTTTTATAATCTCCTTCTACAAAATAAAGTTTTGCCATGTTCTGTTATTGTAAATATACTCCATAATAAAATTACTTGCATAGAACTCATATTTGTGTTCTATAGGATTAGTACTTAAATACAGGTTTTTCTGTCAGTAAAGTATAAATAGGGAAAAAAATTAGCATGTGCAACAAGCAAATCTCATAAAAATTTATTCATTTGGATAAAAAGTTTAAAAGGTGGTCTTCTGGTATCCATAAAGCCATCTATTTAAACAGCCTAATTTCTAGCATTAAAAAACCCAGTGAAAGTTAGTTATAAAGTCTAGATATTCTCAGAGGCAAGAAAAAGTGAAAGATAAAATGTTGAAGGTTTTAGAAAGGCTGCCTTAGTGGTGGCGAGTATATCACATACAGGAAAGGACGCAGTCTAGGTGGTTTTTGAGCTAATGACACATTGTCAGACATGATCTATTTTGTGTCAGTGAATGCACGGACATATTTCCTTTGGATATGATTTTGTTAAGGTAATGTAGACCTCTCTGAAAAGGAGTGCAGTTACACAGTGAAGACTGAAGAAACCTATTGTGAGGAAAACATATATCCTGCTTTGCTGAGTGTAAGGTTTAGGGTCCTAATATAATTTCTCAAAGAGCTGGACCTCTCATTAGGGTTAATGGCATTTTTAATTTTTTATTAGAATAAAATCATTAATGTTGGAAAATACCTCTAAGATCATTGAGTTCAATTGTCTTCTTCTGTTTGCTTGCTGAGGTCTAGAGAGAAACAAAAGGAAGCCTTATCCTTCCATCACAAAATCAACAAAAATATAAGATATGAAACAAGCTGTTTATCAGACTTCAAGGTATCCTTAGCTCAATAGAGGGGATTCTTTTCATAATGGCTAATTTGCATGTAAACAACTCCAAAATTTAATTTCTCAATCATATTAAGGGGACACTAGCAAAAACCCCAAAGTGTTTAGAGTTTTTTTTCTTGGAATTTGATTTTGTGAGTTGTGAATACTTCTCTCCTTTGCCTCCTTACTCTTGTTTTGACCATGATTGTTCGTTCACAGGAACTTGTATCTTTAAAAGATTGCCATCAAATCAGTGGACTAACACACACAGTGCTAGCAATGCACCATGCCTGTCCATAGTATGAGTTCTAAAGTAGGTGCTAACACGTCTGTGCATGGGACATATTTATGCTCCAAGTAGAAGGTTCACATGACACTTCCATTCTTTTTTTTCACACCCCCAAAAAGTCTTTCCTGTTCCTGAATGTAGCTAATTGTGGACAGTGTTGTTTGCTCTCACTTGGTTCACTTACTTTCCTGTCAGACATTTCTCTCTTATTAGGGCAATACATCTCAAATATTGCTCAAATGTCACCAGCCTCATTCTTGCTGTCACTACAGTGTATTCCTTGGTCATAAGCAGAGGGTACTACATATTATAAGGAGCTGTGTTCAGAATCCAAAATAGTGGGTTCACCAACATGCAAGCAGGCCATGGGTAAGGCCTCGATGGTTTGTAACATTTGGCAAGGTTTGAGGATCAAAAGCACTATTTTGTTTGCTGCAGCAGGGTTCGTGCTGCATGGGCCGTGCTGTATTATTAAAGATTTTTAGCAGTATATGAAATGGTACTCATACAGAATGTGAAAAAGTAACGGATTTTTCTGAGCTCTTAGTGAGAAGAATATGGCCAGGTGCAATACTATGTTTAATAACTTAAAAGCTTATCAGAGTGTGTCAAATTGCTCTTCATGTCTAGAGCCATCTTGGATTGGGTGTATTGATCATTTGTAATTGTCAAGCTGTTATTTAGTCATAATCTTATGCTCCACATAAGACTATAATCAATATGAAAATAGAAACTAAAATGAGAAAACAAATCCTCTCATTGCTGCTGTCTGTTCTAGCTTTCTTCCTTTAAAAAAATCCTCAGCACTAATCTTTTTTCTTGTGAGAGCTGGCTACTTCTATTCAGCTTCTGTCAATGACAACCTTATGGTATTTTGGTTACTATTTCTGCCACATCTCTCTGCTTGGCCTGCTAGTGATGTGTAAAACAGCTATGGTGTCTTGCCCTTGCACGGCCAGTTTACAGCACTGCGTTGCAGCATGTGTCCAACTGATGGTGATCTCTCTGACCTGCTATTAATTGTATTAAATAAATAAAAAGTCACAAAGAAGGATGTAAAACAAAACATAAAGAGGCTGCTTCAGAAGACCCCAAAGACCCCAAAGTGGTGCTGACACGCATATATACATAGTGTGGGAGACAACAGCTCACCTTGAAAATTTAAAAAGGTTTATTACACCTTGACAAAAATACAACAAGGGACTGCATAAGGAAAAATTCACAACTCTGGGAACTTCCCTTGTGGATACCATGTGGCTGGTTCATCTTCAAGATGTATGCTCAGTCTTTCATACCCCTGGGGGTTGCATCAGCCAACCCTGGCCCCTCCCAGAGTCTGTCAGTCAGCTCTTTGCAGTTCATTGGCAGAGACTGCTTTCTTGTGACCTTAGTGGAGATCAGGCCATGCTGCACCCCCTAAGCAACAAGCTTTTCCATTCCCAACTGCCCCATGCAAGGGACACCTGTGCAGCCTTCTTTTTTACCTGTCCTATACAACCCCAGCTGTCTGATGGTAACAGTACAGGGGGGAAAAGGGAAATATGGGGAGAACAGAGGACATTTAAACTACAATAACATAACTATACATCACTGAAACTTTTATTAATATTCACACAATAGTTATCTTTTAATTGCAAGCGCCAATCACCTCATTATCCATCTATATAGTCCCTCATAGAATGTTCTAGAAGCCTTCTGACCAGTCATGGGCTGCATGGGCACTCCCAGCTGGTGTCAGAGCCCTTTGCAAGTTCTTTGCTCCTCACCATAACCTGCCTGGATACCCTCAATTGTAGCTTCTTATTTCTTGAGGCCCAGTGTTTTTTGTCTGTGGTGTGTCTGTGTGGCCGCTCTCTAGCCTGTCCATTCCATGACATGCTCCCACACTGTGTAGGTATCAACCTTGTTGCTGCTCTTTGAAGATGGTTCCACAAGCTGGATTTTCAACAGTCAGATCACCCAATACGCAGTTCCGTTTGTTGGGTCACTATCCTGACCTATGTTTCATGCATTAAACTGACTGACTTAGTTTATGTTGTGCTTCCAGATTTTCTACTTTCGTTTGCAGAGCACTATATTCATCAAGTCACTGTTTTTATCTCAGCATAGCAAGTGTTATAATTCAGTCCTTCTGACCTCCTACTTAGTTTACAGGGACCTATTGTTTTCAAATTACCAGAGATCTCTTTTTATTGCCTTATTTTATACTTTCCATAATAAGGACTTATCTAAATCTCAGTTTTCAGTGGTGGAATATGTGGAAAACAGCACTAACATCAAGAGAACTGTACTATGACTTGAATGGAAAGAAGGAGAGCAGAGAGATCAGGCGATTCAAAAATAGTCTGATAGCAAACAGGGTGATAGAGGGGCTGGAGAAGAACACTCCATCTATTAAAGCTCATGTTAAGTCTTTCAAAATTATAGTGAGATCTTACAATGAGATCTTTCAGAACCTCAGAGTGATTTTTGTTTTGTCCTTTGCTTTTGTTCCTCATTGGATTCCTTATGCTTCCTTTACTGCTCCCTTCCTTCTCCCCTCTTTTTCTTGCACTTGTCTTTTCTGCACTTATCTTTTGCATCCCAGATGGCCTACTCTTCTCCCCAAAAACCTATTGGCTGCCAAGTTCACATCTTTCAAATTCCTCCCTAAAACCTATTTCATCAGGGAATTTTCGCTTTTTATCCAAGCCAGATGCCTTTCTTGCTCTGAATATTTTTTCCATATCTTTTCTTCTCTGTCTTAAGGCCAACATATCTGGTAGTCAAGGATTATCAGTAATTTTCTTCCTTGAAACAGAATGAGAATTCCTTACAAATTCACTGTTTTGACTAAAATAGCCTAAGGGTGTTTCTATCCTTCTGTTGCTATTCAAAAGCTTCCTCTCTTTAAAAAAAAAAAATTAGTGTGTTGGAGGCAGGGAAGGGGGCAGGGATCACCTCACTGTTGGCAAGAAAATGGTTCTAAGGACTCCAGATTTCTAGAGTTTGCTTTCCTGTGTGGTATAAAATTACTTGAAACAAATAACCTTCAAACAAAACTGCAAAATCATGTCCTTAGTCATACTTCTGTGAATATTAAAGGCGTGCCTTTATTAGTGTTAAGGGGTTAGAAAAAGAGTTCACTAGGAAAATGAGTAGTCCCATTTAAATCTGCTGGAATGTTGCTCTACATTATTTACCTAGACAGCCATTGCCTTCAAGAACATTGGTAAAATGTCATGGTTTCAAAAAATAAAATAAACATTTAATAACTGCTGCTGACACTAGCAGTCAGTTTTCAGGGGCCTTGAAAGGACATGCTCATTTCTCTCGTTAAATTTCATCCTCTGCTAAATACTGACTACAAATTCACTAACATTATAAGCAATATTTACATAGAGATCAACTAGTGCTCTTCTCGTGTTTCATTCCAGTAAATTTCAGTTGTACTGCTTGGCACATAATGGGAGTAACATGATAATGATTCAGTCCCAGAGAGAAAGGGCCTCCTTAATCACCTGTGTAATATTTGCAGAGTTTAAGTCCTCATTTATTCCTGTTCAGATCACAAGTCATCATACCCATGTACAGGTATAATGCAAAGACATGGCAAAGATATTTCACCATCAGATCGAGACTCTAATACTATGAACATAGTTACAAACACACCTAATTTTGAAAGGACATTTCTTTTATTAACAGAGTGATTAGTACTAACACTGAATGCATTTCTGAGAAAAATCCACCCCTGACCTTTGACTCAGTAAAGTGGCAGTTGAGGAACAAGTAGGACCATATACTTCTTTTTTTTCTGGCTTGGGCATCATCCTATACTGTGAACAAATGTGCTTCTGTAAGTCAGACCGGACTATGAAATTTATTGAGCCCTTGTTTGCCTCCTTCAAACATATTTAAACTCCTTAAGGGAATGACACACATACTGAATTCCTTAAGCTTACTAGATGCCAAAGGGTATATCTCTTTACATAGGCATTTCTTGAGAACAACTTCAGTGTGGCATCAGATCAATGCAAATCTCTATCTGACTCTGTTGAAAACTTTAGGTGTTAAACCTTGGCTGAATGACAGACTCTCTCCCTTTCTCCCTCTTTCTTTTCCCTATACATAATATACATATAAAAGCACTTCTCTGACTCAAGGCATTTGAAATATGGCAACTTCAAGTTGCTACTAGAAGCCACATTTTGATCACATTGAAAAAATAAAATTGACATGACAAGATAATTTCCAGCTTTCTTTTACCCATCAAGACTATCAAATAGGAACTAAAATACATATTCGCAATAATGTTGGGAACACTATTAAAGTATTTTAGACATTCAAATGATAAAAAACAATATATATATGCATACATGGGTCCAATTGGTCCTTCTCCTAAAGAGCTATATTATGCTGTGTTTTACCTTTCCTTGCATTGTATTCCAAAGTCATGCTTTGCTTGGGCTTGCAGTCACAGGCACCATGGTAGGACTGGATTTGCAGTTCTGTGCTGCCAAAGAACACTCTGATTAGCCCTAGTTTGCTTCTAAGAGCTGAATGGTTACAGTGGTTGGACCATACCAGAAACCACGTGTGAGCCTGCTGGCTTAAAGTCACCAAAAAGGAACCCCGTTTTGCTCCCTTGTATCCTTCTTCCAGGTAAAGAAGTTAAGTCAGGAAGATCAGGAATATAATTTCAGAATCACCCTCTTGATCCAAGAGAAAATTAAGACAAAGGCTTAATTTGACTTATTTATTCTTCTTTGAGATTTCTAGTCTTTAATACAAAAGCAGAAGATGGTAAAGATTTTTTAAGATCCACCAACTCTACAAATGGCTTTTCATTCTTTTAAAATATGAAATCCTTCACTGTATCTATGTTTTCACTACTACTATGTTCATTGCCACTTTTAAAGGCTTCCAGATAATTTTGCCATGTTTTTATCTGCAGCTTATTTTTAAAGATCTTTTTCTTTGTTTTTCACTTTATTTGTAATTTATATTTATTTCTGTGCTTTCTTCTGTCTACTATCCTCTGTAGAAAAATCTCTGATAATTATATCACAGTACACTATTACTTTTGATTAATTCTTCCTTCTTTTCATTTATTAGTCTTTTACTTGTTTCTTATATGAGACCAGAATTGAATTTGTTTGAAAACTATGTCTTATGAAGTTACTTTAGAGGCATGAATATGGGATTTGGAATGGATGCCTTCCAAAAAATAGACAGTATAGAGGCTGTGGAGAGAAATACCACAAATTTTATGTCCCGTTCTTAATGGAAAAAGGCATTCTAAGAAGAGTCATAGGCTGAAAGTCTCATCTGTATTTTGTTCCAACTATAATATTCAAAAGAAAAATAATTAAAAAATGACCAGCGTATCCAAATGAACAGAACCCTTTTTCCTTTTAATACATGTGCAAATTCTCCATACTTGAGGCTTAAAAGTTTTTGTTGTGCCACGTTCTTATTGCTGGGCAGGGCTTGTACTGCGTACCAGGCTGTCTGTAAGGCCGAGCCCGTGTAACAAAGAGGTGACTTGTGGCTCTGGATTCAGTCCTGACAAAAAACGAGCCTGTCAGCAGCAGGCTGTGGCTGGCTGTCTGAAGGCACCATGCCAGAGCTCACCTGGTGGCTGCTGGTGCTGAGAGGCCATCAGGGGTGCTGGCAGCTGAGCCCCTAGAGAGCTGTGAAAGGCACCTTGGGACACGGGTGTTTAAAGAGGGTCCTCAGGAGAACAAGCAGCTGTAAGGAACAGAGGAGCAAACAGGATGATAAAGGACAATGGATTAGAGGAGAAAAGAAGACGGAAGAGAACAGGCTAGTTGCATGAAAGTATGTGAGTACAGGAAAAATGTAGCAGGTGTAAATCACAAAGGAGATTACCTTCCCTCCCCTCCTCTTCTTTCTCTTCATGGTCTCTTGCCCATAAGTCCGGTAAGATTTGTTATGCACTTACCATAGCCAAGTGCTGGCTCTTTGCAAATTGTTTACTGTTCTGTGTGCTCATGTTTTTCCAGTTGTAATACTGGCAAAATATTGGGGTCTTTATCCTCCATGTAGCAGATGTAGTTTATTTCTGATGACCTGAACACACCACTGGTGCCTCTGGTACATTTTGCCTAGTGGTAAACTGGTATAATAGAAAAGACTAATGAAGGGAGAAGAAATAGGTTTTGTAGGTGAACTTTAATATTTTTTTAACATACAGATTACATTCATGTAGCATGATGAACAACTTTAATAGTCTGAGAAATGTATCTAGAGAAACATAGAAACGTCTGCTGGCTACTCTTTAGCGTTTTTGTTAAGGCCATAAAGCAAATGCAAGGACAACTTGACATCTAACACTTACAAGAGCATGTAAATTCAAACCGTACTTGCAGAATATACTGAAAAAGGAAAATTTTCATAACACTGCAGAGAACTACAACTGCAAACAAGAGTAGATATTTCTGGATTTGGGTTTTAAAATGAGTTAGCTGTGAACCAGACATTAAAGATTTTTTTCATAATCACATTAATTTTTTCTATGCTATTCCTTATATTGGTAATGTAAGAAGGTACCTCTTATACAGTCAGAAAGCAGAAAAGTTAATGTATCACGTGGGCAACAAGACAACTGAGAATTCACATAGCCTTTTCAGATTCATTTGAAGACGTTAATTTCTGCACCTCAAACAGCATTACGAGTTCTTTTGAGGGATTTTGATGGTGACAGTCTTAACTTCCGTGTATTCATGAAGACCATATTCTCCCCTAGATAAAAGAGAACCAAGAGTAGCATTTATGCTAATGCTTTTTATATGAGTTTTTTCTGTATTGGATTTTCAGAGGTAGTGTGCAATTGTCTGGATGTGTAACAAGTACACTGGACATATTTGGAAGACAGCTGTGCAGCTAGACTGCTCCTGGAAACCTTTTGAAAAACTACAGCAATGGTCTCCTGATAAAAATGGCAGAGAGAGTAGTTTTATTTCTGTGAATGGTGTTTAATTTAGAGTATTTCTAAACCAGATTTCTGTACAGCAGATCAAGAGCATGTTAGATCTTCACAAGTATGTTCAGCAAATTATTTGTAAAGCTCTTCTGATGTCAAGAGCTTTCTCCAGAGTCAAAGAGTATGAACTTCATCTCAAGTAAATGGGGGACAAAACTATTCCACCATGAAAACTGATACAGTGAAAAAGAGTTTAAGTCTCTGACATTATGAACATGTTTTACCTTTATGTTTTCAGTGATGAGATGAAGCTTGTTTGTATTCCTAACTATTTGACATCTGGTGCAGTCAAACTATTTAGACATAACTGATTGTTCTGCAGAACAAGGGTTTGCTACAGTATAATGTTACACAGACCTCACTGCTGTCTTATTAGATAGATATATAAGCAAAACAGAAATCTGTGCTCAGGACACTTGTGCTGGGTGAAAATGTTTACTGATTCCCTTCATTTTTTGGAGAGGAATTTTGTTAGTATATGATATTTGGTAGTTTAATTCATAATGCCATTATCACTCCAAGAATTATATGGATAATTTTATTTTGAGATCAGGGAAGTCAGTGGCTTAACACAACCACATCCTATTTTTTTCAGTATAGGTTTGTTTTTCCACTTCTCCTAAAAATGATTGTCACATATTTACAAATTTTCTCATGACAGACATCTATCTGGTGATGAGTTTTCCTTGTCCTATAGAGGGAATGTTTTTATAGGTCTGATAATTGTGAATTTGAAGCTGAAAACTTTGTTAGAATTAAAGATTCCTTCATTCAAAATGTACTGTTATAGAGAACATTTTTGATAGTCTGTTATTTCCAGCAAATAAATCCAAAAAAATATTTCTGAAAAAGATTGTAATTCAGAATTTATTATCTCCCAATTATTGGCACCCGCACCCAACAAAGGAAAAGCTGAATTTGATAAAAATATCTTAAATTATTAAAGGGTTTCAATTTCAAGTTTTCTAAAGCTCTCAACATTGGCTTGACTGTTTTCTTTGAAGTCAGTGGGAGTTTTGCCATCAGAAGCAGTTTGTGCCCAGTGATGAGCACGTATGAAAGCACTAGCCTTTATCTCTGAAGAAACAACATAAAGAGAAGCTCTGAAGTGCCTCACCCATACATATCTGATCAAAAGATCAAAAGGCTACAGAGGATTATTTTTATCAAAACTTTTGGCCTGGCTGGCACATACTCTAAAAACATTATTTTTACAAATTTTAACTGAAAAATCTTACTTAAATCAAGGATTTTGGGAAGACTTGTGTTTTCGAAACCTAGCATTTAAAGGGGATTTCACAAAAAACCCACAGATTAATCTTCATGAAAATGAGAGTTTCTCTATATATGCAAAAACTGTAAACCATAAACACAATGTCAGTTTTGCTTAGCAGTAAACCATTATATACTGCGAATCAGTCATATCGAAAAAGTGTGCCCCTAAGAAATTTTCTTATTTATTTTGTAAAAGAATTGCTGGTTGATGTTGCGTCTGACAACATGATGTCTCTAAGCACTCTAGAGACTTATTTGCCAAGGATGTCTCAAACTGGACATCCTAGTTATGCATATTTTAAGTCAGGGTTTGGAATTTCATTTGAATTTCCTGTGAATCTACAGCTTTAAAAGTATTTACTTACATTTCTCGTCCATTTCCCGACATCTTAAAACCTCCAAAGGGACATTGAGCAGACAATGCACTATAGCAATTAACCCTAGAAGAACAGGAAAATTACTTTTGACAGTGCGAAACAATTTTTTTTCACTTCTGAAAAATCAGAGGTTTTCTGTCACCTCTAAAAAGCTTATGGTCATGGTCACAAACTGCATCTATGTATATATCTGCAAAAATACATGTAGTTTGAAGTTCAGATGAATGAAGCATCAAAAACAACTACAGTTATTATCAGGGTACTAAAACTCAGCAAGGGTCTTCAAGCTGAGAGAAAGTCATATATTTCTCTGATCATTGCAATAAAATTTCTAATTTGTATACAAGCTCTCTCACAAAAGGTTATCCACAGATAAGTGTTCTGCAGAAGAGTTTATGTACCCTTCCAATAGATAAATGCAGGATAGCTTAACTATATATTTAGGAAGTTTTGTTTGGTTCTACTCAGTTAAACCTTATTCTGTATTGTGGTTGAGAACCAAGACACAATAATGAGTAAGAAAGGAATTTCACAGGCAACTTCTTAGGTATGAAGAATTTTGGCAGAATGTGCATCCCATTTCCTAGCTGAGAAGCTTTTTTTGTATTAGAACTTTGTCAAATCAAATATTCTCTATTTTCATATCTTATATTCTCTCCTCCTTGCCAGTCAATTGGTTCCAACAAAAGAGATTCTGTTCATAGCTAGAGGATTCCTAGACCACCAATCATGTAAGAGCAAATCCCAAATATTCCACTTCTATTCTAAATTTTCTTCCATATAAAGAATACCAACTCTGAAGGCAAGACTGTTAGCTTATTTTTGGAAAGCATATGTTCTTAGGTCACAGGACTTGGGCAGGAATTTGTGCTGGTCGCAAGTGCTTCCAGATAAAATGTAAATTGGACACAGGTTTTGCATTCAAGTAAAATTGGTTGTTCTCCATCTGATGCATTGAAATAACTGTAGGGAAATGCAGATCTTTGTCAGTGATTGTCATTAGACCCTGCTATGCCTCCAAGCTTTCACTCTTTCATTTCTTAGCTTTTTCTTTTCCAGCTCCGTATAGGTTGCTTCTTCTTTTCTATAGCTGGAAATAGTTGGCCCTGTAGTAGTCCTCCCAGCTTGTATATCCTCTCTTTGTTCAATCACATTTTATCAACCTTTCCCATTACAGAAATGGAAAAGGGTCTGCCCAGGCTAATGGCCACTGAACTTCACATAATTAACTTCTTTACACAATGTCAAAACTGATCTCATTAATTATCCATTAGGCTATCCCCAGATCCTGAAGTAAAGGGCACTCTCACAGAATTTGCTTTTGTTTCCTTTTCTTTTTAGCAAGTAAATTTCCTTTTTTTGGACTAAGTTTATCATAAAATGGTATGATGACTAACAAGAAGTAATTATTTAGTAACACATATAATAGGGAAACATATGGGAAAGATAAACAGAAGAGACAATGATCTACCTCTATAAAGATGACAAAGAATAAATATTAAAAAAACCCCACCCAAAATACTGTGAATATGTCTCACAATTGGTAGTATTGACACCTGCAGATCTAAACTAAGAATTAAAAAAAACTTTATTTACCATACTGTTCCAGCCTGAAGGGCAGCTGCAAATGTCAATGCTTTGTCAATGTCTTTGGTAAAAACTGCTGCTGCTAAGCCATAGGTGGTATTATTTGCCCTCTTGATAACTTCATCTATGGTTTTAAACTTCATGATTTGTTGAACAGGTCCAAATATCTGTATCAAACACATGTAAACATATGACGTGAACTAGAATAACTTACTATTTGAAGTAATTGATGTATTTTAAGTTTACTTTTGTCAGATGGCCTTATTCCTGAATTAATGCAGTCAAGAGTGAATAAAATTCTAAAAAATACCATAAGTTTGCATAAAGATTTTTGCAATATGAAGGAACTCAAGATTATCTATTGAAAATAATTTCTAAAACCATAAATGAACAATGAAAACAAATAAACAGTGATCAAAAAGCACCCATCATAAAGATAGTTAACATGGCGTCAGTGTGCTATGTATCTATACTGATTACCAACAAACTTGTGTTTTCTGGACAAGCTCTATTTTTAAAGTCAAGAAAAACTTTCAATTTTCCATTCATCTAAATTTATTATTAGAATTTTATCCCTGCAGGTAGCTGCACAACCGAGAATGTACTCCAAAGGAAACAACTGATTCTGCTTTCCATGTGGGTGTCAGGTAAGAAAATTGTCCTGCAGGTTCAGCTCTCCTGCTACCATTGTTCAGAGTTCTCAGCAGAGGTGCCCGTGCCTATCACAGGACACCAAGACTATGTGGGCTGAGGGAGGCATTATGACATCTAACTAATTCTATTTCCATCGACTGTGAGCTTTCTACTTGACTGAGTTTTTAGTTAGTGCTGGTTTCTAGCTAGAGTTCTAAGGATTGATTTCCATAGATCAGAAAATCACTGAACATTCCTCCAATGCTCAAGTGGTGAGCATTCAAAACTCATTCTTTAAACTACCTTGGCTACTCACAGCTTCTTTGTTCATTACACTTGAAAAATATAAGGACCAGTTCTTGCACTTCTGACCAAAGGGTAACTAAGAGAACTGCAAAAAAAATTGTAACTGTGCTGTTTCCTACTTTACTTATAGTATGGTGGAAACAATCAAAATTCTGTCTCATACAGGTCTATCATGTTTTACAACCCTCTTCCTGTCACAATTAATTCTAAATGCTGTGGTGTTCATTTTAACTCAGGCTGTTGGCTCTTGCTGGATGTAGTAAATATGTTTAGGAGGCTGCATCAGCTTTCTAATATGAAGTAGCATAATGGACACCAATTGCAGCCCAATTGCAGCAGCTATTAATTAAGATAAATGTTAAAAAAAACACAGAGAAGAAGTCATGACTTGACTTTGAATCTTTATGTAGAGAACTAGCTCAGATGGCAGCTCAGGACTCTCAATTGTCTCTGGTGCCAGTCACTGGTGCCAGTCACTGGTGCCCTAGCATTGTCATCTTAGTTGGGACAGTAGCAGATTCTTCAATGAAGTGTAGACACATCTGCAAACTGATCTAAGTTAAGTAGTCCCACAGGGGCAAAATGAAATGCCAGAAACAAAATGCCTCTGGAAGCGCCATCCACCTAGTTTCTCACATTGCAAAGCAGCTGCCTGGTGCACACAAGCACCACTCAGGCAGTGTAAAATATTCACAAGTTGTTCCTCCAACGTTTACAGGTCATTGTGACTTTGATATGTGAGACATAGACAGTATGGAGCAATGCAAGCATCCAAACCTCAGCATTTATCTAGGCAGGAGCCTTTGCTAGCGCAGCATCCTCATACTCCTCTCTCTCCTTGAGCAATCTGGTCAAATGGGCACCGGAAAACAACAAAAGCACTTTAAACACCACCAGGATGGAACAACAGGTTTAATGAGAGGATTTTCATGTAGTCACTTGACCTTCTAAATGAATATTTTGTGCAGATATTAAAACAGATGACTTCCAGTGAGGGAAGAGACTGCTGAAGATTTATTTACCTCTTCTTTGGCGATGCGCATATCATCTGTAACATTAGAAAAAACTGTAGGCTGGATGAAGTAACCTTTGTCTCCCCATGGACCTCCTCCACATTCCAGTTTGGCTCCTTCTTTTTTCCCACTCTCAATTAGCTCCAGGATTTTTTTATATTGCTCCTTATCAATCTAAATGAAAAGATATTTCAGGAATGAAAACAACACATGCTGATAACAGTTGGTCTTCTAGCTTATTAACCTAAACCTGTGTCCTTATGACCTGGAGAAAAATATGGGTCTTTTTTCTCTGTGGCAATACACCACAGTGAATAGACCTGATATAGGCTATTATTTTTTGTTTCTAGAAAGCATTACTCTAGAAATTATAACAAGGAATCTGATGACAAAGAGAGATATTTAACATAACTACCATAAAAGAAATGCAGCTGCACTCATAATTACAATTTCATCTTAAATGCGACCATACCAGTTCTAAAAGGAGTAAATTTTCTAATCTGTAAAATAATTAAGCTTCAGCTAAAGGTTGCTAAGGATAAAAATAGGTCAAAAAAGGAAAATTATGAGACTGGAGGAGAAAAGAGTCTTTATGTTCATTCAAATATTTTCATTATTGCTTTTTTCGCATGTTTAACTTCCTTAATTTTTTTGTAAGAGTGTATTTAAATCTCTCATTTAAATTGTTAGCATGAAATTCAAACTCAATAAAGCCACAATTATATGAGAGAACATTTCTGCTAATTTTATATTAGCTGTACACCAGACACAATTGGAGTTTACTTTTTTTGAATTTTCCTGTCCTTTGACTTTTAAATTCATTCTGCTGAATAAATTTTCTTGTATCAAAACATATTCCAGAGTATCAAAATAATATTTTTAAATTTGCCAAATGTTTTGTGGCTTGGAGTGTATTTTGTTCCAATTTACTGGATGTCTTTTATTACTCAAAATGACTGCGATAACCAATAAAGAATATGTTACTCTATCAAATGCATGGGAGTGGTTTTGTCTCCTACTTTTTCTTTTTCTCTACTACAGCACTCTTTTACATGCTTTTATTCCATGTCCTGCAGTATGAGCTGATGTGGGAATAAGACTAGATGAGAACTAATGTAACAGTGTTGAGTTCACAGCATTGTGATAGCAATACTTTTTAATGCTGCATTTAAACACTCATTTGATGGAAAAGCTGTTGGTATGATCTTTTAACAAAAGGAGAAAAAAAAACTCTTGCATTTTAATTGTGTAATATTCTAAAACTGAAAGCAGCATAATAAAAGTCTAGTGCCTTGAAAAAGGGGAGAAGATATTAAAACTTATTTCTTCAAGCTAGTCACTTATAGTGGCACTATCTGAATGAAAAGTTAGAAAGTTCTAGCATGACATAGATGATTGTACTTGCATTTTTACAGATCTTACATTAGGGCTTTTCAAAGCATTTCATTTTTTTATAATTACTCCCCTTCAATAATAAAAAGAGAAAGAGACCTTAGGCCTATGATATTGGCACAAACGACAATCACTCTGATTTCTTCCTCTTTGTACTCCAGACTAACCTCTACAAAACTGTACTTAGCCTTGAAACTCCTGCAACAGTAAGATTAGTAAGATGTCAAATTGTAGTGTCATGACAGAATTAGGCTGAAGACATGCAATATCACTCACTTGAGGGCCTTGCTGCACACCTGGCTTCAAAGGATCCCCAAGAGTATACTTCTTTGCTCTTTCAATGCTCCGGCGAACAAACTCATCATAAATAGGCTCTTCCACAAAAATCCTAGATCCTGCTATACAACATTGTCCCTGGTGATAGAACAGACCAATATGGGCAAATTCCACAGCAGCATCCACTGCAAAGAAAGGCAGAGTTCATCAGATCATAAACCTGAATCATCACACAATCAATTCTGTACAAACCTTTGTCACCCATCTAATTTCCCTTTGTAGCACTTTTTATTTTTATGGCCCCTTAAAATACAGATATAGAACCATTTACTTATATCCAAACTACCCTTCTCAAAAGCACCATGGTACATCTAGCTGAACACACATTCAGAATCCTGTAGATTTAACATTATTTGCCCTGTCAGGACTATCAACAAAAGAATGCAGACAGAAATTGAATAAACCTGTTTAAGATCCTTCTATCTTCTTTTCATTCTTCATTCATGTTTCATTAGGATGATCATTAATTACATTAAGAGTGAAGAGGCTTTCAGAGCTCCACATCTATTCAGGAGCAATTGATTTTCGTGGCCATCTAACTTAAAATTATGGCATGACCAGAAAACATTAAAAATTACTTCTTTTTTGAAAAGGTTAAAATAATTTACTGACAAAGAAAGGAAAAAGAACGTTGGATTTGCAATAGTAGTAGTTCATATAATAAAATTCCTACTAACAATCTGCATCTGCAAATATGATGTTCGGACTTTTTCCTCCAAGTTCCAAGGTAACTCTCTTCAGATTGCTCTTCCCTGCTGCTTCTTTTATCAGTTTGCCAACCTAAAACGTAGGAAGAGGACAGCTTAATGTCAAACGTTTGCAATGACCTCTAAATACATTTTTCATTTCCTCAAAAGTGAAAATCAGTTAAGAGATTTCTACTATCCCAGTAATAAAATGAAAAATAAGTTAAAATAAAACAACTGAAAAGAGTCAGGATACAGGGCACTCTATGAACTGGAAGTGTTTTCTAGAAGAATTTCCCCCTGTAATGTTAACTGCCAAATATATGAGGTGCTTTTTTGCTTGCTACCACTCTACTTCCATGTATCTCTAGTCTAAAGCAGGCACAGGTTGCTGCTGCACCTGTTACTCCCATTAAGTTAAAATTCCTTTGTTTTATGCATGAGAAAGCTCTTTAATGCACAAAGTTTATGATGCAATCTACACTGGCTGCATGGACGCTCTTCCTTGTTTCAGTTTCTGTCTTGGATGAATGAAGAGCAGGAAATGAACACTGCAAGCTAGGACCCTTATCCTGCCTTTTCCTACTGATGACATAGTTGAAGGAACTACTTACTGTGAACTGCCCTGGGAAAGCTGTGAAGGAAAAATCTGCTTGTAGCTCTTGTGGCTTTGAACTGTAGCTGCCGGTGTGTAGCAGCCATCAGGCAAACTTTCTCCCTCTGTCAGCCTTCCTGCCATCATTTCTCATTGCTAAATTGCACTGCTAGAAGAGAACAATCACCAAACTCTAGAATACATGGGTCCATCTGCCTTTGGAGGATCACTGGGCACTGGGAATCGTAGCTGTCACTGTCTGTTGGTAACATCTGTGGGATATTTCTCAGATGTCAGGGTTTGGGGTTGTTTTCATTTCCCATTACTGCGGAGCTGAATGTTTCTGAGAGTAAACACAGCTCTTGCACTCAGTGTGTACTAAGCCCTGACATGAAGCAATGATATTTATCTTTGGAGTCTATATCCAAGAAGTTAAGAGGCCAGATGGCAGCTTTTCCATTAGCATGTATTTAGACAGACAATATAATGAACTGTATCAAAGAAATAGCTAAACCTTAGTCCTATATATAGCCTGCAATGAGAAATATTCAATTATAGCACTTCACAGAGTGAAGGTTAGGGAAAATTAACAGTGACCTTCCTTTTAAACAGATACATATTCAAACACCCAGACCACCCAGATGGTACTAAGTATCAATGAAATACCAAAAATCTGTCACCTCACCTAAATGTGTGCAGACTGAAGAATGAGATTTCCTAGGTACCTTCCTGTCATCCTGCTGTTATTAAACTCAAAGATAACAGAATATCTTTTAAAAAGAATGTTATGAAAAAGTTTTGGTTTGAAGGAGTAAAGACTTAAAATACCCTTGGTATACTAGGATCTACTGTATCTCATGGACTGCCTTTGTTTAAAGGGCTTTCCAGCAATACAAACATTGTTTAAATATGTTTAAAGTTAATAATAACCAACAAATCATTAAACAGACTTTGTTTAACAAACCAGCAGCCTTAAGAAAGGAGTTAAAATAATTACACAGAATAAGTTAGACATTAAATCATTGCTGGGAATCAGAGGGCCACATGTCCTGCTTCTATTTTCTTGCATTGATTATAGTACCTCTGTAGAGCCTGTGAAAGCTACTTTATCTATATCCATATGGTGAGAAATTGCTGCTCCAGCGGTGAGTCCGAAGCCTGGCACAATATTCACTACTCCAGGTGGAAATCCTGCCTGAATTGGAAAAAAAATCCTGTAAATTTGGGGAAGGATTATAACTATAAGAACATGTGTTGCATGGTATTCCCTTTTCAGTTCTCCAGCCACATTTTCTTAGTCATATATTTATTCTCAGCCTTAGAGCCCCACAAGGTTTCATTCTCACATGATTTACACCCTCTTTCCTTCACCTGTCTTTTAGGTTACTGAACTCTTTTTTTTCTTTTTTCCCCCAAAGAATATATTACTTTCATTCTTGGTCAGTGCCATTTTCTAAGAAATATTTTTTTAAATTTTCTCACTCAGATGCATAAAGAAATATTGCTTACTTTCATGTCTGCTTCATTAGAACTGTTTGAATCAACAGATGTACTAGCTGACTTCTGCACATTTATATCCATGCTAGATGGAATTTAATTAATGATCTGCTACTGAAGTTAAGAAAAATGATGGAACTCTGGATGTAGGTTGAAAGTATAGTGGGTAATGAGAATTTGCAGCAAAAAATAGGCAGATTAGCTACAAAGCATGAACAAGCAGGCTGAGATGGGCATAGTTTCAATATCTTGCACATTTTTTATGCAAACAAGATTTTCCTATGGTTCAAAACAAATGTATTGTTTCCCACAAATCCTGTATTATATATGTTCCATTCACAGCAAAATAAGCTATTTTCTTCCAGCAGCTTGTCAGGCAAACTCCAAGGATGTGAGAAGAGTAGATGGAGTTTTGTTGGTTTATGAAGCAGCTGCACAATATCAATGATACTTGAGGAACACAGAATTATTAAAATATCAAATAGATTCATATCCTGCATTATCATTTCAAAAAGTCTCTTTATAGCACTAAACAGGATTTTGGAATTACATGCGAAAACTCCATGTTTTTTGGAAAATGGTGCATTTCAGGTGGTGAGTTGGAGCTCCTAAAACTCATGTCCTGCATTTTGGATACCAGGTTATTACTTTTGTCAAAGCAACTTTTATTGCTTACAGTTTCATGCTCAGATACAGTCTGTCAATGCTCGTTATGCTCATTTAATTTTCCAGATAAATATTTACCCTGAAATTGATGAGACAATGAGGTTCTTTTCATTTGCTTAGCATTGCCTTTCTTACTTAAGTTGTGTAGAGAAATCTCCCTTTGAGCATTTTATTTTTATGTTTGTTTTAGAAGCTCTTATCTATATGTTAGTAAGAGAGACTTGTGAGTGTCATTAAACAAGATAGTGAAGGTTACAGAAGTGACTATATAGATATTTTTTTTCAAGTGGGCTTTGGGGAACTAGAAAGTTAAATTAGACCTTCAGATATTTTCACAAGTCCAAAGCAGCTATTGAAGTGACCACTGGCAGGGATTTGGCCTCCAATGTACTTTTTATATTCCCACCTTCTGAGCTTGACTTGCAAGAAATCGGAATATCACAATAGAAATTTCATTAGATCAGAACAGAATTGAGTTACTTTTCCTGTAAAGTTATTTTTTTCAGACAAATACACTTTTGGATACTTATTGTTAAAAACTGACAAAGAAGGTTTCTCACATATTTTTAAAAGCTATTCCTCCTCCCCAGTATTATCTAATAGCATTTACTATGGGATGCAGTAAGAGCAGGACGTGCCTCCAGTCTGATAAAAATTTTGTTTTTGTGTAATATTAACACACAACCAATCAGTGGGCTGTGCTGAATCACGGTTTTAAAGCAGAATTATAAAATGTGCCAAGTCACTTCCATTAAAGCTCTGCAAGGTTACTGCACTAGTGATTATTGACATCTGTGCCAACCTTTGAACAACTTAGATTGTATTTGTTGATTTTATTGGGAAGAAAGCTAAACTGTTTAACTGTTCTCTTTGGGTGGTTGCTGGACTGAGCATAAGAGCTTTGGAGACACTAGCTTTCTGAAGAAACCGGCACACCCCTTATTCAGGAGCACAATGTGTCTTCTCACAGTTTCTGTGTGAAGAGAATTCACAGGTTTGGCAGCAGTCACCAACTTGATTTTACAGCTCCCTGTTAATAATAAACGTAGGTGGATGAAAACTTTGTTCAGTTAAACAAAAAAAAAGCTGTACAAACAGGTTCTTTTCTGTGATAACTGTACTAATAAAGTCATTGCCACCCACCTCCAAATACTCTGCACTTGACTCCTTGTTTGCTTTTGACTCTGAAAGGTACTGTGCTTTTGTAATACAAAAATATTTGCTAAATAATGGAGTTTACTAAATTGATGTTGTGGGACTTTTTGTGTATGCACTAGGCTCATAGATATGCATGCTTTTGCCCTGGTTTGGCTTCGCTGGTTTACAGCAAGGTAAGTTCCACAGTGCAAGACTAGGCATGCCATGAGCCTGTCTTGTATTACCTTTGTGGCATTTCAGCTGCAGTGTACTCTTACGCTTCTGAGAGGGGCAAATAACCCTCTTGTTGGTGACTTACCTCTTTAATTAAGGATCCCATGTAAAGGGCACTGAGTGGAGTTTGTTCTGCTGGTTTGACAACCACCGTGTTTCCACAACAAAGAGCAGGGGCAATCTTCCAGATGAACATAACCAGTGGGAAGTTCCACTGAAAGACAGATGAGAAAGTGTATCCTATTTCTAATACATCACCAAAATACCTCAGCTTTTTCTATTATAATAGTGAAAATTTTCAGCTGGGTGGTTGAGCTTTTTGTTGAAATCCTTTCAGAAAGAAGATGTTTTGAAAAAAGCAATTGGCAAGCCATGTAGTACAAACTGGGGATTTTGTGTATGTGTAAGTCCGGGGGATCCAAGGTATTAGTTACAAGCTCAAGAGACAATGAGTGTACTCCTTTAACTAAGTATTACAGGCAGTTGTTGGATTAGTGGTGCAATTGGGAGTTTTGCTGTTGAATGGTCACATCCATCACCAATTCAGCTTTCTAAGGGAAAGAAGGTAATGACACATAATGCTGCCCCTGCCCTCTCCCCTGGAAGTTTCACTGGCTGCTGTCTGTTGCGAGCAGTTCAGGCAGATGGAAGAGTAGCTGAATGCTTTGGACCCCATGTTCTGCAGTGTGAGGGACAACATGACCAGGGGAAAACAGCTTAGTACGTTTGAGAATGCTTGCTGTGGTTTGGGTGACATTGAGGCCATGAACCTCAGCTCAATAAATACCTTTTTGAAATGGGGAAAAACGCAGTTAAGAGTTAC
This sequence comes from Ammospiza nelsoni, assembly GCF_027579445.1. Classification (NCBI taxonomy): domain Eukaryota; kingdom Metazoa; phylum Chordata; class Aves; order Passeriformes; family Passerellidae; genus Ammospiza; species Ammospiza nelsoni. Next base: position 71,760,705 of record NC_080669.1, on the reverse strand, counting down.
CTATTATGTTAGAGTAGCTAGGAGGAATATACATGCAATACTTTTTTCTTTTCTCTCCTTTTCTCCTTTCAGACTCACCCCAGCCTCAAAAATAATGGGAGCATAAATAATATAAAGTGAGGGATTCCAAGGTTTTCTGCATATTCATTGTTGAAGTTGTACATACAACCTATGCAGTTGTACATACTACTGCATAAGTGAAAGGAAGTGGAAATGGTGAGCTATCAAAAGTAGTTTGCAACATACACATAGTCCTCACAGTTTTGGTTTATATAGAAAACTGCAGTTTGTTGGTTCATATTTCGATGGAGGGAAAATGAAGATATACTAAGAAATACTTAACATTTTATAAGGGAAGTCAGTATTTGTACTATCTGCTGCTTGTACTTCCAGGACATAATTATATTTTAAATGGCCACGTCTAGTGTTTCTAGCTCTTTGTCATAGCTTGATTGAGCATTTCATTTGAAATGCCTTGTGTCTGACCTACAAGAAGATCTAAACCAGCAGTTTCCCAAGCTCTCCTAGGGACTGGATACAACCATATTCAAGTAATGTTCTCTAAACCAATGTGGTGTGTGAAGCAAATTTTCAAGATCAACTTAAAAATGTCAGGAACGTGAGCAGGACCTGCATGTCTGAGCAGACCTTATAGACAAGATGACTTTTAGAATCTGTTGAGTTGTCAAGCACACCAGGTGAGGCTGCTCATAACTACTGCGTGCAAGGTGGTGGGTGCATTAGGAGAGCCTAGTGCATATAACTATTTTCACAGACACCCACCAAAACTACATAGACTTCACAAATAAATTTAGAACTTGAGCTCCTCAAATATTTTGAATGATCAGACTGAGGTAGCCCTTTTGAAACTTAGTTGAAGAGAGCAAGTTCAATACTGGGAATTCAGATGTGCCAAACGGGGGCTTTGTCTGACACATTCTTTGTGTTGTAACTTGTACCACCATCATGGTGAATGAGTCTTAGCCATAAACAAAGATCCAGCTGTCTGAATGCTGTACAGAGCATAACAGATATTCTAGGTCTTAAAGAGCATAACAGATATTCTAGGTCTTAAAGAGCTTATTGTTAATAGGCTTATAGGCTTAAATATAATAGAATGTAAATATTACACTCTCCTCCATGTTTGTTTCTAATTTTTTCAATAAAACGCAATTTCATTTTTCAAATTATTTTGTAAATCAAACTTCTATTTGAGATTTATTTTCTCTCCATGTACAGGGAGGAGAGGGACAAGGTTGGACCAAAGTGACTCATCACACACTGATGAATCAGAATTACAGATCCCAGGATCATCTCTGTCTTTCAGGACCTGAAAACTTTTGGTTAGGAATGTTTCACTACTATGCACTAGCATAGGCAAAATTTCAAATGCATTTCCATTTGTAGCAAGGAACATTTGTATTTACATAAATGGTTCCAACTTACAGGAATAATTTGGCCACACACCCCAATAGGCTCATGTCTAGTAAATGTAAAAAAGTTTCCATCTATGGGAAAAAGAAATAAATTAGTCATTCAGACAAAGCATTTGTGAGAAACAGTTAAATCAGAAACAGTTAAATCACAAAGATTATAAACTAGGGTACCAAACTTAGCTGGACACAATTTTATTTATAAATGATATTTTCAAAATCTTAACTATGCAAAAAGCCATAAAGTACATCTGGATTCAAGGTCTACTTTCTTCATAGCTACAAGGTTTGATTGTTCCAGTCTGACTGTCTTTTTGCAGTGACAGCCCTGTTTCTCAATATGGTATGCACAGTACACCAATAAGCATTCCTCATTTCTTTTTCCTTTTATCACCTTTTTTTTTCTTTCAAGAACTTCTCTTTTAAATCCTAGGTATATATCAGACATTTTTTAATATTAGATCTCAGCTTAAATCAAATCCATTAAATATAAAATTCTCTTTGATTCACATAAATATGTGTTCCATTAAACCTAGTATAAAGGTCTACAGGAGGCAAAGAAGTTGGAAGTATTTATCACTCTAGTTTTCCTTAATTCCTTCTTTATTACCTTTTCCTTAATTCCTTCTTTATTACCATTCTTTTCTTTGCCTTGCTGAGAGAGGTAGCTAGAGAGACAATGTTTTCATAGAGCTGCTTAATGGGAAAGGGAATGGAATGAAATTTTAGCAAGTGCTGTTTCCTCATTCCTATCTCATAGTACTTTTCCTAACACATTATCCCATCACTGAAGTAAATATTACAGCTTTGTGCTAATCTTTGCTTAAATATGTAGACACCCAGGCCTCACTACTGTAGCCTTGTATAAACTATACATTGCAATGCAAAAGAGCCTACCACATTTCTTAGATGTTTGCACAGGTTAAAATTTTTTTATTCATAAACAATACTTGTTAGTAGTGTGAACAAGAAATAAACGTGAAGACCTACACTCAATGTTTAAACTGAGAACTATGACAACTCTTTAATAACCTACCTTAAAAACTTTCGAAAATATTTTCTGTGTTGCACAACTTTTAGAAAAAAGTCAGTTATTTACAGCTTGTGTTGGCCTCAGTTCTGTAGCTTTGTTATCTCGGAACTACTCACCCATTGGAACAGTACGCCCATGGATTTTATCAGCCCAGCCTGCACAGTAGCGTAAAGTTTTGATACAGGCACCCAAGTCCATTAGATAGGCTGTGGAAAAGAGCTTCCCACCATCAATGGTTTCCATTGTCTGCAGACAACAGCAAAATTAAACAGTTAATATCAAATCCTGATAATAGTTCTTTTGCTTACGCTTTGTAATTTAGCTTTAGGAAGTTCACTTTGAGGATTTCAGCTTTAGAACAAACATTTAGATTACTCCCCTCTGAAGAACACAATTTGAAAACCTGAATGTAGCAATTTCAAAGTGAGAAATTTTCATGATGTTTTATTTGTATTGAGCTATGCAGATAGCATGGTCACAGTGCATTTGGAGTGGTAAGGTTTACTCAAAAAACTTCTCACCCATATGAATCAGTTCTACTTTATGTTAAATATTTTGCAAGCACAGATCAAGACATTAGGAAGGAGATTGTGCAAATATCTGATGTAAATACAATATCAGCAAGCTCAAGTCCTGTAAAAAATACCCTAATTACACCTTGAGTGTCTGATGTGCAAAGGAAAGATCTGAGCCATCTAGAATTCTTAAGTGAGAAAAATTCCTTATGAAAAATAAATACTTATGTAGAAGAGAGTCTCTAAATAGTGTCGCTTTTCAGCCAAATCTAAGGAATGTGGTTTGGATTAATTTCCACGCCCCTGAATATTGGGGCTAATGGATAAATACTTCAAACTAGATCAGTCTGAGTGATCATCCTGAATGCTGGATACTCCTCCTTGTCTAAATTTTTATGCTGTTTACAGAAAACCGGGATTCATCTTCAGCACAAACAATTATCCCTCCTAAGTTTTAATTCCAGAATGCATTTGAAATAGCAGAGAAGTCACCTTAATAATAATATCATAAGTGGAGTTTATTGCAAGGAGGAGAGGATACTAGCCTTTATCAAATTGGTGATGTATTTCTATTTTATATGTAATTTCTTGCCTTAGTTCACAATGTGTAGGTGAAAACATTACAAGTTATGTGTCTTCTGTTAAGTATGGTAAAATAGCCAGTACACAGCGGTTTGTAAGGAGAGGGCATCATTCCCCAGCACTCATGTTATTGCTCTTTTTAAAATAATCCATTGCTGTCTTTGGCTCTCCTTAAGCTTTATCATTCACTGCTAGTTGCAAGCTGGAGTTAATGACGGATTAGTGATGAGAAAATATAGAGTCATGAAATTCAAATTTTCCCAGTTCTGACTTGTATCATCTATAAGCATGGAGCCAGGCTTTGCGTTTACGCCTTGATTCAGGCTTTGATTTGAGTTTAGGCCTTGATTCAGGCTTTGATTTGAGTTTAGGCCTTGATTCAGCCTTTGGTTTAGACAAGTATTAACCATGGGATCAACGTTAGCGTGCTCTTAAGAATCAGTGATTCAAATTACTGTGGTTTAAGTTAAGGCAGCTTAAGTATCACTTTAAAGCGAATCAGAACTCAAGTACTTTGTGGATATGGGGTGTTAATAGACCAGAGTGCAGGCCGGCTTAGAGAGGTCCATCTGCTACAGAGAAAAAAACAAGTAATGAGACAACCCAGCTTCCCAAAGAGTAGGCATATTAAACTCTCTAATATCTCTCTGTAAAAATCAGGACTTTTCTCCGTGTCCTTTTGTTCACATATCATACTCACAGCTAGAATCAGACGATCTCTTTCGACCAAGTCAGCTAGTTTATTCAAGAGCCTTCCTCGCTCTGAAGCATCCATTGTGCGCCAGGTTGACCCGAGCTCAAAAGCCTTTCTAGCTGCTTTCACTGCCTTGTCTACATCTGCCTGTGAGGAAAACAAAAACACTTATGTGATCAATAATTGGTTCTGTCATAAGCCTTTCTTTGCTGTTCAATGCGTAAAGTTTAGCATAAGTTCGACATAAAGTTGAAATAAGAGAAAAAAAACCCCAATCTAATAAAAATTAGTACCAGTAATGTTAAATATATGGGTTATTTTCTTTCAAACACTTCTGTTGCTATTTCAGGAATGTAAAATTCTATGAGAAACAGATGGGTTCTCAAATTTCCAAAATAAAAATATATATAGAGAACTCTATTTTTAAAATTTAGATTTTTAAGCTCTTCCTATATATCAAGCACTTGCATTAATGATATAGTTTAATCTCTTTCATTTGGAAAGAAATGTCTGGGTCTGTAAGGTAAATGCTTAATTGCCTCTCATCTGAAAGTATTTTACAGGGCAATGAAGACCAGGTTAGAAAAGCCTGTTCCTTAGGACATTTCATAAAAAGAACACAAATTTATTATTAAGGAAGACAAATCAATAATTTTTTTGGAAAGTTTTAAGAAATATTTATGTATAAAATTACTTTAAAAATAAGGCATGTTAAAAAAGCTAAGCCTACGTATTTTGAAGTCTAAGCACTGTCTTTGTCTATACCAGCTAATTCGTTGGTCCACTGATATTTTTTTAACGTATTTTGTAATTTATCATTTGGCTTCCATTATGGATGAAAAATCTACAATGAAACCATTCTGTGCAAAGAGTATTCCAGGATTTAAGGAAAAACAATTACAGTTTCTTGAAAAAAGGCTTTTAGTATTTGGAATTCTTCTGTAATTTAATATTCTTGTAAAATTTACCAACAAAAATTGGTGACATAAAAAAGAGATTTAATACTGATTTTTTGTAAGAAATGGAAAATTTTGAGGAAAGAAAGAATAAAAAGGAGTTACTATATATGCTACATCTCCCAGAGAAATTTGCATGCAATGTTTGAAGGATATCTTAAACATTTTTTTGTCCTGCTATTTGTTAATATCTCCTCCAGGGGAATAATTAGCAAGATTGACTAAATCAGCAAATTTGACTAAGTCAACACTATAGTCAATTGTTTAAAACATGAACTAGATCTTGAATCTTTAACTGATATTGGTAGACATCAACTAATTTTAAGAAGCTGTGAGTATGGTGTGTTAGTGGAAAGCCCAGAACAGACCTTTGAGGCAGAAAGCCACATAAATTCCAAAAGTTTTTCCAGGAAATTTTGGAAAAGATAGGAAGGAACTATATGAATAACACAGCCATTTCTATAGAGTGATACTGACCAGTCAGTATCAGATACTGACACCAGGTACCTAAAATATACCAAATTAAGACTGATTTTCTCCAGAATCTCTAGCATGTTGTGAATCACCTTATCACTATCTGTGACCCCTGTCATAAATTTTCTATATTGTTGCAATAGGATTCAAGGGTGGTGGCTTGGACTTAACTGGAAAAGGAGAAGGGAAAAAAATATCATATGAACATGAATGATGTAAATTAAAGCTACATTGTCTGGTGTTCATTCTACTAGAAGTGCAGAAATAATAAAAACTGAGAAAAATAATATAAGAATAAGAGAGGGCTGCAAATGAAAAGTAATAAAAAAAATTGTTCTTCAACTGTATGAAATTTAATTTCATTACATAAATCTACACTATGAGTATAAAAACTCCTTTCTGAGCCAATTTAGATTTTTTACAGAAGTACATTTAGTTTACATATGCTGACTATTAGGTGAGCTGCTTTATTATTACTAGGGGCCTTTAGGATTAGGAATGTAGCTTGAAAGAGCCATCAAACTGGAAGAAAACAGTTCCCACCCACATATATGTCTGTTCTTTGTAATCCCCTCTTGTTTTTTAAAATACCACTGCAAGGCAGTGGACAGCCCTTTGTCAACCCTATTGTATGCACAAATTAAATTCCTAAAATCTCTTGGCTCATTATCTGAAGTCTAGCCTCTTGCATATTAGGTTCATAAAGGCTGTGTAATTTACTAGATCTGCACAATTCACTAGGCAATTTAGTTAATAGCAGTTGTCATTACACATTAGTTTGCAAAATTATTGAAGAGAAAGCAAACCTGTGTTTTGAATAGTATTATCTCTTTTATTTAATGAATTGTTGGAGAGTTTGTAAGGAAAGAAAGTACAAAATTTTTGAATGATAACTGAACAGTTGCAGGTTATGAGCAATTTAATGTAGAGATGAGAAATTATCAGTGTCTCAGCACTACTTATAGTGGCATTAAAGAAAAGAAAAACCTTTGAAAAACTTCAGGTGTTTTGATTTTTTAAAATTATTTCATTCCAGGTGAAATAATTAAAAGTCAGACTTTCTCAGACATGTTTCTCAAAGAAAATGTTTAAATGTGACATCATTATGACCTTGCTAATTTGTGGTCACTATTGCTCAAGTACTAGACAACATTAGAGACAAAGATTATTAGATGAGATTACAGACGAGAGTGAGAAAGATGTAATGAGAAGATGATTCTGAGTGTATTTCTCAAAAAAGAATTTTATTTCAGTGTGAATTTCTGTACAGTAAATTAAAGGATCCTGAAAAAAGCATGTGCTTATTATATTGGCCATAATTTTTGGTGAACTTATAACACAGAAAAACTTACAAATTTTACATTTGTTCTACTCAATAAAAACATGATTAACATTTTGATGCTGAGCTTAAAAAAATGCTACTTATGCACAACATTCTAGAGATGCACATTTCTTGACTAAAATGAATATATCATTTAGTGAGAAATGTGAAAAAACCTTTCATTTTTGGATGCAAGATTAACTTTGAAGTAGAACTGTAGAAAATCAAATACATATGTGCAAGGACCAGACCAATAATTATAAAACCAGCTTTATTTCCAGCTACAGTCATCTCATAAAGTGGAAATAAAACCTTCATTTATTGTATTTTCCTTCTCAGAATATATAAAAAAACCCCTTTCTTTGGTCAGTACTTTTAATACTGTTAAGCACATTGTCTATCCTATTTTAAAAAAAAACAAACTACCACCTTCCTTACATTTAAACTATATAGTAGTGCTAGGCAAATCCTGTTCATAAGAAAAACACATAATGTAACAAAAATACAGAGATCAGGGCTTAGGTTTTCATTATATCTTTGATTGCGTCTATCTGAAACTTTCCACTACAGAATCTCATAAGAATAAAAAAAAAAATTCTTTGCAGTTTTGAACAATATTTTTAGTCATCTGCTTCATTGATTCAACATGCTTTAAGGAGGTCAGTTTTGTGAAATTAGAGACAATTGATAGGCTAACTTCAGTTTGAAAGTAATTTTTAGGACTATATGTTTTTCAATATATTTTTCACAAAACAAAATATTTGTAGGGGAGAGTACTGAGACTACATATAGCTAAAAATACACATGGTAGTGATCATCACAGAATTTGTGGGAAATGGTAGGTATTTGTCCTTTTTATATTTTCTATAAGGAAAAGCCTTATATCAATGTGTCGTGGACAAGATTACATTAATTTGTAATGAAGAAAACATATCAGAAAAATAAAATAAAATCCCACCTAAATTTTTAGATGTCAATGACCACAGATTAGAAAAAGAAACAATAATATTAGTAAAACAAATCAGTAAAAATATTTTTTCAGAACTTTTCTCATATGAGCCTAAGGTAAAGCAGTTTTTCAGCGTCTCTTTAAAAAATATTATGGTTTATTAAAAAAAGAGTTTGTGAAAGAAGGTATACAGGATGAAGTAGGTCCATCTGAGGTGGTTTTACATTACACAGATTGCTGCTTGCCTTCCTACTTTTAAGATACACTGAAATTAAAGTTACAGTTAAGGGCAAGAAAGAAAACCCTACCTTGTCACCTTCTTCAACCTCACAGATTTTCTCTTCAGTTGCGGGGTTAAAGACAGCAAATTTTTTACCACTGACCGAATCATGCCATTCATTGTTTATAAATATCTGCAGGAGAAGAAAGAGTGCAACAATATTAGTGACACATATATACCTGCTGTCTGTTGTATGTTTTAGTGAATAAACCTACCTTTCAAAGCTGAGAGCTGCCAGATTGATAGATGTCTGAACTAAAACTGGACAGCTGTTATTACATTATCCTGAAGAGATGAGTAATCACATACACACTTAACCATGACAAGGTTTTTAAAATTCACTTCCTTTGGAGAGGAAAACTTTCTCTTCATTGCAGTTTTATTTTGTTTCATGTCATAAAAATATGCTGTTGTAAAGTGGTCCTTCCTGTCTGAAGTAGAAGGGAGGTTCAGCCCTAAATGACTTGTGGAAAACTACCTGAGTTTCCCATGCTCACAGGGTTGGTAACAATGCAGGCCCTTTCTGTTACATGGCCTGACAGAAGTAAACCAATCCTTGGATTTAGTACGTATAGTGTATTGAATTAAAAATATCTTGGAAATCACAGCTTTAATTAACTTTTCTTTGACTTATCTTCAGTCTCTCCTGCCAAAAAAAGGAAAATCCCAACAAAAACTAAACCGATCCATACCACCAAACAAACAAAAGCAATAGCAGGGCTTTTTGAAATTGACTGAAAAAAATCCCTGTCATAATAAATCAAATAAGTTAAAGAATCATGGAATGGATAAAGCTGGAAGGAACTGCAGTGGGGTCATATGGTCCAATCTCCCTGCTCAAGTAGGGTGATATTAGAGCACATTGCGCAGAATTGCACCCAGATAGTTCTGTGTGCTTAGGACATACAAAAGGACCTCTGTCTGAAATTTGATGTACTTATCTCTGTTCACAAATGCAAAACAGAGCCTGGGTCTTACCTGTGGGGGCACCAGATCTGTACTACTCTAGAGCCTGCCATCTCTGGGGCACTGTTGGTAAAATGATCAAAGTGGTTTAATTTCTTTTTTAACTGTAGGTTAACCTTGAAGCAGAAAGGAAATTGTCATTGAAAAGACCCAATAAATGCACAGCTGTTGAAAAGAGGGGGATAAGTTGCTAATAAGTGCTTTATACACTTGGAGTGGGCATGACACAGTACACAGTCCAAAGCTAACAGCACCTGTCCTTCTCTGCCTGACCCTCTGTGATCTCTGGGTTCAAGTCAGTGCTGAAGCAGGTGTGCCATGCTAAGCTGTGCCACCAGTGCCTTGAGCCCACCCTCCTGATGCTGGTGGGCCAGTGCACTCCCTTCTCAGTGGCTCCCAGTGCCATTGCATTCTAGGCATGAGTGTGAGATCTTAATTGTTCTCACCTGCAAGGACATGCCAGGCTCTGACTCACTGTACTGGCTATTTTGAGCTCAGATTGTGATTTTTTCCTAGTGTCAAGGCACCTTGACCCACAGTTAGCACAGGGGTCTAGCAGTGAGATCACCTAGCACTCTCCATTAGGACAAAGAACCTAGTGTTGCTGCTTAGAGTAACAGGAACTTTGAAATAGAAGACCAGAAAACACTTTGGTGTAGGTAAAGTAGATGATGGTTGACTCAAGACATGGCAAGACAGTGTCGAGATGCCAGAACTGCAGGATAAATGTCTTTGGTCACAGAAACTTGAGGAAAAAATCCTTCCACCACAACCACATGTCATAAATACGTCACAGATTTCAGGGAATAAATTTTCTGCACAATATTAAAACTGGTTGAGTAGTTGTTAATACTCGGTCAATAGTTTATTAATACTTTATTAATATTATTTTATCATCAATATTGATAAAAGTACCATCCATAAATGGATATGGCAATAATCTTTTAATATATTAATATATTCCTGTATTGTATTAATATAGTTCTGTATTTTTTTGCTTGTTATTCTGTGGGCAATTTATATAATGTCATTTCCACCTCCGACCATCAGGACTGACCAGAAAACTCCTGATTTAATAAAAGCTATCTGAAATAAATATCTAAGTCCATAGAAATTTCTGATAAGTGATGAAGCAAGTTATAAGATTACCCACACAAAATTCCAATGTGGAAAAAGGACAGAGACAGCAGTTAAATGGTTAATATGACAAAAGCCATTGCCAAGAAAAGAGAAAAAGTAAAAGGTAAATATTAACATAACACTGCCATGATGTTACAGTATGCCAAATTCATATCTGTCTGTGAAAGGAATAATAGAAAAACATACCATTTTTGGAAATACTTAAAGCACTTGTTTGAATACTACATTTATTGCACCAATCAATATCACCCATAATATTAGTTTTGAATATATTTCTTATTAATGTTTCTAATACCATTCCTGTTTAAATTATAACTTGATTATCATATATTATATATATATATAAATACACAAACACACAATATTTTATCAGAGTTGTATAATTCAATCTACCCATATGTCTTTCATAAGCTAGATAGTGGCCTTGCAAAATAGGGGTAAGAAAGATGGGAAAGGAAAGAAATCGAAACTCTCATGTAAGCTGCATTAACACATTTCAGGCAGCTGTACTCATGCAGCCATGCTCATAAATTGCTGTGGAGTATTTTCTGCACACAGGATGTGGATCTCTAAGCCCAGGCAACACCTAAGCACCAGCTAACAGCAGCCTCTAGCAACAGCTTTGACCTGCTGAGGAAAACAATGCTTGGGATCACCTTGCAACAGGTTAGAGTGTTTTGTTAGTGAGTCAGAACTCCACTGACAGCTCCTCAGACACAAGTGCTAAGGATCTACCCCTCCGTGGCAAGTGCTGTGCACTGGGTTGTCTGTGGTGACTGTCTACAGCCCACCAGGTTCAGGGCTACAAATTTATTTTGCAACGATTTAGGAATATGGATACAGATGTTTTGTAACTCTTCACTGGAATTTTAGGAGAGAAGATTTTTTAAATTATTGTTTCAACAACCCAAAGAGTAAGTGACTGTTCACTTTCTTTGCAGTAGAAGTGGAAATACAGATTTCCAGCAGATGAAACTACACTGTTGGAGCTTCATATTTTAGATAAAGCACAAGCAGCATCAGTCAAAAACCCTTTGATGTCTTTATTCCTGAATGTCATTGGGCAATAAAATCTTGCATTTCTGAAATGATTGATTTCAGTTCAAATTATCCAATACCATCCATTTCGTGTCAAGGTAACCTGCAAGTATTTCTGTCCTTGTTTACACAGTTGTTTTTGTCACTCAGGTGACCTGAGCAGAGAACACAGAGAATGGATACACAAGATCTGAACTTAGACTTTTTTTTTTTTTTTGCCATCTCAGTGGTTTCTTTTCCTTCAGTTCTGGAACACTTTGAAAAAATTCTGAGTTAATTTTGCAGTATCTGCTAGATGGGAAGTGCCATATTTGTGTCTGAGCTGCATGAAGGGAGAAAGCATTTTACTCTGTACAGCCTTGCTTCTGACAAACACCATAGCTCTGCTGAAAGAAATTTTTGGGTCTTCACATTAGGTGTCGTCATCTTATGAATTGTATCCTTTTGCTATGCAGTCTGTACAGTGTTTCAGGCTTCAGTCCCTCTGCATAATAATTTAGAAGTACAGATTTGAAAGAAAATTTCTGCTGTTGCACATTCAGCATCTTTCTATAAACTCACTGTTTGTTCTGGTGGAATTTTTATGTAATTCACTAATTCTGATTTACATTATAATTCATACAAAGATGTAGTCAAGAAAAGTAATGGAGCTAACTAAAAAGTGACCTTCCCTAACTTAGCTTTAAAGATAGCTTTTTAAACATGGAGCTACCTTTTGTTTAGATATCAGAAATTTTTCCAAACTTACAGTATAAGAAAAAGCAAAGCTTCTTCCCACCTTAAATCTGCCCCTGGATATTACAAAACTTTTCTTGGCAATACTCTTCAAATGAGCCCAGTTTCCTGTTTTACAGAGATAAAAGTAATCCCCAGATTTGAGCCCTTGCTCCTCTGACTGGTCTCAAGCTTTCTCGTGGGGACTGTGGAGCAGGCCATGTCACAAAGAGCATGTTTTTACAGGCCAGGAACAATGGGGAGACACCAGGGCCAAGGCTGGACATGTGCTGGAGGCAGCTCAGCATCACTCGTGCAAGGTGGTGCACAGCGCTGAATAACTGTTGTACCTGTCCACTCCTGCTTATAGAGATTGTGACAGCCATTCAGGGATTCTTGAGTACAATAACGCAATAAAAATTTACTTGGTAGTAAATTTTGTAGATACATCTAGGCCTTAAAGTTTTGTGGCCCAAGACAAGGCTAATTTCAAGTGCTAGAAGTTTTAATTTACTAGTCTAAAATTATTTTATGAAATCCCACTGTGTACTTCAAACAGTACAATTAAAATATGTGTCATTTCTTAAGGTACTACCAAAGGAGGAAAATTTAAGCTTTAAAGAAATATGTCAATATAGATGCTGGTGTGAAATCTCTTTTTTCTCTCCCCCTCAAGTTTTTCCTTAAAAGAATTTTATATTTGGCCAATATTGCATGTAACTTTCTTTCTCTCTCTTGCAATATGCTATTATTTATGCAGGAATTGCATTTTACTGCTGCAATGGACTAATAATCAGAGAACATACTCTTTCTATTAAATATTATGTAACTTTTTTGATTTTCCACAGTGACTCTGTGTCCACAAAGTGAGCTGATCTTAAATAGAGTAACTTTCTGTAGTAACTTTCTAGCTCATTTTCCCAGATATTCCAACTACATTTTTGAGCTTTTATGCCTGACCTTTGTTTTTGAGGCTGGTGGCTGCAGCATTTTAATATTCAGTTATAATTTTTCTTTACTCACCATGTCTTACCCTTCAACACTTCCTGATACTCCACATGTGGCTGAGCCAGAGAATGTTCAGCCCTTTTCTTCCCCTCATGCAATTTGACAATCTAATAATTAACTAATCTTAGTTTCTCTGATTAAAGGAGTACTACAGGGTTTAGTGTATGTGAAAGTATCATGACAGAAAGCATTTGTCAAGTAATCATTGTCTAAGTAAAATATTTACTAACACATTTTTAGCTAGCTACCAAAACACATTGGGTTAATGGAAAAATCTTTAAAAGAGGTTCATATATGAAACCAAATCAAGATTACTTTATGGTTCAAAATCCAAAAGCCAATTTCAGTGTTTAAAATACGTTTGATTTGATGTCTGAAAACCAAATTTCATGAAAAGTGTTAAGTGTTATACCATATGCAAAAGGCTTACTCTGAAATATATCTATATCAATCTATAGATCATTTGGTTAATGAGCCTTGTGAAAAGCCATAAATGATTCCAAACACAGAAAATAAAAGAGAGAGACTGTTAAGTAAAGAGAGTCCTTGGAACATCTCCTGCAGATCTCTCCTCAGATCCTTCGTGATGACTGTCGGTATTATGCAATGGTAGAAAAATTGGAGGTTACGAAGATGAAGGATCTGGTTCTAGCTGATTTAGACAGAAAGGTTAATACACCAGCAGTAATTAGTGCTTCCCTCATCTTGATCCTGCCAGTGTTACTAGTCACCCACATCCCATGTTCCAACTTGTACGGGACAGGAGAGGAATGGGATGGGTACACAAGAGTGCAAAGGCCTTATTAAATTGGGGAATGAATGTTGTGTATGGGGTGACATTTCTGTTTGCCCAACTCCCTCTCCCTCAATACACTGCTGGGGCTTTCAAACAATCCTATGTAATATTTGAAGAGAGGAGAAAAGCACTGCAAAAATCAAGCCTCCACAGCCATGGGCTAGATTTTGTAAACAAGGACATTGCTTTTCTACACAGTTAGAATTTATATGCAGCTTTTAAGGAAATGGTACCTATTATGAAGGCAAAATAAATATTTGTTATGTGACACTCTCCTTGGCTGTACACTACAAACTAGACTTTTCAACAATGTGAGCTGCCTTTGGTTGTTTTTTGGTACTAAAACAATCTATTCTTAATAATGAAATATTTTAGAAGGATGGAAATATTTACAGGAATTTGTGTTTTGCATATTCAGTTACATCACTTGGTGCTTTTTTTTGTATTAGTTGTTTTCCTTTAGAGAACTAAAAAATCAAAGAGTAAAATAAATTTTTTTTGAGACAGGAAGAGCAGTAGCAGGCTACTGCATGGCAGAACTACATATCTTTCCTGTTAAATATTTACAAAGTAAGATCCAGTGTGATTTATTCAAGAAAGACATGTAGTGGAATAAGTTTAAGTTTTTTCCATTAGAAAAAAAGGATAGTATGGAATTTAAAAGAACTAATTTAGATGAATACCTACTTTAGGAAAAGAAATTAAACAGTGGTTCTGAAAAATAAAATTATTTCCCTCACAATGATATCAAGAAAAATAAAAGAACAGTAACCAAGACCCTCCAGAGTTAAGAGGTCCTTTCTGATCAATTCAAACCTGAATGTTTCAGAGGGCAAAGTTTCTGTCAACACTTTTCCAAAGTTCTAGCAGATATCTGTGTGCAATGATACAATGTTATGGTATAAAACCAGCAGTCTTTTAAAGCTGGAAACACAAGTTGGGATTTAGAAGTTTTTTTTTATCTGTATATTTCTAACTTTATATGGAAAGAATTTTCTGTTTCAAGGAGTTTATGGTAATATTACATAGTTAGATCGGTAGACTATATCTAGTTTATAGCTACTTTTTTACCTGAAAAACAAATTCAAAACCAGATTCATTTTCTTAAATGTAAACATCTGACCAGAATTAATTTTATTTTAGTTTTGTTTTCACGTATCCCTTTCCATGTAAGCTTATCTGGTATAATTATTTGAATCTGATTATAACACAATGCAGTATGCTAACATCTTAATTTGCTGGTTTAATACACTGTTTTGAAAAATAATATAGTAGAAACACTTCCTTCTTTGTTCCATTTATACTTTCTGGTACCCTTACCACTGGTGAAAATTTGTTTCAGGAAAAACAAACAACACCCACACCAAGTGGAATGTGGAACAATTCTATCATGCATGCACATATAGGTGCTTTAAATTAGGTTAAAATGATCACTGAATATAATTTCTTAAGATGTGTAAAATCAGAATTTAGCAAGAATAAACATTTTAAGCACTGATTTACAGTGTCTTCCATAGTTCATATAAGGTTAAAATGACCACATCCTACTGTCTGAAGTGAATGTATAAGAAAGATTAGGAAAAGTAAGAGCTACTAACCTTGGTGTACTTAATTTTCAGGTCTTTCAATGGTTCTGGCAGTGCTGGCATAACTGGAGCAGGATTGCCATCTGAGCCTTGTTTCTTCATGATTGCAGTTGAGAAGTTCGAGGATGCTCCTGAAACACAGGTAAAATAAGGTATAAAGGGAATACAGTGATTTTTACCCTGACTGAGCTCTTGGCTTTATTTGTGCTTTTTATCTGAACCAGCCATGGTATATTTGCATACAGGAATATGATTGGATGAAAGAATTCATCGCAAAGAGAAAATGACACTACTTATTTTTATGACCAGAAGCAACAGCCTTTTCAGTGTGCTGAGACCTCGATGAAGCACATGCTGCTGAAACAATCTGCCCAGGCAGACACTACGAATTCCTACCTGGAGAACAGAGCTTAAGATCTCCTCCTCTTACCTGTAAAATTGCTTTCTCTCAGCAGGCAGGTATCCAGATTCTAGGGAACTCCTTCACGTACTTGAAGGCAGGTCTGAAGGTAAAGACAGACTTGCTATCTCTGAAAACAAACCAAGCCCTTCTTACTAGAAGGTTGATGAGAATAATTACCTGAGCTAGAAAGCATTCATTAAAAACAAGCTACCTTAGGTTACATTTTAATATGTTCAGAGTACATTAGAAGTAATGTAATTAATGTTTGTTTTGTAGATCACAGAGATAAGAAAAGACTAGGGTGATAGAAAATCCTTCATGTGTTTTTCAAAAATGTGAAGGTGGAAAAAATAATCAATCCAGCAAAAAATTCTCCCTGAGTTGAACTGAACAAAAACTTGTTGATTTTTTCTTCTAGGCAACACCAAAAATTTAAGGACAAAGTTTTTCATACAGTGTCCTTGGGAATATCTGAGTCCAAAACAAATTGTTCAATAAACTAGGCTTTTCTACCCTGGATGGAACGCACTTTTCTGTTCTGATTATTCAAAGAAAAACATATCTTGCACAGGCAAATAATTTTATAAGGTACAAGAAACTCCTTTTTTCATCAAGTCTTGCCTTTTCTGATTAGTGGTCTCACAGAACCTGTTTTTACAAGCTAGGCTTCTGATTAATGCACAATGGTTCCACACCATAGAAATAGAATTAAATTATCTTACTGTTTTCATCAACAGAGAATTGGAGAATTCACAGCTCACAGATATTTCATGTAGTTCATATTTTTCAGCAGCATTTTAAGATTTTAACATTTTGGGTTACAGTGCTTGCTTACCTTAGAGAATGTCTTTGAGTCTCATGTCTCATGCAGAAAAAAGAATTTCTAAATAGGGTTTGTTTATTTTTATTTGGAATATAACTTTTCAATCCTATTCTTGTGTAGAATTTTTTTTTCCAGACTTACACACTAAAATCTACTCTATAAGTCTTCCTGCCACTAATTTCTCTATTAACCACAAAGAGTTTGTCTCTAGTTAATACTTCTGCAAATTGCTCAGATTTGCCCAACTGGAGATGCAAAACAGAGATCAGTGGATTTCTCTGGTTTCAGGTAAAGCAAAGGTCTCTCTCACAGATGAGAGTGTTTTAAATGCATTCTCATTTAGGTACTATTTTATTCCAAATTAAAAAAAGGAAAATGTTTAAACTAGAAGTTAACTATTATAACTACTTATGAAAATTATAATATATATCTTCCTTCCATATCTATAAAGGACAGCCTGGAGTCTCTCTAGACAGGCTTTAAAGATGCTGGATGAAAAGTTTCGATTTTTCCAAAAATGCGAGTAATCACTGCTTTGTTTTCCACACCATTTATTCATTTAAGACATACTTTAACCCTAAGACATACTCTAACCCTAATCCTAACCCTTTTCTCTTTTTTTTCCCTTTTTCACCCTTGGATTTAATGAATCGCCTTCACTTTCCTATTTATTTTCAGTCTAGGAATGCTTTTAGCCTAGTACAGAAAGTATTTTATTTTCCTCATGTACCATCCTCCAGTATTCTAGCTTTCTGCTATTTTCCTTCTAGGACTTTTACCCCATCCTGAGTCACAATTCTTTCACATTTCACCTAAATAATGATATGCAATTCAAGACATAGCTATTTATAGGACTGTAGTATTATTTCAAGTAGTGAATTATACAACAATTGGATAATACAGCTATTGAAGCTTACATAGTTTTGTTGTTAATGTTTTCTTGGAAATGTTATGTTCTACCTAATTCTTTCCTTTCTTTAGTCAATAATTTGCTTGTTACTTGTTATCTTTTCACTGCCAAAGGAAGGATCCCTAGAGATTCCACACCCTGGCAAAGTATGTGATGTGTTTTCTGATTTTGTGATAGCACCTTCTATATTCCAAAACAAGTTCAGAGAGCAACAAGAGTAGAGGTCCACCGTGCAAGCTGTGATTAAGCTGTGATATGCCTTGCTGAATGACATTGGCTGTGGTAAAATGTGACACCAATGGCTGCATGAGCTTTAGGTCTGACATGAGTCACTCTGCGTCAGGAAGTTAAGTAAAAGTTTTATGCTAGAAAAAAGCTGTAGATAGTTTTTCTATGTGTCTCTTCTCAAAGATTGGACAAAAAAAATTAATAACAAAACACAGCATACCAAATTACAAGTTCTGCTAATATGAGACCATACTGTGGGACATCAACAGTGTTGTAACGTTTTCCCTGAGTTCATTGCAGTCTAGGTGTGCAAACTATTGGGCCTATATTGAAGCCATATTCATTATGTAAGATTGTATTTAATAACCAGAACTGCACAGATGAAGACAGAGCTTCTAGTTGGGTTAGCTGGAAATCCAATTAATGAAACAGTGTGTCACAAGAACAAGCCAGAGGTGACCTGTGACTGGATTCTTGTCCCTAAACACAATGCTAGGTCCATCTGTAATGCCCTGGCCTTTCCTACCTGCCCTGAGATATCACTCCAGGAACAAGTTTTGATTTTACTTGGCATTTTTATGTCAGTGTATGCTGAACTAATACTGTTTGCAAGCCATGATTTTCTAACATTTCATAGAGAAATATTTACCTTATTTTGTAGAAGATTATTCTGGGAATTTCATTTATCCAGAAATTACTTTGATTTTTCTAAAGGCCATGGCCATAAACTCTTGAGATTTTGCACCCCATAAGTAGGCAGAAGTTTGTATATTTTCTAATTAATCTTTGTTTTCCCTTTTTTTCCCTTTTCCTCTATTCTATTTTTTTTAATGACTGCCATATTGTCTTCCAAGTTCCCACAGTTCAGGTGCCTCCATTCTCCAGCAATAGGAGACAATTGACTAAATCTTTGCATAAAGCTGAAATTGTAATCAGAGCAGTAAGAAAATCTGGTCCATAGGTCTCTATACGAAAAAAACTTGTCCTTCATATATTTGATCATTAAAGAAATCTAATTCTTATTTTGTTCCAGATGCATAGATCAGGTAAAATTGTATGTATTTATCTTTAACCACCTCTGATGTCAGAGGACATTAGAGTGCAAGGACTGTATTGCAAGTAAACAGAGAGTAGATGTTCTCTGTCTTTGGGTTTTGTCACTTACAACTCTGGAAACTTTTCAAACTAAATATCTCTCTCATCCAATGACCAATCAGAATTACAACCTGAATTACACAGCGCCTTCTAAAAGGGGACATAAAAATCTAAGTAACATCTACAAAGTTGCTGTACTTTAAAACACTGGAGATAAATAATCTTCCATGGTGATTTATAAGCACTGTCCAAAGTTCTCTGGGGTAGGGGTTGCACAGGATACGCTGCTGCACTCAGCAGTTGTATTGCATCATCTGTGCTGAATTCAGACTGAGTCTTGAATGCTGAAGTACATGCCTAGGCTTTATAAAACCTCACAGTTAAAAAAAAGAAAAATATCTTTTGAGACAGTATCACTGTTATTAAAAATCTTGATTACCTGAAACATTTCTTCCAAATTCAGAATATACGGGGAGTTCAGAAAGGGAATTATTCAGGGATTTGAACAGATCCCTCATTGATACTGACATAAATTGAGGATTAAGTTAGAAGTGGAAGATTTATGGATCAAAAGCACCAATATGTGTTTTGAAAGTGGAAATCTCTGAGATTTGCAAAATCATTGGATTCTTGTTCTGAAATTCTCTATGCTCTGGCAATCTTCCTTATGGCATTGCATTAATGGCAGTAGAACAGAAACAGTGGCCGCTGTTTAGTGTGATGGGGAAAGGCAGACACATCAGAAATGAGGCAGAACTGGTGCGAAATTCATGCTTTTTTTGTCCATCCAAATCGAGAGTCCAAATCTTGGTAGAATGTGCAAGTCCTCATAACTCTAATTGCAAAGTACTGAAGTAAAAATGACAAGATTTTCAAGGCTATGGAGCAAATTCCTTTGCCTTTTTGCAGGACACTGACTATCCTGCATTTCTGAAAATCCAAGTGTTCCTTTAATGTAATTACCAGTATCTCTGAGCAAAATTAACATTTCTTCAGTTTCTCAGTCATTATAAAATTTCTGTAATGTTTATACTCATGGAATGAGACAGTAGACACATGGATATCTATCTATTTAAGTTTGAAATCTGTTAATGAAAAATCTTTCCCTTTGCAACATGGGCAATAACAGTGTACAAAGATATGTCTTGGAATATATTTCTCCAATCTCTTAATTCTTGTGGTAAGTGACAGGATTTAAGGAAATGACATGAAGCTGAGCCAGGGGAAGTTTAGGTTGGGTATCAGAAAAAGCTTTATCACCCAGAGGATGATTGGGCACTGGAACAGGATTCCCAGGGAAGTGTTCGTAGCACCAACTCTTCCTGAGTTCAAGAACCATTTGGAACACATTCTTAGGTTCATGGTGTTGCTCTTGGGGTGTTTTGTGCAGAGCCAGGAGCTGAACTCAATGATCCTTGATTCCAGCGCCATGGAATCCCTTCTGTGCTTCTGTGACTTCCATCTCCCAATGACATTTCAACAGTACAAGAATAAATTGTGACAGTGGGTGGGTTTAGGCTGCTGCATTTCATCTTGAAAGTTGGGGGGAAGGGATGCTGTCCAGAGACACTTAAGCCATCCAGAGAGGTTTGAGAGGTGGACCTGTGAGAGCCTCATAAACAGCAGTCTTGCATCTGGGTTAGGGCAAACCAAAGCACAAAAACTGTTTTGGCAAAGAATAGATTGGGAGCAGCCCTAAGGAGAAGGATTTGGGGGTGTTGGAGGGTGAGAATATCAGCAATATTTTGGCAATTTGCACGGGCAACCCAGAAGGTTAACTGCATCCTGAGCTGCACAAATAGAAATGAGGCCATCAGGTCAAGGGAGGTATTTCTCTCCTGTACTCTGCACTTATGACACCTCATCTGCATTGCGGCATCCAGCTCCGGTGTTCCCAGCATAAGAAGGATGTGGACCTGTTGGAACAAGTCCATGGAGATGCTCAGAGGGCTGGAGCACCTCCTGCAGGGAAACATGCTGAGAGGGTTGGGGATGTTCAGTTTGAGAAAGAAGGCTCAGGGGAGATCTCACGGCAGCCATCGGTAAAGGCAGCCTGGCACTGCTGGAAGCTGGAAAAGTGAAGTTTCATGAGGACGTGTAGTGACAAGAGGTTCATGGCTCTAACTGAAAAAGGGCAGGTTTTGATTAGGTATCAGAAAAAACTCTTTACTGTGAGGGTGGTGAGGTGCTGCCACAGATTGCCCACAGAGGCTGTGGATGCCCCATTTCTGGAAGCGTTCACGGCCAGGCTGGATGAGGCTCTGAGAAACCTGGTCTAGGGGAAAGTGTCCCTGCCCATGCCACGGGGGGTGGAATCAGATGATACTTGATGTCCCTTCCAATCCAAATCATACTATCATTCTGTAATGCCAAATACATTTTTAGAATTAGTTATTTCTCTTTCTCCTAGTTGGACATCTGCTCATTGTAGTCTGCATTTTTTGGTAGCATTACTCATAATATATATTGATATTTGGAAACAGATGTTTTATTTTTGTATATAGTGAAATTTACACACAAAATAATGACTAAGACGTGATCATAAAAACATAAAACTAAAATAAAAGGAACTGTATATATTATGGGACGCAGAGAGCGAGTAGTGATGCAGGAATTGCTACACCATTTAAAAAAACATTTATCTGTAGAACCCATTTCAGTTACAGGAAGTAATAGTCTTCATAATATAAATTAAAATATTATCTATTTCAGCATTTCTTAAAAGTTGCAGGAATATTTGGTAGAACATAGTATATTTCACTTCCTTAAAGTGAAATGCCTTGCAACTGTTTTTTTTTTTTGGTTTTTTTTTTACAGTTTATGATAAAAAAAACTCATACAAAACTAAAAGGTACTTTTGTATGAGTTTCTGTGCAGAAGGCAATCAAGCAGAATTAAATGAAAAGAACTGAGTATAGTCTGATGCAACAAAAGTGTATCAATTTCTAGAGAAAGAAGAAAATTCTCACAAAACTGGGATAAGACCTATAGAAAACCATAACTGACTTGTAAAGGCCTGCCTTTTCATTCACCCTAAAATACAGAATATAAGCAACACTATTTTACTCATATCAAAAGAATTTTCCATACTCACCTAATTCTCACCTAATTCTTACTTATTCAATCCTGAGACCTTTTGCCATTAGTCATAGAAAGAGTCAATTAAGAGGTTATCATATGACAAAAGTATGTTTTTTTCAATCAGTTCAAATGAGTTTTCACGTCAACAGGACAATTTTAATTTATACATGTCAATTTCTTTTCTAACTTCATGTCCTTTCTGCAATACTGGATGGAATATCTAGTGTAAGAAAATGAGAACTCAGAACAGTATTATCAGAACAATGCATTAGTTAATAAATGAGCTCAGTTTTATTGTAGACTATAAGTCCAGTCTTGGCAGCATAGAATGACTTCTATTTAGAGTATCTTTTTGTGAACCAGAACACATTTCTTCCTGTTTTTCCTATTAAATTTAAACTAATTTTTTTTAAACTCTTTTTGGTACACAGTTCAAATGAGGGAGCAAGTAATAAGTGATGCAATAATTTGAAGGTTTCTCAAACAATTGATTACAAATAAAGAGAAGGATTTTACACCATGGGTCACAATAAAAGCTCTTATTGGTGAACTTCATGAATAATTTGATGCAAATCAGTTGAAAAAAACTGGTCAGGGTTAGATCAGAATCAGACCCAACACTAGTTATTAACCTACATTGTTAGGAACAATTACTGCCAAGTAATTTTCAGCATTTCCTCCATGAACCTTTGTTTCAAAGCCAAGTTTTAGACAGCTTCAACTGATTTTACATAATTGCTATGTGTGCTTTTTAAGCCTCTGTGTAGTAATTGTGTTCTTCAGCTATGAAAGACTCACAAGTGAAAACAATCCTCTTTCCTTCTAATTTTAATATTCTGAAGAGAATCTAAAAGAAGCAGCTGTACAGCTAAAATTAAAAATAGTCAGAGATATATTTAATATCCACCTCCTTCTTTGATATTTAGAAACAATTTTCTGAATGAATATTCCCTTATTTCTTTACATCAGTTTTTATTATATTCACGTTACTATCTTAAATTAATTATCAGCATCCTCATTACTACAGTACTTCTGAAAGGCTCATTTTTGTGTGTTTTGGTATAGGATGTATTAGGGTTTGAGCTCTCTGCAGTGAAAAAAATCCAAATATTTTTACTCAAGATGAGCTCCTTTTCCGAACATCATGGTAGTTAACTGCTAGAATAGAATTTGAAACTTGCAATTAATAGAAGGCAACAAGAGAATGTCTGCTGAAATTGCAACTGAACTGATGTAAAACTAATAAGAAGTCCATGATTATTCATTTTGGTCATCCTGTCCTACCACTCCCCACTCTAACTTGCTATTTATCATTTATACTGGTATTTCCAGGAAGTTCCTACGGAGCTGGCTAGAAACCACGCATCAGATAAATAATCTTGAGGTAAAAATTCCCCTTTATAACACTCGAAATGTAATTGGAACTGCTAAGAAGGAACCCTATTTGCAGTACAAAGTGACTTATTAGGAATAAAAAAGCTTGGCACAGTGACTAATCACACAGCATTTCCAAATTGACTGTGACACTCAAGTACTTTCCTTGTATTGTAATGTCAGTGGAGGATTTTGATGGATTTCCAACTCCTCTGTTTCCCAACTTTTTAGTTTAACTTAAACAAACAAACAAATATTATGAAGCAACACCGGCCTTTGTTTGCAAATTTCAGGGAGGTTTCTGTGGATGCCATCAGAGATTGCTCCTTCTAGTGAAAAGTGAACTTTAACCTGGTTGTAAATCTGTGCGTCTCTGGTCTGGGGAGCTAAGGATTCAAAATCCAATACAGAATAAAACTTTTGCAGCACATTATGAAGAGTCTCTGTTTTCCAGATGATCGAGTCTAGTCTCCTTTTAAGAGAATTAGCAAGATTTTTATTATCTCCTGTTCTGTAGTTAAAGCCTTAATTTCAAGTTTAGATGTAGTGAGTTGGCTACGTTACCTTGTAATTTGTTATTCCCATTTCTTTCTACTTTGTCATGATGACAGAATCACAGAATCAGCTATTTTGCAAAAGGTCTTTGGGGTGATCAAGCCCAACCTGTGACCCAACACCACCCTGTCAACTAGACCATGGTTAAACATCCCCAGGGACAGCGATGCCACCACCTCCCTGGGCAGACCATTTCAATGCCCAATTGCCCTTCCTCTGAAGAACTTCTTCCTAATGTCCAAATGCTTATAATCAAATTCTCATGTGTTTATTGGTAGAAATATTGTAGTGTATTGTGTATATGCTGCTCATTAGCCTCACTGGTGAATGAGAATTAACAGCTAAAGCAGTTGACTAGGATTGTTGAAGAGATGATGTGGTCAGTCCAGCATCCACTGAATCCTGTCAAGAGCTTTCCTATTGTCTTGCAATTCTTCTGAAGGAGCAGTTTTAAGTCCTGGTAATCATCTAATTAAATAATTGTTTTTAAAAAGGAATATGAGTTGTGAGAAATTTGAAGTGTACTAGTAGTTTCTGTAAGATGCCTTGAATGCATTTCAGGATAGAAAATAGGTGATAACAATGTACTACAGGAAATCAGGTTAAAACATACTTTTGGAACTAATCTTTTAGCTTTTCTACAGAAATGTGTTAGCCAGCAGAATTACAAATGCAAATGCAGCAACAGTAAATCTTGGAAGGAACCAAACTTATCATGAACCCATACCTCTGTATATTGTGTGTGACATTATTCACATTTCATCTAAAATTAGAAATATGTTTTGTGGATGTGCAACCTGTGTGTGTATTTGTTTTTTACTGCAGATAGATAGAACAAGATTCACTTTTTGGGACTGATTCAATGAATACATTTCACTTCTCTTCTAAGAAGAAAATTAGAAAAAGAAGGGAAATTCCTTCTCAAAGGAGTAAGAATGTTTGAAATGGGAACATTTATTGTCCAAAATAATGCTTCAGTATTTAAATAACTTCTTGTAATTCTAAGGAATAAAAATGCTTGCAAATATTTTCTGATTGTTACAGAATTTATAAGAAAACAAGAGTAATATTTGGGGGTTTTTTGGTCCAAGAATTGTGGCATGTCTTATGCTTCTCTTTCCATAAACACACGAAACCCTACAGTCTCAGAGTGCTTTTCCTGTTTGAAAAGGAAGAAGTTAATGCTCTGATCATCTGTGGATGCAGCCTTGAGAATGGCTGATTGAGAATGTAAGTAAACTTCTTTTTTAGATGATTTTTTGTAATGCCACATGCTGCCAGAGTGTCCCTAGAAAAAACTCAGGTTCAGACCTTTAAAGTAAATCTCTAAGGGGTTATGTATTTTAAAAATTAAGTTAAAATTATTTCTATTTTAATTTAAGTGTACTAATTACAAGGCAGAAGAAAAATTTAAAACCTCCTTGTTTCTTTTAATTTGTGTAAGAAAAACTATGAGAAGTGTGAACAACAAGGTTTCTTATTCCTGAGATAAATAATTATGTTGATAAAATTTTAGTGCATTTTTCAATATGTTGCTGAAGCCTGCCAAATACATATTCTCTGGCATATTGCTTTGGTAGTGAGAATTCTAGGGTTTATACACAATCATTATACTAAGTACTGAAAAAGTTCTTTGAATTATGCATTTCCTGGATGATAGTTGTATTCTGGGGTTATAATGATAGCAATAAACTGAAATTTACTTGGATGATCAGCACATCATGCTGGAGAAAGCAGAGGCAAAAATAAATCAAGGCCAGGAGACAGTGGTCAAAAACAGAGTTACTATATATTCCTTACAATTTTTTAATGAAAAACAAGCAGCATATAGCTAAAGTTATAAATCTGGCCTGAAAAATTAAACTATTATTTGCCTTTCTTTTTTGCTTATCTTGCCAGACACCACTGACACAGAAGTTTTGCAGACAGTGGAAGACAGTATTTAATCTTTCATAACCAACATAAATTCACTATTGTTTTGCTCTGGACAAACTCCTTTGTTACTCCTTTTTCCTTGCCAAGAAAGATTTAAAATTTCATCTCAAAACTAAGTAAAATTCTGATGTTTTCTAAAAACGTCCCCTGAAATTTTGTATTAATTTGGCATAAGCAGGTAGGAAAACTTTTACTTAAACAGAAAGTAAAAACAAGAGAGATTGAAGGGAGAAGCAGCAGAGGAAAAAGAGATTGCCAAACTACATACAAGCTAAAGCTTAGAACACTAATCAAAAAGAAGTTTTGATGCAACGAAGATTTAGCTACTGTGGGCTAAAATATTAATTAGAATAAGAGAGAATTGGATATATCGATCTACTTAAACAACCTGAGTTAATGTAAGCAAACTTATTAGGAAAGATCTCAATAAGAAACTTATGTTTTGTAGTTTGCACTCTGAATATTTTCCCATTCTAGATTAATGATGGCTAAATCCTCCTTTTGCCACCCTAGAGAGTGCACAAGCACACAATTTACGTTTCCTTGCAGTGGATAAACATCCACACCTCTGTGATGTGCCTTTTGAAGAGAAATGTCCCCAAAGCAATTGTCCGGGTTTTCAGCTGCTAGAAGCTGGAGCTCGAGCTGCAGTTCCACTTTTCTGGGCAGAAACCAGTTTTTTTTCCTAGGCAGAACAACTTTTCTTCCACTGTGCTCTAGTCAATTAATCACAGTAGTTGGGGGCATAGAAGGGCACTCAGTCTCTTTTCTAACACTGAAACTTCTCACCTTTTTATTCACCATTCCTTGATAAGCCTGCTTTCCCTGTGTCTTGTTTTAAATTACTGCAGTACACTAAAAGTGTATGTGGTTAAGCTGACAACTACACACTAGGTACGCTAGAATAAATTCTAATTTGTTTTTCTCTTGCAGGTAACTGCAGTATCAGTTTAGAGTCTACTGTCTATGAATCCTTACACCTTCTTGTCTGTTTTTCACAAGATTAACTTTCCGTTTTTATTCTTTCATCACTACAACTCTTTCAGCAAAATCCACATAGCTGATTTATTGTGAGAAATCAAATTTAAAAAAAATATTTAAATACGTACTTGGAATAATTAGGTAGTACCAGTGTAACAGCTGTCTAATATTTTCCAAGATTGCAAGTTCTTAGAAACTCAAACTTCTCTATATACTTCCTTTCAAAGTGCCCTTCATTGCCAAGGACGCTTAATGATGGAAAATAATAGCGTCATATCTCTGTGAAAAGAGAAGAAAATTTCTACTCGGTAGTTTTTCTGAAAACACTAGTCAGGAGTGTTCTGAGAAAAACTACAGAATAGCTGTTCACTGAGGAGAAATTACATGAGATTCAAGTGCTGTTGTTTGCAATGAAAAGCAAGAAAAATTTTAAAATTAGAGCATGTTTATCTAGCTAGAAAAGTCATGTAAGTTCATGTAAAGTCAAAGAGTGCTGTTAAATTGTCACAGGATGGAAGTAAATTTATCGATACTTTTAGTACTCACAGTTCAGGAATGTTCAGTGCTCAAGGAATTGCATTTCAGTTCACTTAATACAATCGCAACTATTTAATCATAGACAGCAGGTTTTGGATGGAAGGACAATCAATTTAAAATGTTCTGAAAGACAAAGGGGAAAAGTTGCTTTGACAATATTTTTCTCATAATTTATTTTCCCATTTCTTCTCTTTGTGATAGCATGTAAAGCAAACTAAAATGAACATTTTATTCCATTGAACTTAAAAAGTCTTATAAAGTCTTGTCTTGTTTTAGTGTAGCTACAGTTTTACAATAAAGCATTTGAAAACAAGACAACATCAAATACACTTACTATTTTTTATGAGGATAGAGAAATAGCTATCTTGCCATGCTACCTCTGTGACAACTGTAAGAGTGCATAAGAGTAAAGTTTCAATAAGGCATTTCAAATCTATCCCCTTTTTCCCTATCTAATCCCTAATTCCATCATGAACTGAGGTACAGAATTTATAAATATACACTGAGAACATATTCTGAAGGCTATGGGCTTCTGTACACTATTTCATTGTTCAGTTTATACAAATACCACAAAGAAAATTTCTTAAAATAAGTCATGGCAATTTGTTTTCAAAAAAGTCTTAAAATTTCAAACACACAAAAATGTCATAACTTCACAAATGCATCCAAAAAAATGTTCTCTGATTTCTTTTTTATTTTGTTCCCAGACCTGACCACAAAATAAGAAAACTTGCTTCCTTTGATCTAAAAAGATATTACTTCTGAGGGCTCTAAATTTTATTTACTACTAATTTTGCTTTAATTTTGGAATAGATATTAATACTAATGGAAGTTTAAAAATACAATCAATTAAATTCATTGGCTCAAATTAAGGCTCAAGCACTACACTAGCAACTAAGAAAAGATACTAACCTGGGTATCATGTAAAGGCGTTTTGTCAAATAGGTTTGTGCTTGTAGCTTTAAAGCTAATATGGAGGATTGAGAATGAATATTAATGATAGAAAGGACTTTGCTTGGTGGTGAACATTTGCAGAAGACTGCAGTCTGTGTAATGCCCGGCAGCAGTTTAAAAAGGAAGTGTTTGTAAAAAGGGAAGGTCAGGGTTCA
Source organism: Ammospiza nelsoni (assembly GCF_027579445.1). Taxonomy (NCBI): domain Eukaryota; kingdom Metazoa; phylum Chordata; class Aves; order Passeriformes; family Passerellidae; genus Ammospiza; species Ammospiza nelsoni. The sequence goes on along the minus strand of NC_080669.1, from coordinate 71,732,189 downwards.
AAAACTGAAAGGATATTTGGGTAGTTAACTCCATTACAGTAAGAATATGCCTGCTTTAGCCTAACTATTTTAGTTATCTATCTCCATGATTAAAATATAAAAGCATTCAAATATTCTTGGATAAAGGATGGAAAATATTTTTGTCTAGTTTTTTGTGCCACTATATGGAGATGCAAACATTTCTGTATGCAGTAAACTGTATTTACGATCACTAAATCTTTTCCCAGCATTCCTATAAACAGATTAAGGCTTATTAATCATCAAAATTTCCTAATGCACCTCTGGCTTTTGAGGAAATTAGCAATCCAATTAATATTCCGCATGTACCTGTACGCAAGATTATTCCGGTTCATCATAGTTAGCATTTTTCTATATAACCTAAATATCCTTCAAATTCTTTGAGTTCACAAATTCTATTGCTGCAGCTCAAACATTATAGGCTTCTATTTTTCTGGATTTCTTTTTTGTTCAGCTAGCAATACCTTCTTTTATGTATCTTTTACTAATTATATAAGGAATGAATTTTAAAATAATACTTAGTCTGAGTTTTAATTCTGAGGTGTATTTAAGCACTATATCAAATCCAAAAAGGTTATTGTTCCAAGTGTCAAAATACCACTGTATCCTACAAATAGATGTATCTCTGTGAATCTACCTCTATATGTCTCAAGAGTAAGTCTAAATCAATTGCAATGCAAGCACAAGCATTAGAAGCACAAGATAAGCTATCATCACACCTAACTGATTTAGAGCAGTTTTTAGTATCAAAGTTGTTGATCCAGTAGGAGCAGTGTCTCTTAAAGGATAATTTATAAAACAATTGGCTTTATGTTTTTGTCTGGTTAGACAACCACATGTACAAGTCACTATGTGCTACTAATACCTACAAGACATGGACACTTCTGCATCACCTCTGCATTTTAGAAGTTATTTTTGCTTGGTTCTGCAGCTGTTTATTATCTTACCCTGCATTCTGAAGCTTTCACAAAGTGTCATACTGAGCGTGGCTCAAGCTGAGCTTGCTGTTGAAGCCGTGTCTGAGCTGGACTTCAGGGGCAGCAGTGAATTGAGAGCACTGGGACTGCAGATTCTGCTTTGTGTTATGTAACACTCTTCCAGTCATTCCTCTCAGCTTGTGACAAATGCCCTCCCTGGTTTATCACGTACTAAAATGCAAACTTCTTACACCACAGCACTATCTTTCTCCTACTCTTGCCATACCAGTTTATATGCTGATGGAAGACAGGGGTTTTATGTGCATTGTAGAGAAAATCGTGCTGTTTTAGGTATGGAACAATTTCAGGGGCTAGCTTAGTGGTTTGACATGAGAAAAGCTGTAAGATATGATAGATACCGTAGTTCTAATCTGAGCATGTAAAGGGATCTTTACTCTTGAAGAATCTTTACTCTTGAAGAAATACTAGTATGTTTATTATACGTATGATAAAGTGGAAATTATTTCCTCCCTTCCTAAAAGTTTTTACTTTCTGGACACCTTTTTGATATATTTTAGATTAACTTAGTTTTACTAATCTCCCCTCTTTTCCCTATTTTTCTTTCTGACTAATAAATGGATTTATATGAGTTCATACAAGTTTTATGGCTTCTGTGTAGCACTGGAAGTGATATAGTTTCAGATGTCAATACTTCATAAAGTTATTTATGTAATCACTACATAAAATTATTAATGTCATCTAGTATAGAGATTTTTAAAGTCCTGAATTTCCATTAAAGTACATGTTTATACATTTTTCTTATGCATTGTAATCTAAAATGCACAGACAAAGATTGCATAAATTAAATAGTCTTAATTGCCTGTATTGAAATGGAGGTGTTAATATAAATTATTTTAATTCCATGGGTAAAAAAGAACAGTTTTTCATCTGTGGTGTAAAGTAGACCCACAACAATCACTACTTTTTTTGCATTACTGTAGAAAGAAAAGATCAAATAGAGGAATAGTATAAAGGCCAAATATATCTCCTTGCTAGAGTTAATGAAGTTTGCATGAAACTTCATTACCAATAGCTACCAATAACTAGGATAATAAATAAACAAACAGTATATTAATAATAAATTGTAAAAACGTCCTAAATTTCTTGCAACTTCTTGCATCTAAACTTGCAACTTCTTGCATCTCCGTGTGAAGATGTTTGGTCTCATGCTATCTGTATCCAGCCAGAAACTTCTTGCCCCCCTACCTCCCAGTAAAACCTCTAAGGATGTCTTTTTGAGGGATATTATCTTCTCCAGTGTTGTAGCACTCTGGTATATTCTGATAATCAAGCTTATACTTTGTCATTCATTAAGCATTCTTTTGTGTCTCATTAGTCTGATGTCTTCTCTGTCATAAAGAGATGTTTCTGGCAGAAAGGAAATTATTTTTCTGAACACAGATAAAGACATTTTGATGGCAGTGCTTACAATGTCTCTGTTTCCTTTTTTCCAATAGATTTTTCATTCTATATCTTGGATATCAGATTTCAAAAAAAGATCATTGAAAGTTGTGTAACTTTAAAGCTTTATTGCATTAGCATTGCTAATTAATGAGTAAATTATTGACACAAATTACTGCCACACAACTTCATAGGCATGCAGGCACATATGTACCAAATTAGAAATTTAATCTAACAATTACTATAAATGTGGCTGTCTATAGTTCATGAATCTTATACAACAATCTTTGAAGATTAAAACTTTACATAATTATGCATTTAAATATGCATATATAAACAGCCTCATAAACACTCAAAAGCACTCACATTTATGTTTATTGCAGGCATAAATTTTTGTAGTAGTTGCACAGCTATACCTGTCTTTCCTAAGCAAGCATTTCATCCAAAGAGCACCATATGTAGTCAGTCAAAAAATGTAAGGCCTTACCTTCAGAATCAGGGCTTGATTTCTTAGACGTGTTACAATTCACTTCCACAGCACACTCTGCCCTAAGGTCGGTGATCAGCACTACAGGAAAAATACCAGGCATGACCTTTACATATACACAATTCACTAACAGAAACAAGTGAGTACTTAGATTCTTGTTTCAATTCGACATTTATCAAATGATGTTACTGTTAGAAAGAGATCCTTCAAGCAAACAATCTGCATTGAATTGGAGTGATCTTGATGATACACTTCGGAGAAAAAAAGGACCTTATTGTACAACACAGCAGATGAAAATACCCACAGCCATTGCACGTACCACTCATTCTGTTAACCATGTAATATAAATTGTCATTTTGACATGTAGACTATTTCTCTTCCTCTATCACCTCCATGTCAGTCCAATTCACTCATTCTTGCCAATGATGAAATGAAAAAAAAAAAGAAAAAAAAAGAAAAGGAAACAGGGAAAGATTGTTGTCCCAGATCTGCAATTGTGGAACATTTTAAAGCCAGTTAGGTTAACCATTGGGAAGATGTTAGTCTAGATAAGAGAATCCCCACTGGTTTTCTGTCTCCTTTAGACAATGAAATCACGTAGTTGTGTCTGTGCCTCTGTTTTGGATTGTTCTGTTTTAACACATAACAGATTGAGGGCTGCCTACTATTCCTAATTAACTCAAACTAATGAGAAAGTGGGTGGAGGGAGTGCCAAAAAAAGAAAAGAGATCATGTGTTGGAAGAGATTGAATTACAACTTAAAAGGGATGGAGAAAGGAAAAGAAAAGGGAAGAAGGTAGAGGAGATGCAAATACCATTAAGGCTGAAAAGTAGGGGAGAAGAATCGCCTGAGAACAGATTTGCCTTTTATTTCTAACAAGAGGCAACGATGTCCTGCAAAAACACCAAAGAAACATAAGCAATACAGTATTGCGCTAATGTTAGATTATTGCTTCTTTTAGAAACTACTTCAGCACCCACTGCTGACCTGGTTCTTTTCTCTCTCTCTCCTATTACCAGTGAGTTAGTTGTTTGGCTTGATAGCACAGCCCCTAATTAAACCAGTTTCAAGTAAATTTTCAGATGTGCACATACTGTGTGAAATGTCATGTTTAGAAGGGTACCTTTTCTGCCCCAGGCCCAGAAGAAGACTCTGGCCAAAGCTCCCATGTTTCTGTACCTGAGGTCTCCTTTCTCCAGGAGCCAAGGTGAGGATGGGAGTGTGTTTGCCATGGCTGCAGCTGAGGCTGTAGGACTGCCTAGAGTGAGACCTCCCCTCTTCCATGGATGTCCCTGCTCCGTTGACTCAGGCTGGGCAGGAGAGAAGAGGGGTGGAAGGCAATGGGAGAGAAGAGGTAGAAGGGGAGACCAGATCATGGCAGGAAGGAGGGGCAGGCTCATGGGGGAATCACAGGGGATCAGGTTAAAAGAAAGAGCTACCATGAAGAAAATAGGTTGTCAGACCAAGGGAGTGGAAGATACAGAATGAGTCAACTTTTCACATTAAAAATATTAAGGAAAAACTGGGGAAGCAGTGAGAGAGGATGAAAGCAGAGTGGAGCTGAGTGAGGAGGAGTTTAAGCAGGCAGTGAGCTGTGGGGACAGGAAAGGGGGAAAGGAGAGGGAGAGGCATGGGCTGGGGATGTAGCCTAGCCCCCACCACTCAGCCCAGAACCAGAAGCTCTTGCTGGGCCTGCATGCGCGGCACACACATCTGAACAGGCACGTGTGCAGTGCTTGCTTCTTTACCGTGGCCCAGACTGGGGTTAATAACAGCACTGAATGGTTTAGCAAAAGCCATGGGGATGTGGCAGGTCAGCAGGACAGAAATAGCCAGCTCGTTTTGGCCGGCCGTGGTTATGTGCATGTAAGGAGGCCGGGCTGTTGCCAGGCTCTGTGCAGATGAAATGAAGCAATGGCTGCAGCAGGGCAAAGGACACGCTGCCGAGTCCTGACAGGCTGAGGTGTGACCTGACAAATCTTAACCACCCTGGACATCCTTGGGACACGAGGGGAGCGACGGCGTGAGCACAGCGCCGGGACACAGCCTGGCTGGTCTCGGGGAAAAGGAGCTGGATGGGGAGGGTGAGAAAGGGGACGCTACAGCACCTTCTTTTACACTCAACACAAATGCAAATTTAATTACAAATGCAGCGAGTGGAAGACAGAACTTTGCACCATGGTTTTCTTAAGAAATTTTTTTCCCCAAGGAAAATTTTGGCACACTTTTTTCACATAGGGAAAAATTATTTTAAAAATTCCTACATCTTCATCTCATTAGCAACAGAGCTTTTTTTGACTTGCATTTTATGGGGTTTTTTTGTTTGATTTTTTTTTCAGTTCGCATTTTTTTTCCCTTGGAGCAGGATAGGTCCTGTATAAGAGAGCTACTAAAAATAGTTTTGAAATATATTCTGCAACATAGGCAAAGGATATAAGAGCCTGATATCTGTGCCCCAGATATGTGAGCACCTGTGTCTTTGTAATCACTAAGTGACTTTGGACATCCACAGTATTTAACATACTGCATTGGTGAACAAGTATGGCCAAAATAATCAGAAGAAAATACATCATAACTAGTGCAGCTGTGGGAATATTATTTTTTCAGATATGCGTATATTTCCAGGTTCACATGGGCCACAGAATTTACTTACCTACAAATATATCCCACTAGAAAACTTTTGGGAGGAACTGGTGTAGTATGCTGAGAGATGTTCTATTTTAACCTGCATCTAACACTAGCTGTTAAACAAAGCAAAGGAAAAAAGAGATTGTGAATTGTAGTTTTAAAATCAAAAGTAATGGAAGGAAAATTCTGGTTACCTTTAAACAGTTCCCACCATGGGAACTACAGACGTACTGCTAGTAGACTTAAAAGTTAGCCAACAGAGATGTGAAGGAAGAATACATGTGTAGGTATAGATCAATTGTGTTTTGCATTCTCTGCTATTGTAATTTCCTAAAAAAAAAAGAAAAGAAGAAAATAATGAGAGAACAGATTAACTCAGAGCCTGGTGCTAGCAATGCTAAGATGATCCTTTTGGGTCCCTTCCACTCAGAATATTCTGTGAATGAATATTGAAGAGACAAAACCCCCATATATACTGCAGTTTATTTCTCTTAGTAATGCAAAGCCAATAGATTGTACTTTTGTTTTGAGTAAGATAGATCTGACCCAAAGAGAGAGGAGAGGTCCCAGCTGACAGGAAGCTAGCTGTCGTTGTCCTAACTTTCAAAAACAGCAAAAAGAATGACCCTGGAAGCTACATGTCTTTTAGTCATGAACAATGCCCAATAAAGTTATGGAGGTTACTCTGGAAGGTATTGAAAAACAACTAAAGGAAAACACAGTCATTGGTCACAGCCAGCACAGCTTCATAAGAGAGAAGTCCTGCTGATCAAATCTGTGATCCTTTTATGTCAAGGTAACCCACACAGCTGATCAAAGGAAACCAGTGGATGCACTCTTTTTGGATTTCAGAAAAGCTTTCACTAGTATCTTTCCCATTATCCTTTTGGAGAAAATGTGCATCACAGAGCTGAATGTACACATCATGGCATGGGTGAGCAACTGGTTCACAGGTGAGGCACAAAGGGTGATAGTGAATGGGGTGACATCAGTCTGGTGACCTGTCACCTGTGGGGTTCCACAGGCTCCATTCTTGGCCCTGCGCTCTTCAACATCTCCATAAATGACTTGAACTCAGGAGTAGAAGTGATACTGAGCAAGTTCACAGATCTTACAAAATTGGGATGAGGTGTTGACTCCCTCAAAGGCAAGGAGGCCCTGTAGAAAGACCTCAAAATTAGAGACCTGGGCAATCACCAACCATATGAAGTACAACAAGGGAAGGTGCCGAATTCAGTACCTGGTTGTGTTAAATAAACTGGGTAATGAGATACTGGACAGCAGTGCTGCAGAAAGGAGCCTGGGGGTCCTGGTCAGCAGGAAAGTTGGATGTGGGTTGGCAGTGCCCTGGTAGCCAGGAGGGCCAACCCTGTCTCATGATCTCTTCTGTTTGGTGGCCACTGACAGGACCTGAGGGAATGGCATGAAATTGTGTTGGAGAGGTTTAGGGTGGATATTAAAAAAAGCTTCTTTATCCACAGGGTGGTTGGGCACTGGGACTGGCTTGCCAGGGAAGTACTCACAGTACCAGGCCTGACAGAGTTCAAGAACCATTTGGACAATGCTCTCAGGCTCATGGTGTGGCTCTTGGGGCATTCTCAACGGGGCCAGGAGTTGGATTTGATGATCCTTATGGGTCCTTTCCAACTCAGTGGAATCCCTTCTGTGCTTCTGTGACTTCCATCTCACAATGACATTTCAAAAGTACAAGAATAAATTGTGACAGTGGGTAGGTTTAGGCTGCTGCATTTCATCATGTAATCCCACATTTGGGAGTGGTATTTTACAGAAGCCATATTATAGTTAACATACAGTCTTTTTTTACAGTCTGATTGTAGTCAGCACAAAGCACAAAGACAGTCAGCTTAGTGCAGGATGCCAAAAAGGCAACTTTTACCATATTAGACATTATTATTTAGAACATAACATTTCTGCACACACGACACCATTGTGTCTCTTTTTACTGGAAATACACAGGCTAGAAATCGCTGGTTCCAAACACCTACTAAGAACGCACAAAGAAAACAAAATAATTGGTCTGTGTTTTTGCCAATTTTAACTGGCAGATCCTTCTGTATAGCACACCTGTGTGCACACATAGGTAAATGAGAAAGATCAAATTTACAAAGTTGAAATTAACTTATCTTTCTGAAATGGGTTTTGTAAAGTGTACAATTGTGAGATGAGTGAGGGTCTGTAGGGACACAGAGTCCCCAGGCATGTGCAAAGGAGAGCTGCTTAATTGTTAGAGCCAGGCCTTTTTCAGCAGTCAGGCCTTTATCAGTTACATACTTTTAAATAATAGCAAACATAATTCAACCAACCACTGTGCACTATTATGTGAATACGTGATGGTTATGTAACTTGTTTTTCTACTTCTAATTCAGCTGAGTCACTTTCCCATAGTAATTTTCTGCTTAGCTGAAGTAGCAGGCCTGGGCTACTTTACAAGGCCTTCCCTTTGTAACAACATACAATTACTTTTTCCCCTTTTTCAAAGAGACTTTTGCACATCCAGGTGAATGTTTTGCACCAGCTGAAAAATTGCATTCATGAGAAAAAACCAGGAGAAAACAGAAAAGTGAGGACAATTTTGCTGAAGTCCCAGAACAAACAGGCAAAGCTCTGTAGAGAACCAATATTAAACTAGTTGCATATACACATTACACTACATATTTACACAAAGCTAGTGCAGACAGTCCTGACTCACTAGATTGCACCAGTGTATAACCCCTCTTTGGCTAAGTGAAGCTGTAACAGTCCGCTTTAACCATGGATAACCTTGCACAAAAACTCCAGAAGTGGAGCTTTGCAGCTGCTGTGTGACTTTAGAAATTAGATTGCCATAGGATTAGGCATCAAGTGTTTGACTTATCTTGATCTCAGGAAGGGGATACAGTCCCCACTTGCACATTTTGCCAGTCCGCTTGCTAAAGGAACATTGGGAGATTAGTCTTTCCTTTTCCAAACTGACATATTAATGGCAATGAAGACAGACAAAAATAAAATCAGTTACCTGGAGAACTAAAGGTTTTCCAAAATATATGCAAGCCCCAAATATCCGTTTACACAAAGAAACACCCAACACCCAAAAAAGAGGAAGAAAAAAAAAAAGAAGAATGTACACTTCTATTATAATTCTAATGTAGAAAAAAAAGGGAAATACTTATATCACACAGTGTAAACAATAAAAAACTATATTCAGGTTGCTGATAAGTGTTGGAATCAATGAAGTTACACCAGATTAAAACTTTAATCTACTACACACTAATGAAGCAGTCCTTCATTAAAGATTGAGTTCCACTGAATAATATAGAATTTATGATTTCTCTCATTCATATCAAAGAATTATTTTTTAATTTCTGTAATTATCTTCAAGTTATTCAATCAACATTTGTTTTGAGATGTGCAAAGTCAAGCAATTAATGTTTTCTTCATGATAATTATCATAGACTTCTTGGGCAAATAACTTCAGAAATAAATTTTGTTTTTAAAAGACAATGAACATTCTAACTGTATTAAAAGTTTATCTGGAAATCTATAAATCCCTCATCGTAGTAGGAAAATGCCTTCAACATGTACCTTACTGCATGGTAACAAATGTCCCACAGATATGTCAATTCATCAGCAATCACACGCACATTGAATTTTACGTTTTACCAGGAAAATTGTTCTGCAAGTTCTGTAGGCTGGAGCTCAGTGAGTCTGTATGGGTATGCATCTCTCTGGGATTTTAGAGAACATAAAAAAGAATCAGTGTCTGAAGTATATCCTCTCCAATCTGTTGATTTACAAATCTTGAGGCCATCCAGACAACAAATCTAAGTTTTTTTCTAAAATAAAGATGGTGTGAAACCTACAATTTTGTAAAAATTATTGGATCACAAGGTATTCTATTCAGCTGCTATTTTGTGTTCTATTGCACAGTGCTAGCAGGAATTTCCTACAGCAGTTTCTTTAGCAAAGTTAGTTTCCTGATACTCCTACTTTATTGTAACCCAAGTGAAATGCTACCAGGGTTATGAGATCTTTAGAAAAAATGTATTGCAGCCCAGGTGGAATGGTACTATCATTACTAGACTTTGTGGGAATAAGTCCAGTAGCTACCAGCTGTGTTTTGGCCACCATGGAAAATGACAGATAACTAAAGCAAATTGTCTCACAAGCCCAGCAGTCCAAGCTCCCCTCTGGAAGCTGCCCTCTGAGCTCTCCTGAGGCATGACACCTGTGCCAGTACCCCCATCCCTGCAGGATGGCTCTTGGAGCCTGCTGCCTTTCCAGTGGACAATACTGGAATGACTGTCACTGATTATGAGGCCTCAGCTGATACTGCCCCAACATACACAAACTCCTTGAGGTGCAGCTGGGCCCATTAAGAGATACTAGGGGATTTGATGTGAGCATTTGATTGAACTCAAAGGTAATTTTTGACGGGTTCCTTTAAACACACAGATGTAGATGTAGACAACTCTTTGCCTGTGCGAGAGTTGGTTATGGCATGAATGTTCCTATCTTGAATTGGTACTCAAGTCACTGTTATAATTGTAGTATATCTTTTTGAATAAGTGTATAGATGTTAAATTAGTCAATGATTAAGTGCTACTGTACCCTTTTGAACCCTTTTGAACCCTTAACTTCTTGTATGCATATTCTTTGTACTTTAACCGTCTTACAGTCTCTACATAAATCACCCTACATTGATTCTAATCTGACTTCCTTATGTATGCTTCATCTGTAAGTGATAGAGTGAACCTTGCCACTGAGCTCTGTTAAAATGGCACTTTCTCAAATTTGTATAAAAACCTGCTATTTTGCCAACAGCTTTGATGACAACTCCTTAAACAGCCTAAAAATTCATTTGTGACGTGAGGTTGTCAAGCATAGGCATTGGTGCCCAGACAGATGTGAACACATGAGAACAGCCAGCAGTCTTAGCATCCACTCTTAGCAATTCTGTACATCCTGCTTAAATTATGTCAGCGCCTGACTGGACTGTGACTATCCTAGCCACTCATATACGCAGCAATTACCTGAATGATGCAGCATTTGCGCCAAGTTTTAAGTTTGTTTATTTTGTGTAAACCCTTTCTACATCTTTCTTTTTCTGGCCCTGGAGTACTGAAAGCTCTAAAATAATGATTAGCACTCAATATAGACTTTTGCCTGAAGCTAATGTCACACCAAATTTACATCAGCACAACTCACTGAGTTTAGTCACACTACTGCTAAACTACTCCAGCAGTGAAACAATGTCAGATCTATATAACCAGAGGTGACTTACATTTCAGTTGTGGTTTTTTTTTTAGTATTTGGACGTGTTTCAACCAATGGCAAATGTTACAACACCTATTGTGTCTCCATTAGTTCTAGTGTGGGTTCCTGAGAAACATAAATGTGGTGTAACGTTGTGCTCATGAAAGCTGAATATCTCCTGGTAGATAGCAATGCTCTCTTCAGAGGGGAAGCCATATGTTATCATATGGAGAAATTGCCATATTACTCATGATTTTTTCATTCAAGCACTTGCAGATCAGTGGAGGATAAGGGGGTTTTGGCTTTCATCCACCAGATTTTGTCTTTGTTCTGCTGTAGAATGTCCTAACAGTTGCCAAGTCAAGCTAACAGGAGCTTAGGGAATTCAGACAAGTCCATCTCCTAAATAATGTCTGGCATGACGGAATCTTCAGCTGCACCACTTACCATGGGTTAATTTCAGGCACTGGTATGTCCACCAGAGAAAGACAATGTATGCTAGTTTGGAGAAAATGCAAAAATTGTCTAATACATTTAGTACTTTTACTGATCTTTTTTCAGGACAAAACAGCGTCTCGAAGTGAACCACATGTCTGATACACCTCAGTGTGTCACATTCATGCAGCATACAAAGTGCAATTTCCTTTAACTTTATATCTATTGGCAATTAAGGTGAGCAGCAAATGTCTGCTGCCCTAAAGACAGTATTTAGCATGCTGAGAAATAGTACAGGTATCTAGCATATGCTCCACATTAACTGTAATTCAGATTTTCACAGTAAGACAAAAATGCTTTAATGTTCAATTTGCTATAGAAACCTTGCATACTTGGCTCTGAGAATCAGTTGTCTAGGAAAATTCTAAGCTATGCTGCTTAAATTTGTTGCCAAGCAACAAACCTCTAGCTACAAAACTCATGTACATGTTTCTATAAAAAAATTCTGTTAGAGAACTTTCCCCCAAAACAAATGCAATGGATGAGTCTTTGACAGATGCTGGAAAATTAGTAGAGCAGACAATTTTATGGGAAATGTTTCAGTCACTGTGTTACTTTTTACAATGTGTGGCCTTGTAGTTGTAAAGGACAGGACCAGAACTGTCAGGAAAATTCTGGAGCTTTATGAAGTGTCACATATTGGAGTAAGAGAGAAAAAAGTGCCCAGAGCCCATCGCTACCAAGACCGTGGTAGTGTGAGAGCCAACAGTTTGGCTCTGCCACAAGTGATGGACTAGGATTTCCAGAATGGGACAATCAGAATCTCTAAGGAGAGCAATCTATCTGTCCTTCAGCCTGGAACTGTTTGTGTAATTACAGTTTTAAAGTAACCTTAAAACCTTGGAATTTGTTCTTTCTGACTTTTTATTGCGTGGCATGAATAGTTAACTGTGAGGAGATTGATTTGCACCTTGTTATGGTAAATTTAGTTGAATTGGAGCTGACAAAGCTGTGTAAAGAGTCTGTCCCAAGAAGCTTTACTATGTACAATTTCTTCATACAAGCAAGCCCCCCTACATTTTTAACTAAATTTTTTTCCTAGGGCTGCCTTTTTATTCTTGTTTTTCTTTGAAGACAGCAGTGTGTCTGAATAAAAAAAATCTTTTTGATTGCTATTTCCTTTTGTGGATGACCACCTGTGATAAATTTGAAGAGATTTTTCTTATCAAAGGAATTTAATTTAGCTGATTACTTAGTCATTCTTTTAGGTGGAGCTTTATTATCTTTATGAACTCTCATGTTTTCCTGCTTTTTTTTGTTTGTTTTTTTTTTTCAAAGACAACTGCATTCTCAGTACAGTGTTACTTGAGTGTGACTACTAAAGTCAGCTATTTTCTATATTAAAATAACTTTCGTATTCGAGGAAGTTTTGCTCTTCCTGGGGAACTGCTGTACTGATTTAGTATTGGTTGAGTCCCAATGATATTTTAACACCATGTACTCAGCTGACATGATTGATTTATGATAAGAATTTTAGCATGTTTTCTTAATAATTGAATAAATAGTACTTTGGAGTACTATAGAGATTTCATTATATTAATTTGTTAATGTATCAGTGGGAGAATTTTGGTGTATAAATGCTTAATCCTCATCACTTCTTGTATCATATTTTCTTTCAAGTGGCAATATAAACTGCAATGTAGATGAATGAATTGTTGAAGTGAATTACCTTGCAGTCTGTATTTTATAGAAACACTTTTGCTCCTGACAACCTGATAAATTAATGCAGTATATACTATAAACATTACCTACAGACTATAACAAAATGTTTTGTGAAAGTACAGGTCTTTCCCTTCTTACTAATTCATTATTTCCAATGATAAGAATTTGTTGATTTCAAACCTAACTTTCACAGCTGAAATCCCTTAAACCAGTGGTAACTCAAGCTTAAAACTCTGCAGTGGCAAATAGTCTTGTGCTGCCAATTCATTACTGTTCATAATGTACTTTCAACATTTTAACTGCTGTGCATGTGGTGAGGATTTGTTAAGGCATTATTTGTATACAATCTCTTTTGGAGTAATGGAAAATATAGCAATTTAGGTCTCAGTTCTCATTTCATTTACATCAATACTTAGCAAATTCTGACTAATAGTGAAATCATCTAAATTTATAGTGCATGTAAACAAAATTAAGTTGTTAGGCTTTGTGGTAAGGAAAGCAGTTGTGGTTGTATCTTTCAAACTACGTTGCCAAAACTGTTGTAGATTCCCAAGAGTTAATAATCAGTTATTTTGGGGGTTTTCTACTGTTATTTGAGAAATATCAGTTATCAGTAGCATTTTTCAGAAAGTATTTGAAGTGGCTTCTCAATCCAAGATAACCATTATTTGTTTTTTTGTTCCATAGTAGCAGCAGTTTTTCTTCTGAAAAGTTCTTTTAATTCTGTTTTAAATCACCAGGTTTTCATAATGATGAAATCCGTACTTTTGCAAGGAGCCATGGCAGGAGAAACCATGAAAGAGGCAATGAAGGGAGAACCAAGAAAAAGTCTGGATTCTGTTTGAATTCAGTCTGGATTCTGAATTCATGGGCAGCAGATCAAGCATGCTCCAGAAAAAGAAGATTGATTGTGGAATGATTTCACTGTTAGTCAGAATTTGCTAAGTATGGATGTAAATTAAATGAGAGCTAAATTACTATGTTTTCCATTATTCCAAAAAAGATTGCAAATTTCATTAGTTATGGAAGTTTCTTATTCATCTCACAAAGCAATTTCCTGTTCATAGACTGGTAATGATTTAGTAAATTTTTTGGACCATGTTGTGTATCTGCTTTTTGTTATACAGATAGCAGCTATAAAGTTTTGCACTAAATTCTGCTCACAAGGTGTTACATTGCAGACTCAAACTCAGTATAAAGCTTTAAAGTGTGTTTATATTTTATTCGTCTTAAATTACCTGATAATAATAGCATTCAATAATTTAAAATTAAAAATTGATTATAAATTAATAGTAACACTGTGTTATCCATTTTACTATGCACAGTGGTGGATTCAGTAAAAAAAATAGTGTTACACTGCAGAGAATCAGAAACCTTTGATGAGATCTGTGGCAGAGCAAAGTAAATAAGAAACTAAGATAATGAGATACATAGAAGTCAATAAAAACTAAGACTCCTACAACACAGGCTTTTTGAAGACATTGCCAGAGATTTCAAACAATCTGTACTCAAAAGGCAAAGTTAAATATCTACTACTGTTTAGTGTGCAGCCACACAACCTTGAGGTCTGTTCTGTGAATATTGCCAAAATTGAGTAATTGGTGACTTGGGATAGATGATTTCAAAGTGGGGGAGAAAAAAAGACTGCTGGATGATTTCCTCTCTCCAGGAATGATGCTAAGAAGGCTATAAGGAATTTCTATGCTTTTTTCCACAGTGGCTCAGTGTAAGCAGAAAGTAAGAGCAAGAAATTATTAATTTCAGTGATCTGTATTGCACTCAAGTGAGGAATAATTGCAGTATGACTAGACTTTTTGATCTAGTTAGAGGATAACAGCTTGGAGTGCATGCACAGAGGATGTGTTAGAGGAGATCTCAGTGGAGGCTGGGTGACAGAGCATACTGTGCCCCTTTTACCAAGATGATTGCAGAATTAAGTAGAAATCATTTACTAACACTTCCAGCATTCATTCTCAGTGGTATAGTAATATTTAAAGATGCACAGTAAGGACTAAAAGAGTCACAGTTGCCATGGAGCTGCTTGAATACACAGGAAGAAGTATGCACTGACCTTGGAAGTATTAGAGTTACTTTTCTAGTTCAGGGGCTGGAATTTAGCCTGAGGTGAAATTTCTGCTAGAGGACTCTTCCCACAGCACTACCCTGGCTTTATATGGACTGTTTTTGAGAGAAAAATCAAAATTATCTTTTAGCAATGCAAAAGAATAAGAAAATGCTGACTGGAGTCCTGACTGTTGGTTTTCTGGAGGACTGAAATTTCTCCATGGAGTCCATCTTTAAAAGCCCTGTAAGAGCTGAAAAGAATATATAAGATTGTGTAAAAATCTGAAAACTCTGGTTCTTGAAACTGAAGTCCAAAATGTCAGTCAGGAGGTCATTATGTCTACTAAAACTAATATGGTTTGTAGAGAATTTGGAAGCTTCCCACTCCTTTATTTTTCCCATTGTCTGCCATTTGTAGTCCACACGCTATTCCAGCTGAAGACAGAGTAGAGTAACTCACACTATATTTCTGAATTATACAATCTATTAAAACTCAAGCCTCATTTTCCTCACCACCATGCTACGTCATGACACCTAATTTGTCTATTCATCACTATTTTACTTTGAGGTCTGGACTTTTCATGAGCTGGTTAACCTTTCTAGTTTTTGATTGTCTATAAAATTTTAAAGAACAGAATTTAAATGAGAAGCAAAAAGTAGTATCTGAACCTGAAAAATGATCCCATGGCAAATGTGGGAGATAAAGTACCACTTATTTCCCTGACCCTTTCCTCAGAATATGCCTACATAAGTAATTGCTGTAGTTTTAAACTCCACTAGAGATGAAAACTATGTCCCTGCTCACTCAAACTGTCCTCTCTTCCCTCTCCACCCCAGTGGAGTAAGAAGAATCCAAGTAACAACACTTGTATGTGGAGTTAAGAACAGTTTAATACTTTAAAATAAAGTAAAATACAATAATAATAGCAAATAAAGTTAAATACAGTAGATAACAGCAACAACAACAACAGGGGGGAAAGCTGCAAGTGCTGCACAATGCAATTTCTCTCCATCCACTTACCTGTATGAGAGGAATCAGAAACTTCCAGAACTGATGAAATAACATACCAATACCATTTTACTATTGGCAGACAATGAATGAAGTTTATTCCTATTTATATTTCACGTGAGCTTAAATGCCAAACTTCCCTTCCTGAATCCAGGTCAGTTTATCCTTCACGTAATTCCTCCAGATTATATACTGGCCATGATGTTCTATGGTGTGGAACATCCCTTTGGCCAATTCAAGCCAACAGTCCCAGCTATCCTCCCTTCCAGTTTCTTTTGTGTACCTCCTTTTTGGCAGATAAAGAAAAAAGTCCTTGAATTAGGATAAGCACAACTTCACAAAAAAACCGAAACATCAGTATGTTATCAACACCATTCTCGTTCTGAATCTGACACAGCATGGTAAAAACTTCTGAGAAGAGATTAGCTCTACTCTACCAGAAACCATGAACACAATGATGGGAGCCACCCCTTATTCCATACTACATATGTCATGCCAAGTTTCACTCTCTTCAATGTCCCATCACCTTTCCTACTTGTCTGTTTTGATAGATATACATATAAATATCATTCTGTACGTCTATGGAGCACCTTTGTCAAATGATCATCAAATGTCTACACAAAAAACCCCCAAAAAACAACAAAGCAAAACAAAACAAAGACCAAAAAATGCTAACCAAACCCCCTCACAGAATTTTGAATTCATTTAGTCCATGATTTTGGCCTCCATTCTTGATAATAATCTTTTGAACAGTAAATATGTTGTGAGGTGTTGGATGGTTGCACGCTGCACATGTAAGTCAGTTCTGATTCCAGTACTGCTGCCCTTGTTCAGTTTAATCAAAGTTCATTCTTCATTGCTGTGGTCAGAGGGGAGTCAGGCTCAGACCTACAGAAGGCTTGTGGTCAAGAGCAATTCCATGAGGTGCTCGGTGAGGTGATGCACATGTAGCCACCACAGGAGTGGTTATACACAGTGCTGTAGTTATTAACATAATTCAGCTTAATTCATCAGCTATTCGCACCAAAATCAAATCTCTTTGGGGCACACCCTGGACTTCCCCATTGTCCTGTATTACTCACAAAGCTGCACCCCAGTGCTTGACCAAAAGCACAACCCCACAGATGGGTTTGCCTTTGCCTGAGGCAGGAATGATGCAGACAGTTTCCTCCAGCATGTTTTTAATGTGTACCACAAGAATTTCATTCCCTTCCACAGTCCTTAAAAATTTTGATTGGACCAGGCCAGTCTGATTGGCAGAGCCTCTGGTGTTGACAGATATGAGGTGATTTCAGAAGTGAGCTTCATTTTCTGGTTTAATTCTTCCTGGAGTACCTGTTGCCAATAAGGTTTGCTTTTCAAAGCCTAGGATACTGTTCTGGGTGGTGGCATGGAACACAGGGTATGTTTCTGGCCATCTAGTGCTTGCTTCCATCACCATAAGCACATAGTGCTTGCCATCGTGGTTTTGGGGGTGTGTGACATGGTCAGTTTGCCAGGCCTTCCTATACTTACATTTCAGCCATTGCCCTCCAAACCAAAGAGGCCTTATCCACTTAGCCCTGCTTGACAGCAGCACATTTCATGATCATGGATAACTGGGAGATAGCATCCATGGTTAGGTTCACCCCTGTTGGATTTCCTTCTGTTGGATCACGCCTATTGGATCTCCTCCTTGATGTCTCAAGGTGTCATGGTCCCCCAAGGCTAGGAATAACTCACACTTCTCTGTCAGTCCAAATCCACTGAGCCACTTCAATCCCAGCAGCCTGATACCCCTGCTGGCTGTTCTGATGTTCTTCTGTGTCCTGACCTTTGGTAACATGAGCCTCTCTGCAATCTCCCTTCCCAGCCATGTTCTCCACCTCGGCAGAGATGTCTTGCCACGGTGCAGCAGCCCAGACAGATTTACCACTCTGCTGCCAGTCATTCTGCTTCCTTTCTTGCAGCCATCCCCACAGGGTACTCACCACCATCCATAAATCAGCATGAAGTATTGTCCCTTTCTCTTGTTCAGCAATGTCTAAGGCCAGCTGGATGGGTTTCACCTCTGCAAGCTGACTCAATTCACCTTCTTCCTCAACAGTTCCTGTGACTTATAGGGGACTCCCACACACAGCTGCTTTCCATCTCCAATACTTCCCCACAAGATGGCAGGATCCATCAGTAAAAAAGGCATATTGCTTCTCACTTTCTGGTAATTTATTATGTAGTGGGGCCCCTTCAGCATGCTTCTCTGGTGACATTCCAAAATAATTTTTTGCCTTCTGGCCAGTCCGTGATATACTTCTAAGGTTCCAGGAGAGCTGGGGTTTCCTGTCCAAGCTCATTGTGTGACCTACATACTCCATGTAGCATCTGTCTATAGCATGTCTATGTAGACATGTTGCATCATGTCTAGAGGAGATGCTCCCTTTGAACATCCAACATGAGTAACCAGAGTGCCAGGAGGAGTTGTGCCTCAGTACCAATCACCTCTGAAGTGGCTCAGACACTTTCATAAGCTGCCGTACCTCCTTTTCAGTTTGGATATAGAGGCACTAAGATCCTCTGTGTGCCTGAGCCCAAAAACCTAGAAGTCAACCTTGAGTGTTTTCTGGTGCTTTCTGCCAGAGCCTCCAGGTAGGGCTGTTCTCCCCAGCTACGGTACAAAGCACATTTTTACATCTTGCCCTGTTTGGACTGGCCAGAGGGCTACAGCATGAGCCACCTCTTGCTGGATTTGCTCAGAGGCTTGTCACTGCTCAGGGCTCAATCTGAAATCATTCTTCT